>NC_143168.1:1897500-2200000 GCF_047325235.1 Durio zibethinus | reverse complement strand
TTCTCTGTATGCTGTCGGCACCCGCTGCCACAACCCTCGATCCAGCGGAGGCTTAGACATGGAATGAACTCCCTATGCCTAAGCCAACCCATGAAATGGGCGTGCGGGCACTCAGCCGATCGGAGAGGCAGAATACGCAAGATGGGGATCGGCCCAGTCCCCCTTATGTGTTACCGATCTTGTTGTCGCAACCCTCGGTCTGGTCCAATCTTAGACTGGGAATGAACTACGTATGCTTAGACTAGGATGAAATCTGTATGCCTAAGTCAACCCACGAAACGAGCGTACGGGTGCTCAATCGGCCAGAGAGGCATAATGCCCAAGCTGGGGATCAGCTCGGTCCCTCTCTGCGTGCTGCCGATCCCGCTACCGGTCCTGCTACCACAACCCTCGGTTCGGCTGGGGCTTAGACATGGAATGAACTATGTATGCCTAAGCCAACCCATGAAACGAGCGTGCGAGCGCTCAGCCGGTCGGAGAGGCAGAATGCGCAAGCTGGGGATCGGCCTGATCCGGTCCGATCTTAGACTGGGAATGAACTCTGTATGCTTAGACTGGGGATGAACTCTGTAGGCCTAAGCCAACCCATGGAATGAACGTGCGGGTGTTTAGCCAACCAGAGATGCAGAATGTATAAGCCAGGGATCAACCAGTCTCCCCTACGTGCTGTCATTCCTGCTATCACAACCTTTGGTCTGGTCTGATCTTAGACTGGGAATGAACTCTGTATGCATAAGACAACCCACGAAATGAGTGTGCGGGCACTAAGCCGGCCGAAGAGGCATAATGCGCAAGTTGGGGATCGGCCCCGTCCCCCTAAGCGTCATGTCGGTCCTGCTGCCACAACCCTCGATCCAACTAGGACTTAGACATGGAATGAACTCCCTATGCCTAAGCCAACCCATGAAACGGGCGTGCGGGCACTCAACCGGTCGGAGAGGCAGAATACATAAGTCGGGGATCGGCCCGATCCCCTCGCGTACTGCCAATCCTACTGTCGCTACCCTCGGTCCGGTCCAATCTTAGATTGGGAATGTACTCTGTATGCTTAGACTGGGGATGAACTCCGTATGCCTAAGTCAACTCACAAAACGAGCGTACGGGCGCTCAGCCGACCAGAGAGGTAGGATGCGCAAGCCGAGGATCGAACGGGTGGTATGTGGGTTCAAGCACATCTTCATGTTTCTACCATGCCAATGCCATTTTTATAGCTTGTAAATTCATACATTGGTCCCCTAAGCCTTCATGTGAAGTTTCGTGGCAAGACAACCTATTTTTTATTTTTCACGATTTTCAAAACTTTTTATGGTTCGGGATTTTTTAAATTTTTTTTGGAAAGAGTTTTGTCACCAAATTTGGTAGAGGTGATACTTGTATTTTTGTTAGCATTCACAAAAACATTCAGCTAAAAACACGAAATGGAGAAGATTTTGTGACAGTTTGAAAAAAGTGTTCCCATTTCAGACACTTTAATGACTACTGGTAGTAAACCTATAAAATCTCAAATGCTCTTTAAAGGAGTGTGAGTTCTCCAGGTTTGATGAGGGATAGGGGCCAATATAAGGGCCAAGTACCAGCACCCATTGCACCTCATGTGTGCACACCCCCCGGCCCCCCCAATCGCCGGAACCCCCAATGTCGTCGGTTAGGCTCTCCGACGATGCTCCGACGATGGTGCCCCGGGCGAAAAAAATGTAGCACCAGCACATGTTCGAGCCCAGCATGTGCATCGTGGCTCAAAATCCTAGACTGGGAATGAACTCCGTATGCTTAGACATGGAATGAACTTCGTATGCCTAAGCCAACCCATGAAACGAGCGTGCGGGCGCTCAGCCAACCGGAGAGGTAGAATGTGCAAGCCGAGGATCAACCTGGCCCCCCTACGTGCTGTCAATCCTGCTGCCATAACCCTTGGTCCGATCTGATCTTAGACTGGGAATGAACTCCGTATGCATAAGTGAACCCAAGAAACGAGCGTACGGGCCCTGAGCCGACCGAAGAGGCATAATGCGCAAACCGGGGATCGACCCCGTCCCCCTGTGCGTGCTGCTAGTCTCAATGCCACAACCCTCAGTCCGACTGGGACTTAGACATGGAATGAACTCCCTACGCCAAAGGAAACTCATGAAACGGGTGTGCGGGTGCTCAACCGACCAGAGAGGCAGAATGCGTAAGCCGGGGATCGGCTTGGTCCCCCCTGCGTGCTACCGATCCTGCTTTTGCAACCCTCGATCTGGTCCAAACTTAGACTGGGAATGAACTCCGTATGCTTAGACTAGGGATGAACTCCGTGTGCCTAAGTCAACTCATGAAATGAGCGTGCAGGCGCTCAACCGACCAGAGAGCCAGATACGCAAGCCAAGGATCGAACGGGTCGTAGGTGGGTTCAACACATCTTCATATTTCTACCATGCCAATGCCATTTTTATGGCTTTTAAATTCATACAATGATCCCCTAACCCTTCATGTGAAGTTTCATGGCAAGATGACCCATTTTCTATTTTTCAAAATTTTTGAAACTTTTTACGGTTCGGGATTTTCTAAAATTTTTTTAGAAAGAGTTTTGTCCCCAAATTTAGTAGAGGTAATCTTTGTATTTTTTTTGGCATGCACAAAAAAAAAATTCGAAGTGGAGAAGATTTTGTGACCGTTTGAAAAAAGTGTCCCCATTTCAGACACTTTAATGGCTACTGGCAGCAAACCTGTAAAATCTCAAATGCTCTTTAAAGGGGTGTGAGTTCTCAAGGTTTGATGAGGGATAGGGGGCCAATATAAGGGCCAAGTACCAGCACCCATCGCACATCATGTGCACACACCTCCCAGCCCCCTAATCATCGGAACCCCCAATGCTGCTGGTTAGGCTCTACGATGATGCTCCGACGATGGTGCCTCGAGCGAAAAAAATGCAGCACCAGCACATGCCCGAGCCCAGCATGTGCACCGTGGCTCAAAATCCTAGACTGGAATGAACTCCGTATGCTTATACATGGAATGAACTCTGTATGCTTAGACATGGAATGAACTCCGTATGCCTAAGCAAACCCACGAAACGAGCGTGCGGGTGCTCAGCCAGTCGAAGAGGCAGAATGCGCAAGCCGGGGATCGACCTGGTCCCCCTCTACATTCTGTTGATCCTTCTACTGCAACCCTCGGTCCAGTCTGATTGTAGGCTGGGAATGAACTCCGTATGCATAAGTTAACCCACAAAACGGGCGAGGGGCCGCTTAGCCGGCCAGAGAGGCAAAATGCGTAAGTCGAGGATCGGCCCGATCCCGCCTGCGTGCTGTCGATCCTGCTGCCGCAACCTTCGATCTGATCCAATCTTAGACTGGGAATGAACACCCCATGCTTAGACTGGGGATGAACTCCGTATGCCTAAGTCAACCCATGAAACGAGCGTACGGGCGCTCAGCCCACTAGAGACGCATAATGCGTAAGTCGGGGATCAGCTCGGTCCCCCTCTGCGTGCTGCCCATCCCGCTGCCAGTCCAGCTGCCACAACCCTCGGTCTGGCTGGGGCTTAGACATGGAATGAACTTCGTATGCCTAAGCCAACCCACGAAACGAGCGTGCGGGCGTTCAGCCGATCGGAGAGGCAGAATGCGCAAGCCGGGGATCGACCCGGTCCCCCCTGCGTGCTATCAATCCTGCTACCGCAACCCTCGGTCTGATCTGATCTTAGACTGGGAATGAACTTCGTATGCTTGGACTGAGGATGAACTCCGTATGCCTAAGTCAACCCACGAAACGAGAGTGCGGCCGCTCAGCCGACCAAAGAGGTAGGATGCGCAAGCTGGGGATCGAACAAGTGGTAGGTGGGTTCAAGCACATCTTCATATTTCTGCCATGCCAATGCCATTTTTATGTCTTCTAAATTCATGCAATGGTCCCCTAAGCCTTCATGTGAAGTTTCGTGGCAAGATGACCCGTTTTCTATTTTTCACAACTTTCCAAACTTTTTACGGTTTGGGATTTTTTAAATTTTTTTAGAAAGAGTTTTGTCCCCAATTTTGGTAGAGGTGATCCTTGTATTTTTTTTGGCACGCACAAAAAAATTCAGCTAAAAAGTCAAAATGGAGAAGATTTTGTGACTGTTTGAAAAAAGTGTCCCCATTTCAGACACTTTAATGGCTACTGGTAGCAAACCTATAAAATCTCAAATACTCTTTAAGGGGGTGTGAGTTCTCGAGGTTTGATGAGAGATAGGGGGCCAAAATATTATGGCCAAGTACCAGCACCCATCGCACATCATGTGTGCACACCCCCCGGCCCCCCTAATCACCGGAACCCCCAATGCCGCTGGTTAGGCTCTCCGGCGATGGTTCCCTGGGTGAAAAAAAAGTGGCACCAGGACATGCCTGAGCCTAGCATGTGCACCGTGGCTCAAAATCTTAGACTGGGAATGAACTCTGTATGCTTAGACATGGAATGAACTCCGTATACCTAAGCCAACCCACGAAACGAGCATGCGGGTGCTCAGTCGACCGGAGAGGTAGAATGCACAAGCCAGAGATCGACCCGGTCCCCCTATGTGCTGTTGATCTTGCTGCTGCAACCCTCTGTTCGATCCTATCTTAGACTGGGAATGAACTCCGTATGCATAAGTCAACCCATGAAATGAGCGTGCGGGCACTGAGTCGGTCGAAAAGGCATAATGCGCAAGCCAGGGATCGACCCGGTCCCCCTCTGCGTGCTGTCGGTCCCGCTACCACAACCCTCGGTCCGGCTGGGGCTTAGACATGGAATGAACTCCCTATGCCTAAGCCAACCCATGAAACGGTCGTGCGGGTGCTCAGCCGGATGGAGAGGCAGAATGCATAAGCCGGGGATCGGCCAGTTCCCCCCTGTGTGCTATCATTCTGCTGCCGCAACCCTCGATTCGGTCTGATCCTAGATTAGGAATGAACTCCATATGCTTAGACTGGGGATGAACTCCGTATGCCTAAGTCAACCCACGAAATGAGCGTGCGGGTGCTCTACGAACCAGTGAGGCAGGATGCGTAAACCGGGGATTGAACGGGTGGCAGGTGGGTTCAAGCACATCTTTATATTTTTGACATACCAATGCCATTTTTATGGCTTGTAAATTCATACAATGGTCCCCTAAGCCTTCATGTTAAGTTTCGTGGCAAGACGACCCGTTTTCTATTTTTCATGATTTTCAAAACTTTTTACGGTTCCGGATTTTTTAAAATTTTTTTAAAAAGAGTTTTGTCCCCAAATTTGGTAGAGGTGATCCTTGTATTTTTATTGGCTTGCACAAAAAAATTCAGCTAAAAACTCGAAGTGGAGAAGATTTTGTGACCGTTTGAAAAAAGTGTCCCCATTTCGGATACTTTAATGGCTATTGGCAGCAAACATGTAAAATCTCGAATGCTCTTTAAGGGGGTGTGAGTTCCCAAGGTTTGATGAGGGATAGGGGTCCAACATAAGGGCCAAGTACCAGCACCCATCGCACATCATGTGTGCACACCCCCTGGCCAACCCAATCCCCGAAACCCCTAATGCTACTAGTTAGGCTCTCCGACGATGCTTCGACGATGGTGCCCCGGGCGAAAAAAATGTGGCACTAGCACATCCCCGAGCCCAGCATGTGCACCGTGGCTCAAAATCTTAGACTGGGAATGAACTCCGCATGCTTAGAGATGGAATGAACTCCGTATGCCGAAGCCAACCCACGAAACGAGCGTGCGGGCGCTCAGCCGGTCGGAGAGGCAAAATGCGTAAGCCGGGGATCGGCTCGATCCCCTTACGTGCTGCCGATCCTACTGCTGCAACCCTTGATCCAATTTGATCTTGACTGGGAATGAATTCCATATGCTTAGACTGGGGATGAACTTCGTATGCCTAAGTCAAACCACGAAACGAGCGTGCAGGTGCTCAGCTGACCGGAGAGGCCGACCGGAGAGCCATAATGCAAAAGCCGAGGATAAGCCCGATCCCCCTCTGTGTGCTGCCGATCTCGCTGTCGGTCCTGCTACCACAACCCTTGGTCCGACTGGGGCTTAGACATGGAATGAAATCCGTATGCCTAAGCCAACCCACAAAATGAGCGTGCGGGCGCTCAGCTGGTCGGAGAGGCAGAATACGCAAGCCGGGGATCGACCCGATCTCGCCTGCGTGCTGTTGATCCTACTGTCGCAACCCTCGGTCTGGTTTGATCTTAGACTAGGAATGAACTCCGTATGCTTAGACTAGGGATGAACTCCGTATGCCAAAGTCAACCCACGAAACGAGCATGTGGGCGCTCAGCCTACTAGAGAGGTAGGATGCGCAAGCCGGGGATCGAACGGGTGGTAGGTGAGTTCAAGCACATCTTCATGTTTGTGCCATGCCAATGCCATTTTTATGGCCTGTAAATTCATACAATGGTCCCCTAAGCCTTCATGTGAAGTTTCATGGCAAGACGACCCGTCTTCTATTTTTCACGATTTTTGAAACTTTTTACGGTTCGAGATTTTTTAAAATTTTTTTCGAAAGAGTTTTGTCCCCAAATTTTTTAGAGGTGATCCCTGTATTTTTGTTGAAATGTACAAAACAATTCAGCTAAAAACTCGAAGTGGAGAAGATTTTGTGACCGTTTGAAAAAAGTGTCCCCATTTCAGACATTTTAATGGCTACTGGCAGCAAACCTATAAAATCCCAAATGCTCTTTAAGGGGGTGTAGTTCTTGAGGTTAAATGAGGGATAGGGGGCAAATATAAGGGCCAAGTACCAGCGCCCATCGCACATCATGTGCGCACACCCCTCGGCCCCCCAATCGTCGGAACCCCCAATGCCGCCGGTTAGGCTCTTCTGCGATGCTACGACGATGCTCTGATGATGGTGCCCCGAGCGAAAAAAATGTGGCACCAGCACATGCCCGAGCCCAGCATGTGCACCGTGGCTTAAAATCTTAGACTGGGAATGAACTCCGTATGCCTAAGCCAACCCACAAAATGAACGTGCAGGTACTCAGCCGACCGGAGAGGTAGAATGTGCAAGCTGGGGATCGACCCAGTCCCCTTCTATGTGCTGTCGGTCCTGCTACCACAACCCTCGGTCCGACTGGGGCTTAGACATGGAATGAACTCTCTATGCCTAAGCCAACCCATGAAACGGGCATGCGGGCGCTCCGTCGATCGGAGAGGCAGAATGCGTAAGCCAGGGATCGGCCTGGTCCCCCTTGCGTCTTGTCGATCCTGCTATCATAACCCTCAGTCCGGTCCAATCTTAGGCTAGGAATGAACTCCGTATGCTTAGACTGGGGATGAATTCCGTATGCCTAAGCCAACCCACGAAACGAGCGTGCGGGCGCTCAGTCAACCAGAGAGGCAGGATGCGTAAGTCGAGGATCGAACGGGTGGTAGGTAAGTTCAAGCACATCTTCATATTTCTACCGTGCCAATGCCATTTTTGTGGCTTGTAAATTCATACAATGGTCCCCTAAGCCTTCATGTGAAGTTTCGTGGCAAGACAACCCGTTTTCTATTTTTCATGATTTTTTAAACTTTTTGCGGTTCCAATTTTTTAAAATTTTTTTTGAAAGTGTTTCATCCCCATTTTTGGTAGAGGTGAACTTTGTATTTTTGCTAGAGTGCACAAAAAAATTGAGCTAAAAACTAAAAGTGGAGAAGATTTTGTGATCGTTTGAAAAAAGTGTCCCCATTTCAGACACTTTAATGGCTACTGGCAGCAAGCCTATAAAATCTCAAATGCTCTTTAAGGGGGTGTGAGTTCTTGAGGTTTGATGAGGGATAGGGGGCCAATATAAGGGCCAAGTACCAGCATCCATCGCACATCATGTGCGCACACCCCCTGACCGCCCTAATCATCAGAACCCCCAATGCCGCCGGTTAGGCTCTCCGATGATGCTCCAACGATGGTGCCCCGGGCAAAACAAATGCGGCACCAGCACATGCCCGAGCCCAGCATGTGCACTGTGGCTCAAAATCATAGACTGGGAATGAACTCCATATGCTTAGACATGGAATAAACTCCGTATACCTAAGCCAACCCACGAAACGAGTGTGTAGGCACTCAGTCGGTCGGAGAGGTAGAATGCGCAAGCTGGGGATCGACCCAATCCCCTATGCATGCTATCAATTCTACTGCTGCAATCCTCGGTTTGGTCTGATCATAGATTGGGAATGAACTCCGTATGCATAAGTCAAACCACGAAACGAGTGTGCGGTCGCTGAGCTGGCCGAAGATCATAATGCGCAAGCAAGGGATCGGCCTGGTCCCCCTCTACGTGCTATCAATCCCGCTGCCACAACCCTCGATTTGGCTGGAGCTTAGACATGGAATGAACTCCCTATGCCTAAGCCAAGCCATGAAACGGGCGTGCGGGTACTCAATCGGCCGGATAGGTAGAATGCACAAGCCGGGGATCGGCCCGGTCCCCCATGCGTGCTACCAATCCTGCTGCTGCAACCCTTGGTCCAGTTCAATCTTAGACTGAGAATGAACTCCATATGCTTAGACTGGGGACGAACTCCGTATGTCTAAGTCAACCCACGAAATGAGCCTGCGGGTGCTCAGGCGATCGAAGAGGCCGACCAGAGAGTTATAATGTGTAAGGCGGGGATCAGCCCGATCCCCCTCTGCGTGCTACCGATGCCGCTGCTAGTCTTGCTGCTGTAACCCTCAATCTGGCTGGGGCTTAGACTTGGAATGAACTCCGTATGCCTAAGCTAACAAGTGAAACGAGCGTGTGGGCGCTCAGCTGGTCGGAGAGGCAGAATGCATAAGTCGGGGATCAGCCCGGTCCCCCTTGCGTGCTACCGATCCTACTGTCGTAACCCTCGTTCTGGTTTGATCTTAGATTGGGAATGAACTCTGTATGCTTAGACTGGGGATGAACTCCGTATGCCTAAGTCAACCAACGAAACGAGCGTGCGGCACTCAACCGACTAGAGAGGCAGGATGCGTAAGCCAAGGATCGAATGGGTGGTAAGTGGGTTCAAGCAGATCTTTATATTTTTACCCTGCCAAATGCCATTTTTATGGCTTGTAAATTCATACAATGGTCCCCTAAGCCTTCATGTGAAGTTTCGTGGCAAGACAACCCGTTTTCTATTTTTTACGATTTTTGAAACTTTTTGCAATTCGAGATTTTTTAAAATTTTTTTGAAAGAGTTTCGTCTCCAAATTTTGAAGAGATGATCCTTGTATTTTTTTTGGCATGCACAAAAAAATTCAGCTAAAAACTTGAAGTGCAGAAGATTTTGTGACCGTTTGAAAAAATTGTCCCCATTTCAGGCACTTTAATGGCTACTAGTATCAAACCTATAAAATCTCAAATGCTCTTTAAAGGGGTGTGAGTTCTCGAGGTTTGATAACGGATAGGGGGCCAATATAAGAGCCCTGTATCAGCACCCATCACACATAATGTGCGCACACCCCCCGGCCCCCTCAATCGTCGGAACCCCCAATTCCATCGGTTAGGCTCTCTGGCGATGGTGCCCCAGGCGAAAAAAATGTGACACCAGCACATGCCCGAGCCTAGTATGTGCACCGTGGCTCAAAATCTTAGACTGGGAATGAACTTCGTATGCCTAAGCCAACCCACGAAACGAGCGTATGGGTACTCAGCTGACCGGAGAGGCATAATGTGCAAGCCAGGGATCGACCCGGTCCCCTCTACGTGCTGTTGGTCCTGCTGCCACAACACTCAATCCGGTTGGGGCTTAGACATGGAATGAACTCCCTATGCCTAAGTCAACCCATGAAATGAGCGTGTTGGCATTCAGCCGACCAAAGAGGCAGGATGCACATGCTAGGGATCGAACGAGTGGTAGGTGGGTTCAAGCACATCTTCATATTTCTGCCATGCCAATGCCATTTTTATGGCTTGTAAATTCATACAATGGTCCCCTAAGCCTTCATGTGAAGTTTCATGGCAAGACGGCCCGTTTTCTATTTTTCATGATTTTCAAAACTTTTTCCGGTTTGGGATTTTTTAAACTTTTTTTCGAAAGAGTTTTGCCCCCAAATTTGGTAGAGGTAATCCTTGTATTTTTGTTGGCATGCACAAAAAAATTCAGCTAAAAACTCAAAGTGGAGAAGATTTTGTGATCGTTTGAAAAAAGTGTCCCCATTTTAGACACTTTAATGGCTACTAGCAGCAAACCTATAAAATCTCAAACGCTCTTTAAGCGGGTGTGAGTTCTCAAGGTTTGATGAGGGATAGGGGGCCAATATAAGGGCAAAGTACCAGCACCCATCGCACATCATGTGCGCATACCCCCCGACCCCACCAATCGTCGGAACCCCCAATGCCGCCGATTAGGATCTCCGATGATGCTCCAGCGATGCTCTGACGATGGTGCCCCGGGCGAAAAAAATGAGGCACCAGCACATGCTCGAGCCCAGCATGTTCACCATGGCTCAAAATCTTAGACTGGGAATGAACTCCGTATGCTTCGACACGGAATGAACTCTGTATGCCTAAGCCAACCCACGGAACGAGCGTGCAGGCGCTCAACCAGTCGGAGAGGCAGAATGCGCAAGCCGGGGGTCGACCCGGTCCCCCTACGTGCTGTCGATCCTACTGTCACAACCCTTGGTCCAATCTAATCTTCGATTGAGAATGAACTTCATATGCATAAGTCAACCTAGGAAACGAGGTGCGGGAGCTGAACTGGTCGAAGAAGCATAATGTGCAAGCCAGGGATCGGCCCGATCCTCCTCTACGTGCTATCGATCCCGCTGCCACAACCCTCAGCCCGACTGGGGCTTAAACATGGAATGAACTCCCTATGCGTAAGCCAAGCCACGAAATGGGCGTGCAGGCGCTCAACCAATCGGAGAGGCAGAATGCACAAGCCGGGGATCAGCCTGGTCTCCCCTGCATGCTGCCGATCCTACTGCCGCAACCCTCAGTCCGGTCTGATCTTAGACTGGGAATGAACTCTGTATGCTTAGACTGGAATGACCTCCGTATGCCTAAGTCAACCCACGAAACGAGCATGCGGGCGCTCAACCGACCAGAGAGGCAGGATGCGCAAGCAGGGGATCGAACGGGTCGTAAGTGGCTTCAAGCACATCTTCATATTTCTGCCCTACCAATGCCATTTTTATGGCTTGTAAATTCATACAATGGTCCCCTAAGCCTTCATGTGAAGTTTCGTGGCAAGATGACCCGTTTTCTATTTTTTACGATTTTTAAAACTTTTTATGGTTCGGGATTTTTTAGAATTTTTTTAGAAAGAGTTTTATCCCCAAATGTGGTAGATGTGATCCTTGTAATTTTTTTGGCATGCACAAAAACATTCAGCTAAAAAATCGAAGTGGAGAAGATTTTTTGACCATTTGAAGAAAGTGTCCCTATTTCAGACACTTTAATGGCTGCTGGCAGCAAACCTATAAAATCTCAAATGCTCTTTAAGAGGGTGTGAGTTCTCGAGGTTTGATGAGGGATAGAGGGCCAATATAAGGGCCAAGTACCAGCACCCATCGTACATCATGTGCGCACACCCCCCGGCCCTCCCAATCGCCGGAACCCCCAATGCTGCCTGTTAGGCTCTCCGGCGATGCTCTGGTGATGCTCCGACGATGGTGCCCAGGGCAAAAAAAATGTGACACCAGCACATGCCCGAGCCCATCATGTGCACCGTGGCACAAAATCTTATACTGGGAATGAACTCCATATGCTTAGACATGGAATAAACTCCATATGCCTAAGCTAACCCATGAAACGAGCGTATGGGCGCTCAGCCGACCGGAGAGGCAGAATGTGCAAGCCAGGGATCAACTCGGTCCACCCTATGCGCTGTCGATCCTAATGCCACAACCCTTGGTCTGGCCTGATCTTAGACTGGGAATGATCTCCGTATGCATAAGTCAACCCATGAAATGAGCGTTCGGGCATTGAGCCGGCCGAAGAGGCATAGTGCGCAAGCTGGGGATCGGCCCGGTCCCCCTTTGTGTGCTGTCGGTTTCACTGCCACAACCCTCGATCCGGCTGGGGCTTAGACATGGAATGAACTCCTTATGCCTAAGCCAACCCACAAAATGGGCGTGCGGGCGCTCAGTCGATCGGAGAGGCAGAATGTGCAAGCCGGGGATCAACTCGATCCCCCTGTGTGCTGCCGATCCTGCTATCGCAACCCTTTGTCCGATCTGATCTTAGACTGGGAATGAACTCCATATGCTTAGACTGGGGATGAACTCCATATGCCTAAGTCAACCTATGAAACAAGCATGCGGGCGCTCAACCGGCCAGAGAGGCCGACCGAAGAGGCATAATGCGTAAGTCGGGGATCAGCCCTGTCCCCCTTTGTGTGCTGTCGATCCCGCTGTCGGTCCTGCTGCCACAACCCTTGGTCCGACTTGGGCTTAGACATAGAATGAACTCCTTATAACTAAGCCAACCCATGAACGAGCTTGTGGGCGCTCAGTCGGCCAGAGAGGTAGAATACGTAAGCCGGGGATCGGCTCGGCCCCCCCTGCGTGCTGTCGATCCTACTGTTGCAACCCTTGGTTCAGTCCGATCTTAGACTGGGAATGAACTCCGTATGCTTAGACTGGGGATGAACTCCGTATGCTTAGACTGGGGATGAACTCCGTATGCTTAGACTGGGGATGAACTCCGTATGCCTAAGTCAACACATGAAACGAGCGTGCGGGCGCTCAGTCGACCAGAGAGGTAGGATGCGAAAATTGGGGATCGAACGGGTGGTAGGTGGGTTCAAGTGTCACGCCCTGGGTGGGCGCACCAGGCACATTAGGCACACCAGCAGGCAAGCCAGAAGTTAAGGCCCGTAGACCAGGCGTGCTGGCTGGTATCTGCATGCAAAGCCTAGCAAACAAGTTCAGAATGCCCGCCCAACTTGCAGGCCTGCCCGTGAGACCAAGGCCTGGCAAACAAGCTGCCCGCACCACATCTAGAAGGGCCCAAGGTGCTGGACATGCAAGGGAAGCTTCTAGAAGCAGGCTGGATCAACAAGAGCATCCTGGCAGATTTGGTTGGCCCTAAAAATCAAGAGTTAGCATCCTGATTGATTGTAATCCCATGATTTTAGCCTTTATTATAGGGATATTGCCATTAAGTTGTAGCTGGAGCCTCAACTATAAATAGAGGGCTGCTCCACCCTCATTTGTACACCATCAAACACTTCTATTTCAGTGAATACATGAGCATTTCTAGAATTCTGTCTTGTTCATCCTGTTTCTCTTTAACTTGCATAATCAGCCTTTCCCATTGTTCTAGTACCCGTACACTTGTGTTTTAGGTTGACTTAGGCAAAAAGGAAGAGATTCCAAGCCTAAAGCCGCACGGATTCTGAGTCTAAGATCAGAGCCCGTGACAGTTGGTATCAGAGCAAGTTCAATTTTGCGTGTTTGCATTGTGTAGGTTAGATCGTGATTGAGGAGATGGCATCCCAAAGTAATTTTGCTATCCAACAACCAGAGGCCCAAGAGCATGGGCGTGGAAGAGGCAAAAAAGTCGGTTCTAGAGATATCTGGTTTACCATGGATGGTAGGCTGGCCAAGGTGGAAGTGACCATGGGTGACATGGGGGAGAAGCTTGAGGAGGTAGAAACTCACATTGCATCGCTAGACTCCATAGGGGAGGAGATCCAAAGTGAGCTGGAAGCTGCTCTCAACAAAGGCATGGATGTGATCACCCAGAAGAATAAGGCCTTGGAGGCTGAAGTGTTGACCTTGTGTGATGACATGGAGGCCATGCGCCAGCAGATGGAAGAGCTTACCGGTGAGCTCGTTACTTACAAGACTGCCATTGGGAATGGCATGTTTGCTGGAGTGTCCAAGTCCAGATTGGATGTCCCCAAGCCTAAGGAGTTCAAGGGGACTAGGGTGGCTAAGGAAGTAGACAACTACCTTTACGTTATGGAGCAGTACTTCCAGGCCATGGGCATGCAAGACTAGGCGATAAAGGTAAACACCACTGCTATATATCTCACTGATGTAGCCTTATTATGGTGAAGGCGCAGGTGTGATGATGTCAGGCATGAGAGTGCCAAGATTGGAACCTGGGCAGAGTTCCAAAAGGAGTTCAGAGAACAATTTTACCCAAAGTATGCCGATGATGAGGCACGGGTAAAGTTACGCAGGCTGAGCCAGTAAGGGGACATAAGGGAGTATATCTAGAAATTCTTTGAACTAATGCTACAGATCTCGAATCTAGGTGAGAAGGACACCTTATTTGCTTTCATGGATGGGCTGAAGCCGTGGGTGAAGCATGAGCTACAAAGGAGGGGAGTTCATGACTTGGCTAAAGCCATGACTACTTCTGAGGCCTTGATAGAGTTCAAGCCTCTGAACAAGTTCGAGTCTTTCAAGCCCAAGGGTAAGGGCAGGGATGATAGGGACCGAAAAAAGTAGTCCAAGGGGAAGGATCGTGACCAGGAGTCCAAGGATGGGGACCGAGACCATTCAACCAAGGATGGCGAGAGGAAGCCACCAGCAGGCAAGTGGAAAGCAAAGGGGGATCGAGAGACACTAGCATGCTACCTATGTGGAGGGGGCCACATAGCACGTAATTGCACGCAGAAGGGCAAGTTGGCTGCTATAGACAAGGAGTCTAACGAGGAGCCAGAGTCAGGGGTAGTAAAGCTTAGGTCATTGGTGCTCAATGCTGTCCAGAGTAAAGGGAGTCGCAAGCTAAAGGGCTTCATGTTTGTGGATTTGATGGTTGCGGGTCAGAAGGTGAGCGCACTAGTGGACACAGGTGCCTCACATCTTTTTATGGAGCCTGAAAGCTCAGACTAAAGGTGCAGAAAGGGACTGGTACCATTAAAACGGTGAACTCCAAAGAGGTTCCAACCATTGGAGTAGCACGGGGAGTGGAGTTGCAGCTTGGAGACTGGAAAGGCAAGGAGACCATTGAGGTAATACCCCTTGACGACTATGAGTTTGTGATTGGGTTGGATTTCCTTGTTCGGATTAACGCCCTCTTTGTGCCTTTTGTCGATTGTGTTTGCATCTTGGATGCACGGTGCCAATGCCTAGTGCCATTGAGGAGAGGGTTTAAAGTTGGGTCACAGGTGGTGTTAACCATCCAATTTGCCAAGACGGTAAGCAGATAAGAAGACACCTTCTTGGCAGTCTTGAAATATGATGAGCCAAGGGAGAAGGAGATCGAGTCACCCTTGGAGGTGCTAAAGGTGCTGAAAACCTTTAGTGATATGATGCCCGTAAAGCTGCCTAGCAAGCTACCACCTAAGAGGGAGGTGGACCATAAGATCGAGCTAGTGTTCGAGGCCAAGCCACCAGCCAGAGCCCCTTACCGAATGTTTCCACCAGAGTTGGAGGAGTTAAGGAAGCAGCTAAAGGAGTTAGTTGATGCTGGCTTCATCAGGCCATCGAAGGCACCCTATGGTGCATCGGTTCTATTCCAACACAAGCATGATGGGTCATTCCGGCTATGCATAGACTACCGGGCTTTGAACAAGCTGACAATCAAGAAAAGTACCCCATCCCACTCATTGCAGACTTGTTCGATCAACTTGAGAGCGCAAGGTGGTTCACCAAGCTGGATTTGAGGTTAGGCTACTATCAAGTTAGGATCGTGGAGGGAGATGAGCCAAAGACAGCATGTGTCACTCAACATGGTTCGTATGAGTTCTTGGTGATGCCTTTCGGACTCACGAACGCCCTAGCAACATTCTGCACCCTTATGAACAAGGTACTTCAGTCATTCCTTGATCGATTTTGTTGTGGTTTATTTGGATGACATTGTGATCTACAGCCAGACTTTGGGAGAGCATGTAGACCACTTGAGACAGGTGTTCAAGGTGTTGCAGGCACACAAGCTGTTTGTTAAGAGGGAGAAGTGCTCATTCACCCAGCAGGAGATCTCGTTCCTTCGCCACATAGTGGGAGGCGGTAGGATACGCATGGATGAAGGCAAGATATACGCCATCCTGGAGTGGCAACCGCTAGCCAAGGTCACTAAGTTGAGATTGTTCCTTGGGCTTGTTAACTACTATAGGCGCTTCATCAAAGGTCACTCAGAGATAGCCATGCCATTGACTAACTTGCTCAAGAAAGGGAAAGCATGGGAGTGGAGCGCAGGGTGCCAGGAAGCCTTTGACAGGTTGAAGCGGGCTGTGACCGAAGAGCCAGTCTTGGCCTTACCAGACCATGCCAAGCCGTATTAGGTACATACGGATGCATCAAACTTTGCCATAGGGGGCGTGTTGATGCAAGAGGGACGTCCAGTCGTGTTCGAGAGCAAGAAGCTGAAGGAGACTGAACATAGGTATACGGTCCAAGAGAAAGAGATGACTGCAGTGGTGCACTACTTGCGCACTTGGCACCATTACCTGTTGGGGTCGAGGTTCATGGTGAGGATGGACAATGTGGCAACCAGCTACTTTTAGACACAGAAGAAGCTGTCCCCCAAGCAGGCGAGATTGTAAGATTTTCTTATAGAATTTGATTTCCAGATGGAGTACAAGCCAGGACGGGTGAACCTAGTGGCAGACGCCCTGAGTAGAAAGGCTAACCTTGCTACCATTAGCCAACCAGAGCGGTCACTGGTGCTATGCATCAAGGCAGACTTGCGCATGATCCTACAACCAAGGCTTTAATGGAGTATGCCCTACAAGGTAAGACTAGGTGGTTTTGGTTGTAGGATGGCTTGCTGTACACCAGGGGCAGTAGACTATTTGTGCCGCGGCACAGGAAGCTCCGCAAGGAAGTTTTGCAAGAATGCCATGATGCAAGGTGGGCTGGACACCCTGAAGTGAGTCATACCTTGGTGTTGATCGAGGACCGATACTACTGGCTGCACATAAGGGACGATGTGGAGGCCTATGGGAAGACTTGTCTTGTGTGCCAACAGGATAAGGTGGAGCTCAAGAAACCAAGTGATCTCTTGGAGCCATCGCCAGTGCCAGAGCGACCATGGGAGAGTGCTTCTCTGGACTTTATAGTCGGTCTACCCAAAGCAGAAGGGTTTGGAAGCATCATGGTAGTGGTGGACAGGTTTTCCAAGTATGGAATTTTCATTCCAGTAACCAAGGAGTGCCCAGTCGAGGAGGCAGCTCGATTGTTCCTGAAAAACATGGTTAAGTACTGGGGAGTGCCAAGGACCATTGCTAGTGATCGAGATGGGCATTTCACGGGCAGGTTCTGGACTGAGTTGTTCAAGCTGTTGGGGTCAGACTTGAACTTTTCCACCAGCATGCATCCGCGATCGATGGGCAGACAGAATGAGTGAATGGACTATTGGAGCTCTACCTTAGGCACTATATGAGTGCCACACAAAGGGACTGGCCAAAGCTGCTAGATATTACGCAGTTTTCCTACAACTTGCAAAGGAGCGAGGCAACGAACTAAAGCCCATTTGAGGTTGTGACAGGGCAACAACCACTAACACCCGGTTTGATTGCTATAGGTTATACAGGGTCAAATCCAGCAGCATACAAGTTTGCCAAGGCATGGCAGGAGCAAACTGACTTGGCCAGAGTTTGTCTACACAAAGCAGCCAAGAGGTCGAAGAAGTGGGCAGACCAGAAGAGGCGGGATGTGCAGTTCCATGTTGGAGACTTGGTGTTGGTGAAGCTACATCCCATTGTGCACCATAGGAGGCTGCATAAAGGCCTAGTCCGGAGGTATGAGGGACCTTTCCAAGTAGTCAAGAGGGTAGGTAAGGTTGCCTACAAGCTGGATATGCCACCCAAGCTAAGGGTACACCCGGTGTTCCATGTGAGAATGCTCAAGCCGTTCCATGAGCATGAGGGAGATCCAGGATAGGCAGAGTCAAAGCGTGTGCCATTGGGATCAAGGGCCTCATATGAGAAGGAGGTCCACAGTATCATAGCTGACCGAAAGGTGAGATGAAAGAATTATCAACCAAGACAAGAGTACTTGGTGCACTGGAAGGGACTTCCAGACAGTGAGGCAAGTTGGGAACTAGCAGATGACTTATGGTAGTTTGGAGACCAGATCAGGCAGTACCATGTAGAAGACACAATGAGGGTGTTGCACAATCAGGTGGGGGAGAATGTCACACCCTGGGCGGGCGTGCCAAGCACATCAGGCGCACCAGTAGGCAAGCTAGAAGTTAAGGCCCACAACTAGGCGTGCTGGTGGGTATCTATGCACAAAGCCTAGCAAACGAGTTCAGAACGCCCGCCTGACTTGTAGGCCAGCCCGTGAGACCAAGGCCTAGCATACAAGCTGCCCGCACCACATCCAGAAGGGCCTAAGGTACTGGACACACAAGGGAAGCTTCTGGAAGCAGGCAGGATCAGTAAGAGCATCCTGACAGATTTGGTTGACCCTAAAAATCAGGAGGTTAGCATCCTGATTGATTGTAATCCCATGATTTTAGCCTTTATTATAGGGATATTGCCATTAAGTTGTAGCTGGAGCCTCAACTATAAATAGAGGGCTGCTCCACCCTCATTTGTACACCATCAAACACTTCTGTTTCAGTGAATACAAGAGCATTTCTAGAACTCTATCTTGTTCATCCTGTTTCTCTTTAACTTGCATAATCAGCCCTTCCCATTGTTCTAGTGCCCTTACGCTTGTGTTTTAGGTTGACTTAGGCACAAAAGAGGAAATTCCAAGCCTAAGGCGGCACGGATTCTGAGTCTAAGGTTGGAGCCCATGACACAAGCACATCTTCATATTTCTGCCCTGCCAATGCCATTTTTATGGCTTGTAAATTCATATAATGGTCCCCTAAGCCTTCATGTGAAGTTTCGTGGCAAGACGACCCGTTTTTTATTTTTTATAATTTTTGAAACTTTTTTCGGTTAGGGATTTTTTAAAATTTTTTTAGAAAGAGTTTTGTCCCCAAATTTAGTAGAGATGATCCTTGTATTTTTGTTAGCATGCATAAAAGAATTCAGCTAAAAAATCGAAGTGGAAAAGATTCTGTGACCATTTGAAAAAAGTGTCCCCATTTCAGACACTTTAATGGCTACTGCAGCAAACCTATAAAATCTCAAATGCTCTTTAAGGGGGTGTGAGTTGTCGAGGTTTGATGAGGGATAGGGGGCCAATATAAGGGCCAAGTACCAGCACCCATCGCACATCTTGTGCGCACACCCCCCGGCCCCCCAATCGTCAGAACCCTCAATGCCACCGGTTAGGCTCTCCGACGATGCTCCGACGACGGGGCCTCGGGTGAAAAAAATGTAGCATCAGCACATGCCCGAGCCTAGCATGTGCACCATGGCTCAAAATCTTAGATTGGGAATGAACTCTGTATGCTTAGACATGAAATGAACTCCATATGCCTAAGCTAACCCACGAAACGAGCGTGTGGGCGCTCAGCCGATCGGAGAGGCAGAATGCACAAGTCGGGGATCGACCCAATCCCCCATACGTGCTGTTGATCCTGCTACTGCAACCCTCAGTCTGGTCTGATCTTAGACTAGGAATGAACTTTTTATGCATAAGTCAACCCATAAAATGAGCGTGCGGGCGCTAAGCCGATCGGAGAGGCATAATGAACAAGCCAGGGATCGGCTCGGTCCCCCTCTGCATGTTGCTGGTCCCGCTACCACAACCCTCGGTCCGACTAGAGCTTAGACATGGAATGAACTCCCTATGCCTAAGCCAACCCACGAAACGGGCGTACGAGTGCTCAGTCGGTCGGAGAGGTAGAATGCGTAACCCGAGGATTGGCCCGGTCCCCCTGCGTTCTATCGATCCTGCTGCTGGTACTACTACTGCAACCCTCGGTCCGATCTGATCTTAGACTGGGAATGAACTCCGTATGCTTAGACATGGAATGAACTCCGTATGCCTAAGCCAACCCATGAAACGAGCGTGCAGACACTCAGTCGACGCAGAATGCACAAGCCGGGGATCGACCTGATCCACCCTGCGTGCTGTCGATCCTGCTGCCGCAACCCTCAGTCTGATCTGATCTTAGACAGGGAATGAACTTCGTATCCCAAAGTCAACCCACGAAATGAGCGTGCGGGTGCTGAGCTGGTCGGAGAGGCATAATGCGCAAGCCCAGGATCAGCTCGGTCCCTCTTTGCATGCTGTCAGTCCCGCTACCACAACCCTTAGTCTGGCTAGGGCTTAGACATGGAATGAACTCCCTATGCCTAAGTAAACCCACGAAACGGGCGTGCGGGCGCTCAGCCAGCCAGAGAGGCAGAATGTACAAGCCGAGATTTTTTAGGATCTTCGAAACTTGTTACTGTTCGGGATTTTTTAAAATTTTTTTAGAAATAATTTTGTCCCCAAATTTATTAGAGGTGATCCTTGTATTTTTGTTGGCATGCACAAAAACATTCAGCTAAAATGTCGAAGTGGAGAAGATTTTGCGACCATTCGATAAAAGTGTCCCCATTTCAGACACTTTAATGGCTATTGCAGCAAACCTATAAAATCTCAAATGGTCTTTAAGGAGGTGTGAGTTCTTCAGGTTTGATGAGGGATAGGGGGCCAATATAAGGGCCAAGTACCAGCACCCATCGCACATCATGTGCGCTCACCCCCTGGCCCCCCAATCATCGGAACCCATAATGCCGCTGATTAGGCTCTCCGATCCCCCCTGCGTGCTGTCGATCCTTCTGCAGCAATCCTCGGTCCGGTCTGCTCTTAGATTAGGAATGAACTCTGTATGCATAAGTCAACCCATGAAATGAACGTGCGGGTGCTGAACTGACTGAAAAGGCATAATGCGCAAGTCGCGGACCGGCCCGGTCCCCCTTTACATGCTGCCAGTCCCGCTGCCACAGCCCTCGATCTGGCTGGGGCTTAGACATGGAATGAACTCCCTACGCCTAAGCCAACCCACGAAATGAGCGTGCGGGCACTCAGCCGGACGGAGAGGCAGAATGCGCAAGTTGGGGATCGGCTCGATCCCCTCTGCATGCTGCCGATCCTATTGTCGCAACGCTTAGTTCGATCTGATCTTAGACTGGGAATGAACTCCGTATGCTTAGACTGGGGATGAACTTCATATGCCTAAGTCAAAACATGAAACGAGCGTGCGAGCACTCAGTCGGTCGGAGAGGCCGGTCGAAAAGGCATAATACGTAAATCGAGGATCAACCCGGTCCCCCTCTGCATGCTACCAATCCCGCTATCGGTCTTGCTCCCACAACCCTCAGTCCGGATGGGGCTTTAGACATGGAATGAACTCCGTATGCCTAAGCCAACCCACGAAACGAGCGTGCGGGCGCTCAGCTGGCCGAAGAGGTAGAATGCGCAAGCCGGGGATCACCCCGGTCCCCTCCTGCGTGCTGTCGATCCTGCTGCTGGTCCTGTTGCCGCAACCCTCGGTCCGATCCGATCTTAGATTGGGAATGAACTTTGTATGCTTAGACATGGAATGAATTTCATATGCCGAAGCCAACCCACGAAACGAGCGTGCGAGCGCTCAACCGACCGGAGATGCAGAATGTACAAGCCGGGGTTCAGCTCGATCCCCCTACGTGCTGTCAATCTTGCTACCGTAACCCTCGGTCTAGTTTGATCTTAGACTGGGAATGAACTCCGTGTGCCTAAGTAAACCCATGAAACAAGTGTACGGGTGCTGAGCAAGCCGGAGAGGCTTAATGCGTAAGTCGAGGATCGACTCGATCCCCCTCTATGTGTTACCGATCCCACTGCCACAACTCCTAGTCCGGCTAGGGCTTAGACATGGAATGAACTCCCTATGCCTTAGCCAACACACAAAATGGGCGTGCGGGCGTTCAGCCGATCGGAGAGGCAGAATGTGCAAGCTGGGGATCGGCCCGATCCCCCATGTGTGCTACCGATCCTGCTGTCGCAACCCTTGGTCCGGTCTAATCTTAGACTAGAAATGAACTTCATATGCTTAGATTGGGGATGAACTCTGTATGCCTAAATGAGCTTGCGGGCTCTCAGCCGACTAGAGAGGCAGGATGCGCAAGCCGAGGATCGAACAGGTGGTAGGTGGGTTCAAGTACATCTTCATATTTTTGCCATGCCAATGCCATTTTTATGGCTTCCAAAATTCATACAATGGTCCCCTAAGCCTTCAAGTGAAGTTTCGTGGCAAGACGACCCGTTTTCTATTTTTCATGATTTTTGAAGCTTTTTGGGTTCGGGATTTTTTAAAATTTTTTTCGAGAGATTTTTGTCCCCAATTTTGGTAGAGGTGATCCTTTTAATTTTTTTGGCATGCACAAAACAATTCAGCTAAAAACTCGAAGTGGAGAAGATTTTGTGATCGTTTGAAAAAAGTGTCCCCATTTCGGACACTTTAATGCCTACTGGCAGCAAACCTATAAAATCTCAAATGCTCTTTAAGGGGGTGTGAGTTCTCGAGGTTTGATGAGGGATAGGGGGCCCATATAAGGACCAAGTACCAGCACCCATCGCACATCTTGTGCGCACACCCCCTGGCCCCCACAATCGCCGAAACCCCCAATGCCACCGGTTAGGCTCTCCGATGATGCTCGGTGATGCTCCGACGATGCTTGGCGATGCTCCGACGATGGTGCCCCGGGCAAAAAAAATGCAGCGCCAGCACATGCCTGAGCCCAGCATGTGCACCGCGGCTCAAAATCTTAGACTGGTAATGAACTCCGTATGCTTAGACATGGAATGAACTTCGTATGCCTAAGCCAACCCATGAAATGAACGTGCAGGCGATCAGTCGGTTAGAGAGGTAGAATTCGCAAGCCGGGGATCGACTCAGTCCCTCCCGTGTGCTATCGATCCTGCTACCACAACCCTCAATCCGGTTTGATCTTAGACTGGGAATGAACTTCGTATGCATAAGTCAACTCATGAAACAAGCGTATGGGTGCTCAGCCAGCCGAAGAGGTATAATAAGCAAGCTGGGGATTGGCCCGATCCCCTTCTGCATGCTGCCGGTCCCACTACCACAACCCTCAGTCTGGCTGGGGCTTAGACATAGAATGAAATCCCTATGCCTAAGCCAACCCACGAAACGGGCGTGCGGACGCTCAACCGGTCAGAGAGGCAGAATACGGGGATTGGCCTGGTCCCCCCTGCGTGCTACCGATCCTGCTGCCGTAACCCTCGATCCGGTCTAATCTTAGACTAGGAATGAACTCCGCATGCTTAGACTGGGGATGAACTTCGTATGCCTAAGTCAACCCACGAAACGAGCGTGCGGGCGCTCAACCGGCCGAAGAGGCATAATACACAAGCTGGGGATTGGCCTGATCCCCTTCTGCGTGCTGTCGGTCCCACTACCATAACCCTCGGTCTGGCTGGGGCTTAGACATGGAATGAACTCCCTATGCATAAGCCAACCCATGAAATGGGCGTGCAGGTGCTCAGCCGGTTGGAGAGGCAGAATGCGCAAGCCGGGGATCGACCCGATCCCTCCTGCGTGCGGTCGATCCTACTGTCGCAACCCTCGATCTGATCCGATCTTAGACTGGGAATGAACTCTGTATGCTTAGACTGGAGATGAACTCTGTATGCCTAAGTTAACCCACAAAATGAGCGTGCGGGCACTCAGTCGGTCGGAGAGGCATAACGCACAAGCTGGGGATTAGCCCGGTCCCCCTCTGCGTGCTGCCGATCTCATTGCTGGTCCTGCTACCTCAACCCTCGGTCGGACTAGGGCTTAGACATGGAATGAACTCCGTATGCCTAAGCCAACCCACGAAACAAGCGTGCAGGTGCTCAGCCGGCCGGAGAGGAAGAATATGCAAGCTAGGGATCAGCCCGGTCCCTCCTGCATGCTATCGATCTTGCTGCTGGTCCTGCTGCCGTAACCCTCAGTCCAGTCTGATCTTAGACTGGGAATGAACTCTGTATGCTTAGACGTGGAATGAACTCCGTATGCCTAAGCCAACCCATGAAACAAGATACGGGCGCTCAGCCAGTCGGAGAGGCAGAATGCGTAAGCCGGGGATCGACCTGGTCACCCTCTGCGTGCTATCGATCCTACTACCGCAACCCTCAGTCTGGTTTGATCTTAGACTGGGAATGAACTCTTTATGACTAAGTCAACCCATGAAACGAGCGTGCAGGCGCTGAGCCGACCAAAGAGGCATAATGCGTAAGCTAGGGATCGACCCGGTCCTTCTCTGCGTGCTATCGATCCCACTGCCACAACCCTCAATTCGGCTAGGGCTTAGACATGGAATGAACTCCCTATGCCTAAGCCAACCCAGAAATGGGCGTGTGGTGGTCAGCTGGCCGGAGAGGCAGTATGCGCAAGCCGGGGATCGGCCCAGTCCCCCCTGCGTGCTGCTGATCTTGCTGTCGTAACCCTCGGTCCGGTCCAATCTTAGACTAGGAATGAACTTTGTATGCCTAGATTGGGGATGAACTCCGTATGCCTAAGTCAACCCACGAAACGAGCGTGCGGGCGCTCAGCCGACCAGAGAGGTAAGATGCGTAAGTCGGGGATCGAACGAGTGGTAATTGGGTTCAAGCACATCTTTATATTTTTGTGGTGCCAATGCCATTTTTATGGCTTGTAAATTCATACAATGGTCCCCTAAGCCTTCATGTAAAGTTTCATGGCAAGACGACCCGTTTTCTATTTTTCACGATTTTCAAAACTTTTTATGGTTCGAGATTTTTTAAAAAATTTTTAGAAAACGTTTTGCCCCTAAATTTGGTAGAGGTGATCCTTGTATTTTTGTTGACATGCACAAAACAATTCAGTGAAAAACTTAAAGTGGAGAAGATTTTGTGACCATTTGAAAAAAGTGTCCCCATTTCAGACACTTTAATGGTTACTGGCAGCAAACCTATAAAATCTCAAATGCTCTTTAAGAGGGTGTGAGTTCTCGAGGTTAGATGAGGGATAGAGGGCCAATATAAGGGCCAAGTAGCAGCACCCATCCCACATCATGTGTGCACACCCCCCCGGCCCTCTAATCGCCGGAACCCCTAATGCCGTCGGTTAGGCTCTGTATGCTTAGACATGGAATGAACTCCATATGCTTAGACATGGAATGAACTCTGTATGCCTAAGCTAACCCACGAAATGAGTGTGCAGGTGCTCAGTCGGTCGGAAAGGTAGAATGCACAAGTTGGGGATCGGTCCGATCCCCCCTCCGTGCTACCGATCCTGCCCCGCAACCCTCGATCCAGTTCGATCTTAGACTGGGAATGAACTCCGTATGCTTAGACTAGGGATGAACTCTGTATGGCTAAGTCAACCCATGAAATGAGCATGCGGGTGCTTAGTCGACCGGAGAGGCCAGCCGAAGAGGTATAATGTGCAAGCCAGGGATCAGCCCGAGCCTCTTTTGTGTGCTATCGATCCCGCTGCCGGTCCTGCTACCACAACCCTCGGTCTGGCTGGGGCTTAGACATTGAATGAACTCTGTATGCCTAAGCCAACCCACGAAAGGAACGTGCAGGTGCTCAGCCAGCTGGAGAGGCAGAATGCACAAGCCGGGGATCGGCCCGATCCCCCCTACGTGCTATCGATCCTGCTGCTGGTCCTACTGCCACAACCCTCGGTCCGGTCTGATCTTAGACTGGGAATGAACTCCGTATGCTTAGACATGGAATGAACTTCGTATGCCTAAGCCAACCCATGAAACAAGCGTGCAAGCGCTTAGTCGATCGGAGAGGCAGAATACGTAAGCCAGGGATCGGCTCGGTCCCCTCCTGCGTGCTGTCGATCCTGCTGTCGCAACCCTCAGTCTGATCTGATCTTAGACTGAGAATGAACTTCGTATGCCTAAGTCATCCCATGAAATGAGCGTGCGGGTGCTGAACCAGCCGAAGAGGCATAATGCGTAAACTGAGGATCGGCTCAGTCCCCCTCTGCGTGCTGTCGATCCTACTGCCACAACCCTTGGTCCGGCTGGGGCTTAGACATGGAATGAACTCCCTATGCCTAAGCCAACCCATGAAATGAATGAACTCCATCTACTTAGACTGGGGATAAACTCCGTATGCCTAAGTAAACCCACAATACAAGCGTGCGGGCGCTCAGCCGACCAGAAAGGCAAGATGCGCAAGCCGGGGATCGAACGGGTGGTAGGTGGGTTCAAGCCCATGTTCATATTTCTACCATGCCAATGCTATTTTTATGGCTTGTAAATTCATACAATGGTCCCCTAAGCCTTCATGTGAAGTTTCGTGGCAAGACAACCCGTTTTCTATTTTTCACGATTTTCAAAACTTTTTATGGCTTGGGATTTTTTAAAATTCTTTTAGAAAGAGTTTTGTCCCAAAATTTGGTGGAGGTGATCCTTTTATTTTTTTTGGCATGCACAAAAAAATTCAGCTAAAAACTCAAAGTGGAGAAGATTTTGTGACCGTTTGAAAAATGTGTTCCCATTTCAGACACTTTAATGGCTACTGGTAGCAAACCTATAAAATCTAAAATGCTCTTTAAGGGGGTGTGAGTTCTCAAGGTTTGATGAAGGATAGGGGGCCAATATAAGGGCCAAGTACCAGCACCCATCGCACATCATGTGCGCACACCCCCCGGCCCCCCCAATCATCGAAACCCCCAATGCCGCCGGTTAGGCTCTCCGACGATGGTGCCCCGGGCGAAAAAAATGCGGCACCAGCACATGCCCGAGCCTAGCATGTGCACCGTGGCTCAAAATCTTAGACTGGGAATGAACTCCATATGCTTAGACATGGAATGAACTCCGTATGCCTCAGCCAACCCACGAAATGAGCGTACGGGCGCTCAACCGGTCGGAGAGGCAAAATGCACAAGCTGAGGATCGGCCCGATCCCCTCCTGCTGCTGGTCTTGCTGCCGCAACCCTCAGTCTGGTCTGATCTTACACTGGGAATGAACTTCGTATGCTTATACATGGAATGAACTCCGTATGCCTAAGTTAACCCATGGAACGAGCGTGCGGGCGCTCAGTCGATCAGAGAGGCAGAATGCGCAAGCTGGGGATCGACCCGATCCCCCCTGCGTGCTGTCAATCCTGCTGTCGCAACCCTCGGTATGACTGGGGCTTAGACATGGAATGAACTCCCTATGCCTAAGCCAACCCACGAAACGGGCGTGCGGGCACTCTGCCGGTCGGAGAGGTAGGATGCGCAAGCCGGGGATTGAACGGGTGGTAGCTGGGTTCAAGCACATCTTTATATTTCTGCCATGCCAATGCCATTTTTGTGGCCTGTAAATTCATACAATGGTCCCCTAAGCCTTCATGTGAAGTTTCGTGGCAAGACGACCCATTTTCTATTTTTCACAATTTTCAAAACTTTTTGCGGTTCGGGACTTTTTAAAATTTTTTTAGAAAGACTTTAGTCTCCAAATTTGGTAGAGGTGATCCTTGTATTTTTGTTGGCATGCACAAAAAACTTCAGCTAAAAACTCAAAGTGGAGAAGATTTTGTGACCGTTTGATGAAAGTGCCCCATTTTAGACACTTTAATGGCTACTGGCAGCAAACCTATAAAATCTCAAATGCTCTTTAAGGGGGTGTGAGTTCTCGAGGTTTGATGAGGGATAGGGGGCCAATATAAGGGCCAAGTACCAGCACCCATTGCACATCCTGTGCACACACCCCCCGGCCCCCCCAATCACCGGAACCCTCAATGCTGTCGGTTAGGCTCTCTGACGATGCTCAAGCGATGGTGCCCCGGGCGAAAAAAATGCGGCACCAGCACATGCTTGAGCCCTGCATGTGCACCGTGGCTCAAAATCTTAGATTGGGAATGAACTCCGTATGCTTAGACATGGAATGAACTTTGTATGCCTAAGCCAGCCCTTGAAACGAGGGTGCAGGCGCTCAGTCGACCGGAGAGGCAGAATGCGCAATTCGGGGATCGGCCCGATCCGTCCCAATGTGCTGTCGATCCTACTGCCACAACCCTACGTTCGGTTTGATCTTAGACTGGGAATGAACTCCGTAAGCATAAGTCAACCAACGAAACGAGCATGCAGGCATTGAGCCGGCCAAAGAGGCATAATGCGCAAGTCGAGGATCATCCCGGTCCCCCTCTATGTGCTGCCGGTCTCGCTGCCACAACCCTTGGTCCGACTGGGGCTTAGACATGGAATGAACTCCCTATGCCTAAGCCAACCCATGAAACGGGCGTGCGGGCACTCAGCCGACTGGAGAGGCAGAATGCGCAAGCCGAGGACCGGCCCAGTCCCCCCTACGTGCTGCCAATCCTGCTGCCGCAACCCTCGGTCTGATCCGATTTTAGACTGGGAATGAACTCCATATTCTTAGACTAGGGATGAACTCTGTATGCCTCAGTCAACCCACAAAACGAGCATGCGGGTGCTCAGCCGACCGGAGAGGCATAATGTGCAAGCCGGAGATTAGCCCGGTCCCCCTTTGCATGCTATTGATCCCGCTGTCGATCTTGCTACCGCAACCCTTGGTCTAGCTAGGTTTTAGACATGGAATGAACTCTGTATGCCTAAGCCAACCCACAAAACTAGCGTGCGGGTGCTCAACTGGCCGGAAAGGTAGAATGTGCAAGCCGAGGATCGGCCTGGTCCCCTCTATGTGTTGTCGATCCTACTGTTGGTCTTACTGCCGCAACCCTCGGTCTGGTCTAATGTTAGACTAGGAATTAACTCCTTATGCTTAGACTTGGAATGAACTCTGTATGCCTAAGCCAACCTATGAAATGAGCGTGCAAGTGCTCAACCAGTCAGAGAGGCAGAATGTGCAAGTTGGGGATCGGCCCGGTCCCCCCTGCGTGTTGTCGATCCTGCTGTCGCAACCTTCGGTCCTGTCTAATCTTAGACTAGGAATGAACTCTGTATGCCTAAGTCAACCCACAAAATGTGTGTGCGGGCACTCAGCCGGTCGAAAAGGCAAAACGCGCAAGCCGGGGATCAGCCTGATCCCCCTTTGCGTGCTGTCGATCCCGCTGCCGGTCCTGCTACCACAACCCTCGGTCCGGTTGGGGCTTAGACATGGAATGAACTGCCTATGCCTAAGCCAACCCACGAAATGGGCGTGCGGGCACTTAGCCGGCCAGAGAGGCAGAATGCGCAAGCCAGGGATCGGCTCGGTCCCTCCTGTGTGCTGTCGATCCTGTTGCCGCAACCCTCGGTCGGGTTTGATCTTAGACTGGGAATGAACTCCATATGCTTAGACATGGAATGAACTCTGTATGCCTAAGCCAACCCATGAAATGAGCGTGCGGGTGCTCAGTCGGTCGGAGAGGCAGAATGTGGAAGTCGGGGATCGGCCCGATCACCCTTGTGTGCTATTGATCCTGCTGTCGCAACCCTCGATCCAGTCCGATCTTAGACTGGGAATGAACTCCGTATGCTTAGACTGGGGATGAACTCCGTATGCCTAAGTCAACCCACCAAATGAGCCTGCGGGCGCTCAGCCGACCAGAGAGGCAGGATGCGCAAGCCGGGGATCGAACGAGTGGTAGGTGGGTTCAAACACATCTTCATATTTCTACCTTGCCAATACCATTTTTATGGCATGTAAATTTTTACAATGGTCCCCTAAGCCTTCATGTGAAGTTTCGTAGCAAGACGACCCGTTTTCTATTTTTCATGATTTTTGAAACTTTTTACGGTTCAATATTTTTTAAAATTTTTTTAAAAAACGTTTTGTCCCCAAATTTGGTAGATTTGATCCTCGTATTTTTTTTGGCATGCACAAAAAAATTCAGTTAAAAACTCGAAGTGGAGAACATTTTGTGACCGTTTGAAAAAAGTGTCCCCATTTCAAACACTTTAATGTCTATCGGCAGCAAACCTATAAAATCTCAAATGCTCTTTAAGGGGGTGTAAGTTCTCGAGGTTTGATGAGGGATAGGGGGCCAATATAAGGGCCAAGTACCAGCACCCATCACACATCATGTGCGCACACCCCCCAACCCACCCTATCGTCAAAACCACCAATACCGTCGGTTAGGCTCTCCGGCGATGCTCCGACGATTGTGCCCCGGGCAAAAAAAATGCAGTGCCATCACATGCCCGAGCCCAGCATCTGCACCGTGGCTGAAAATCTTAGACTAGGAATGAACTCCGTATGCTTAGACATGGAACGAACTCCGTATGCCTAAGCCAACCTATGAAACGAGCGTGCGGGTGCTCAGCCGATCGGAGAGGCAGAATGCGCAAGCCGGGGATAGGCTCGGTCCCCCCTACATGCTGTCGATCCTGCTTCTGCAACCCTCAATTCAGTCTGATCTTAGACTGGGAATGAACTCCGTATGCATAAGTCAACCTGCGAAACAAGCGTGCGGGCACTGAGCCAGTCGAAGAGGCATAATGTGCAAGCTGGGGATCGACCTGGTCCCCCTCTGCGTGTTGTCGGTCCCACTGCCACAACCCTCGGTCTGGCTAGGGCTTAGACATGGAATAAACTCCCTATGTCTAAGCCAACCCACGAAATGGATGTGCAGGCGCTCAGCCGATCAGAGAGGCAGAATGCGTAAGCTGGGGATCAGCCCGGTCCCCCCTGCATGCTGTCGATCCTGCTGTCGCAACCCTCAGTCTGATTCGATCTTAGACTGGAAATGAACTCTGTATGCTTAGACTGGGGATGAACTCCATATGCTTAGACTAGGGATGAACTCCGTATGCCTAAGTCAACCCATAAAATGAGCTTCCGGGCACTCAGCCGGTCGGAGAGGCATAATGTGCAAGCCGGGGATTAGCCCGATCCCCCTCTGCGTGCTGTCAATCTCGCTACCAGTCTTGCTGCCACAACCCTCTATCCGGTTGGGGCCTAGACATGGAATGAACTCCGTATGCCTAAGCCAACCCATGAAAAGAGCGTACGAGAGCTCAGCCGACTGAAGAGGTAGAATACGCAAGCCGGGGATCGACCCGATCCCGTCCTACATGCTACCGATCTTGATACTGTTCTTGCTACCGCAGCCTTCGGTTTGGTCCGATCTTAGATTGGGAATGAACTCCATATGCCTAAGTTAACCCACAAAACGAGCGTGTGGGCGCTGAGCCGATCGAAAAGGCAAATGCGCAAGCCAGGGATTGGCCTGGTCCCCTTCTACGTGCTACCGATCCCGCTACCACAACCCTCGGTCCGACTAGGGCTTAGGCATGGAATGACCTCCCTATGCCTAAGCCAATCCATGAAACGGGCATGCAGGCACTCTGTCAGCTACAGAGGTAGAATACGTAAGTCGGGGATCAACCCGGTCCACCTAGCATACTGTCAATCCTACTGTCGCAACCCTCGATCTGATCTGATCTTCGACTGGGAATGAACTCCATATGCCTAAGTCAACCCACGAAACGAGCATGCTGGCGCTCAACCGACTGGAGAGGCTGGCCGGAGAGGCATAATGCTCAAGCCGAGGATCAGCCCGGTCCCCCTCTACATGTTGCCAATCCTCCTGTCGATCCTACTGCCACAAACCTTGATTTGACTGGGGCCTAGACATGGAATGAACTCTGTATGCCCAAGCCAACCCACGAAACGAGCGTGAGGGAGCTCAACCGACCAGAGAGGCAAAATGCACAAGTCGAGGATCGGCCCGGTCCCCCCTACATGCTATCGATCCTGCTGTTGGTCCTGCTGCTGCAACCCTCGGTCCGGTCTGATCTTAGACTAGGAATGCACTCCGTATGCTTAGACATGGAATGAACTCCTATGCCTAAGCCAACCCACGAAATGAGCATGCGGGTGCTCAGCTGGCCGGAGAGGCAGAATGAGCAAGTCGGGATCGACCCAGTCCCCCTTCGTGCTGTTAATCGTGCTATCGCAACCCTTAGTCTGGTTTGATCTTAGACTGGGAATAAACTCCGACTGCCTAAGTTAACCCACGAAACGAGCATGCGGGATATGAGCAGGCCGGAGAGGCATAATGCGTAAGCTGAGGATTGGCCCGAACCTTTTCTACGTGCTGCCGATCCGCTGCCATAACCCTCGGTCTGGTTGGGGCTTAGACATGGAATGAATTCCCTATGCCTAAGCCAACCCACGAAACGAGCGTGCAGGGGCTCAACCGACTGGAAAGGCAGAATGCGTAAGCCGAGGATTACGTCGGTCCCCCCTGCATGCTGTCAATCCTGCTGTCGCAACCCTCGATCCAGTCCAATCTTAGACTGGGAATGAACTCTGTATGCTTAGACTAGGGATGAACTCCGTATGCCTAAGTCAACCCATGAAACGAGCGTGCGGGCACTCAACCGACTGGAGAGGCTGATCGAAAAGGTATAATGCACAAGCCGGGGATCAGCTCGATCCCCCTCTGCATGCTACCGATCTCACTGCCAGTCCTACTGCCACAACCCTCTGTCCGACTGGGAACTAGACAAGGAATGAACTCCGTATGCCTAAGCCAACCCACGAAACGAGCGTGCGGGAGCTCAGCCGGCTGGAGAGGCAGAATGCGTAAGCCAGGGACCAACTTAGTCCCCCCTGCGTGCTGCAGATCTTGCTGCCGCAACCCTCGGTTTGGTCTAATCTTAGACTGGGAATGAACTCCGTATGTTAGACATGGAATGAACTCCCATGCCTAAGCCAACCCACAAAACGAGCGTGCGGGCTTTCAGCTGGTCGGAGAGGTAGAATGCGCAAGCCGAGGATCGACCCGATCCCCCCTACGTGCTGTCGATCTTGCTGCCACAACCCTCAATTCAGTCTGATCTTAGACTGGGAATGAACACCGTATGCCTAAGTCAACCCATGAAACGAGCGTTCGGGTGCTGAGCCAGCCAGAGAGGCATAATGCGCAAGCCAAGGATCGGCCCGGTCCCCCTCTGCGTGCTGCCGGTCCAGCTGCCACAACCCTCAGTCCGGCTAGAGCTTAGACATGGAATGAACTCCCTATGCCTAAGCCAACCCACGAAATAGGTGTGCAGGCGCTCAGCCGGCCGGAGAGGTAGAATGCACAAGCCGAGGATCGGCCCGGTCCCCCCTATGTGCTGTCGATCCTGCTACCACAACCCTCGGTCTGGTCTGACCTTAGACTGGGAATGAACTCTGTATGCTTGGACTGGGGATGAACTCCGTGTCCCTAAGTCAACCCATGAAATGAGTGTACGGGCGCTCAACCGACCAGAGAGGTAGAATGCACAAGCCAGGGATCGAATGGGTGGTAGGTGAGTTCAACCACATCTTCATAATACGCATAATGCGCAAGTCAGGGATCGGCCCGATCCCCCCGACGTGCTGTCGATCTTGCTGTCACAACCCTCAGTCTGATCCGATCTTAGACTGGGAATGAACTCCGCATGCCTAAGTCAACCCATGAAACGAGTGTGCGAGCACTGACCCGACCGAAGAAGCATAATGCGTAAGTCGAGGATCAGCTCGATCCCCCACTGCGTGCTGCTGGTCCTACTGCCACAACCCTCGGTTCGACTGGGGCTTAGACATGGAATGAATTCCCTATGCCTAAGCCAACCCACGAAATGAGCGTGCGGGCGCAAGACGGAGATCGGCCTGGTTCCCCCTGCGTGCTGCCGATCCTGCTGCCGCAACCCTCAGTTCGGTCTGATCTTAGACTGGGAATGAACTTCGTATGCTTAGACTGGGGATGAACTCCGTATGCCTAAGTCAACCCACCAAATGAGCGTGTGGGCGCTCAGTTGACTAGAGAGGCAGGATGCGCAAGTCGGGGATCGAACGGGTGGTAGGGGGTTCAAGAAGATCTTCATATTTCTGCTATGCCAATGCCATTTTTATGGCTTGTAAATTCATACAATGGTCCCCTAAGCCTTCATGTGAAGTTTCGTGGCAAGACGACCCGTTTTTTATTTTTCATGATTTTTGAAACTTTTTGTGGCTCGGGATTTTTTAAAATTTTTTTAGAAAGAGTTTTGTCACCAACTTTGGTATAGGTAATCCTTGTATTTTTGTTGGCATGCAAAAAAAAATTCAGCTAAAAACTTCAAGTGGAGAAGATTTTGTGACCGTTTGAAAAAAGTGTCCCCATTTCAGACACTTTAATGGCTACTGGCAGCAAACCTATAAAATCTCAAATGCTCTTTAAAGGAGTGTGAGTTCTCAAGGTTTGATGATGGAGAGGGGGCCAATATAAGGGCCAAGTACCAGCACCGATCGCACATCATGTCCGCACACCCCCCAATCGTCGGAACCCCCAATGCCGTCGGTTAGGCTCTCCGGCGATGCTCCGACGATGTTGCCCTGAGCGAAAAAAATATGGCACCAGCACATGCCCGAGCCCAGCATGTGCACCGTGGCTCAAAATCTTAGGCTGGGAATGAACTTCGTATGGTTAGACATGGAATGAACTCCATATGCCTAAGCCAACCCACAAAACGAGCGTACGGGCGCTTAGCCGGGCGGAGAGGTAGAATGCACGAGCCGGGGATCAGCCTGGTCCCCCCTACGTGCTGCCGATCCTGCTGTTGCAACCCTCGGTTCGGTCCAATCTTAGACTGGGTATGAACTCCGTATGCATAAGTAACCCATGAAACGAGCGTACGGGCACTGAAAAGGCATAATGCGCAAGCTAGGGATCGGCTCGGTCCCCCTCTGTGTGTTGTCGATCCAGCTTCCACAACGCTCGGTCCGGCTGGGGCTTAGACATGGAATGAACTCCCTACGCCAAGCCAACCCATGAAATGAGCGTGCGGGCACTCAGTCGGCCGAAGAGGCAGAATGCGCAAGCCGGGGACCGGCTCGGTCCCCCCTGCGTGCTATCGATCCTGCTACTGCAACCCTCGGTCCGGTCCAATCTTGGACTGGTAATGAACTCCACATGCTTAGATTGGGGATGAATTATGTGTGCCTAAGTCAACCCATGAAATGAGCGTGTGGGCGTTCAGTCGGCCGGAGAGGCATAATGCGCAAGCCGGGGATTGGCTCGGTCCCCCTTTGCGTGCTGCCGATCCTGCTGCCGGTCCTGCTGCCACAACCCTTAGTCCGGTTGGGGCTTAGACATGGAATGAACTCCATATGCCTAAGCCAACCCACGAAACGAGCGTGCGGGCGCTCAACCGGCCTGAGAGGCAGAATGCGCAAGCCGGTTATCGGCCCAGTCCCCCCCTGCGTGCTGCCGATCCTGCTGCTGGTCCTGCTGTCGCAACCCTCAGTCCGGTCCGATCTTAGACTGGGAATGAACTCCATATGCTTAGACATGGAATGAACTCCGTATGCCTAAGCCAACGTACGGAACGAGCGTGTGGGCGCTCAGTCGACCGGAGAGGCAGAATGCGCAAGCTGGGGATCGGCTCGATCCCCCCTGCGTGCTGTCGATCCTGCTGCCACAACCCTTGGTGCGGTCTGATGTTAGACTGGGAATGAACTTCGTATGCCTAAGTCAACCCACGAAACGAGCGTACGGGCGTTGAGTCGACCGGAGAGGCATAATGCACAAGCTGGGGATCGGCTCGGTCCCCCTCTGCGTGCTGTCGGCCCCGCTGCCACAACCCTCGGTCCGATTGGGGCTTAGACATGGAATGAACTCCCTATGCCTAAGCCAACCCATGAAATGGACGCGCGGGCGCTCAGTCGGCCGGAAAGATAGAATGCGCAAGCCGAGGATTGGCTCGATCCCCCCTGCGTGCTACCGATCCTGCTGCCGTAACCCTCGATTCGGTCCGATCTTAGATTGGGAATGAACTCCGTATGCTTAGACTGGGGATGAACTCCGTATGCCTAAGTCAACCCACCAAGCGAGCGTGCGAGCACTCAATTGACCAGAGAGGCAGGATGCGCAAGCCGGGGATCGAACGGGTGGTAGGTGGGTTCAAGCACATCTTCATATTTCTGCCATGCCAATGCCATTTTTATGGCTTGTAAATTCATACAATGGTCCCCTAAGCCATCATGTGAAGTTTCATGGCAAGATGACCCATTTTCTATTTTTCATGATTTTTAAAACATTTTGTGGTTCGGGATTTTTTAAAATTTTTTTAGAAAGAGTTTTGTCCCCAAATTTGGTAGATGTGATCCTTGTATTTTTGTTGGCATGCACAAAAAACTTCAACTAAAACCTCGAAGTGGAGAATATTTTGTGACCGTTTGAAAAAAGTGTCCCCATTTGAGAGACTTTAATGGCTACTGGCAGCAAACCTATAAAATCTCAAATGCTTTTTAAGGGGGTGTGAGTTCTTGAGGTTTGATGAGGGATTGGGGGCCAATATAAGGGCAAGTGTCATGCCCTGGGCGGGCGCGCTAGGCACATCAGTTGCACCAGCAGATGAGCCAGAGGTTGAGGCCCGCAGACCAGGCATGCTGGCGGGTATCTGCACGCAAAGCCTAGCAAACGAGTTCAGAACGCCCGCCCAACTTGCAGGCCAGCCCGTGAGACCAAGGCCTGGCATACAAGCTGGCCGCACCACATCCAGAAGGGTGCAAGGTGCTGGACATGCAAGGGAAGCTTCTGGAGGCAGGCAGGATCAGCAGCAGCATCCTGGCAGATTTGGTTGACCTTGAAAATCAGGAGTTAGCATCCCGATTGATTGTAATCTATATAATCCCATGATTTTAGCCTTTATTCTAGAGATATTGCCATTAAGTATAAGCTGGAGCCTCAACTATAAATAGAGGGCTGCTCTTCCCTCATTTGTACACCATCAAACACTTCTGTTTCAGTGAATACAAGAGCATTTCTAGAATTTTGCCTTTTTATCCTGTTTCTCTTTAACTTTCGTAATCAGCCCTTAATGTTGTTCTAGTGCCCATACGCTTCTGTTTTAGGCTGACTTAGGCATAAAGGAGGAGATTCCAAGCCTAAGGCCGCACAGTTTCTGAGTCTAATGTCGGAGCTCGTGACAGTTGGTATCAGAGCAAGTTTAATTCTACGTGTTTGTGTTGTGAAGGTTAGAGGAGATGACATCCCAAAGTGACACTGCTAACCAACAACCAGAGGCCCGGGAGCATGGGCGTGGAAGAGGGAGAAAAGCCAGTTCTAGAGACATCTGGTCTACCATGGATGGTAGGCTGGCCAAGGTGGAGGTGACCATGGGTGACATGAGGGAGAAGCTTGAGGGGGTAGAGACTCACATTGCATCACTAGACTCCATGGGGGAGGAGATCCAAAGTGAGCTGCAAGCTGCTCTCAACAAAGGCTTGGACGTGTTCACCCAAAAGAATCAGACCTTGGAGGCTAAAGTGCTGACCTTGCGCGATGGCATGGAGGCCATGCACTAGCGGATGAAGGAGCTTACCAGTGAGCTCGTTAATTGCAAGACTACCATTGGGAATGGCATGTTTGCTGGAGTGTCCAAGTCTAGATTGGATGTCCCCAAGCCTAAGGAGTTCAAGATGACTAGGGCGGCCAAGGAAGTAGATAACTACCTTTGGGGTATGGAGCAGTACTTCTAGGCCATGGGCATGCAAGACGAGGCAATAAAGGTAAACACCGCTGCTATGTATCTCACTGATGTAGCCTTATTGTGGTAGAGGCGCTGGTGTGATGATGTCAGGCGTGGGAGCGCCAAGATTGGAACCTGGGCAGAGTTCTAAAAGGAGTTCAAAGAACAATTTTACCTGGAGTATGTCGATGATGAGGCACGGGCAAAGTTACATAGGCTGAGCCAGCAAGGGGACATAAGGGAGTATGTCCACAAATTCTTTGAACTGATGCTACAGATCTCGGATCTAGGCGAGAAGGATGCCTTATTTGCTTTCATAGATGGGCTGAAGCCGTGGGTGAAGCATGAGCTACAAAGGAGAGGAGTTCATGACTTGGCTAAAGCCATGACTACTGCCGAGGTCTTGATAGAGTTCAAGCCTCTGAACAAGTTCGAGTCTACCAAGCCCAAGGGTAAGGGTAGGGACGATAGGGATCGAAAGAAGCAGTCCAAAGGGAAGGACCGTGATCGGGAGTCCAAGGATAGAGATCGAGACCGTTCAACCAAGGATGGCGAAAGGAAGCCACCAACAGGTAAGTGGAAAGCAAAGGGGGACCGAGAGCCACTAGCATGCTACCTATGTGGAGGGAGCCACATAGTGCACAATTACCCACAGAAGGGCAAGTTGGTAGCTGTAGACAAGGAGTCTGATGAGGAGCCAGAGTTAAGGGTAGCAAAGCTTGGGTCATTGGTGCACAATGCTGTCCAGAGTAAGGGGAGCCACAAGCCAAAGGGCTTGATGTTTACGGATCTGATGGTTGCAGGTCAAAAGGTGAACGCACTAGTGGACACAGGTGCCTCACATCTTTTTATTTCAGGTGATAGAGCCCAGAAGCTCAGACTCAAGGTGTAGAAAAGGGATTGGTACCATCAAAACGGTGAACTCCAAGGAAGTTCCAGCCATTGGTGTAGCGCGGGGAGTGGAGTTACAGCTTGGAGACTGGAAAGGCAAGGAGACCATTGAGGTAATACCCCTTGACGACTATGAGTTTGTGATTGGGTTGGATTTCCTTGTTCGGATTAACGCCCTCTTTGTGCCTTTTACTGATTGTGTTTGCATCTTGGATGCACGGTGCCAATGCCTAGTGCCATTGAGGAGAGGGTTTGGAGTTGGGTCGCGGGTGGTGTCCGCCATCCAATTTGCCAAGGCGGTAAGCAGACAAGAAGGCACCTTCTTGGTAGCCCTGAAATATGATGAGCCAAGGGAGAAGGAGATCGAGTCACCCTTGGAGGTGCTAAAGGTGCTGAAGACCTTTAGTGATGTGATGCCCACAAAGCTACTTAGCAAGCTACCACCTAAGAGGGAGGTGGACCACAAGATCAAGCTGGTGTCTGAGGCCAAGCCACTAGCTAGAGCCCTTAACGAATGTCTCCACCAGAGTTAGAGGAGTTGAGGAAGTAGCTCAAAGAGTTAGTTGATGTTGGCTTTATCAGGCCATCGAAAGCACCCTATGGTGCACCGATTCTATTTCAGTGCAAGCATGATGGGTTGTTACGGCTGTGCATAGACTACTGGGCTCTGAACAAGCTAACCATCAAGAACAAGAACCCCATTCCACTCATTGCGGACTTGTTCGATCAATTTGGGAGCGCACGGTGGTTCACCAAGCTAGATTTGAGGTCAGGCTACTATCAAGTTAGGATCATGGAGGGAGATGAGCCAAAGATAGCATGTGTCACTCAGTATGGTTCATATGAGTTCTTGGTGATGTCTTTCGGACTCACGAATGCCCCAACAACATTCTGCACCCTTATGAACAAGGTACTTCAGTCATTCCTTGATTGGTTTGTTATGGTTTATTTGGATGACATTGTGATCTACAGCTAGACTTTGGGAGAGCATGTAGACCACTTGAGATAGGTGTTCGAGGTGTTGCGGGTGCACAAGCTGTTTGTCAAGGGGGAGAAGTGCTCATTCACCTAACAGGAGATCCTGTTCCTTGGCCACATAGTGGGGGGTGGTAGGATACGCATGGATGAAGGCAAGATACACGCCATCCTGGAGTGGCAACCACCAGCCAAGGTCACTGAGTTGAGATCATTCCTTGGGCTGGTCAACTACTATAGGTGCTTCATCAAAGGTCACTCAACAATAGCCACGCCATTGACTGACTTGCTCAAGAAAGGGAAAGCATGGGAGTGGAGCGCAGGGTGCCAGAAAGCCTTTGACAGGTTGAAGCAGGCTGTGATCAAGGAGCCAGTCTTGGCCTTGCCAAGCCGTATGAAGTGCATACGAATGCATCAGGCTTTGCCATAAGGGGCGTGTTGATGTAGGAGGGATGTCCAATCGCATTCGAGAGCAAGAATCTGAACGAGACTGAGCGCAAGTACACAATCCAAGAGAAGGAGATGACTACAGTGGTACACTGCTTGCGCACTTGGCGCCATTACCTGTTGGGGTTGAGGTTCATGGTTAGGACGGACAATGTGGCGACCAGCTACTTCCAGACACAGAAGAAGCTGTCCCCCAAGCAGGCGAGATGGCAAGATTTTCTTGCGGAATTTGATTTCCAGATGGAGTACAAGTCGGGGCAGGTGAACCTAGTGGCAGACGCTCTGAGTAGGAAGGCTAACCTTGCTGCCATTAGCCAACTAGAGGGGTCACTGGTGCTACACATCAAAGAAGGACTTGCGCATGATCCTATAGCCAAGGCTTTGATGGAGTACACCCAGCAAGGTAATGCTAGGCAGTTTTGGTTGCAGGATGGCTTGCTGTACACCAGGGGTAGTAGACTATTTGTACTGCAGCACGAGAAGCTCCACAAGGAAGTTTTACAAGAATGCCATGATTCAAGGTCACTAGACACCCTGAAGTGAGTCATACCTTGGCACTGATCGAGGACCGATACTACTGGCCGTACATGAGGGACGATGTGGAGGCCTATGTGAAGACTTGTCTTGTGTGCCAATAAGACAAGGTGGAGCTCAAGAAACCAGGCAGTCTCTTGGAGCCATTGCCAGTGCCAGAGCGACCATGGGAGAGTGTTTCTCTAGACTTTATAGTTGGTCTAGCCAAAGCAGAAGGGTTTGGAAGCATCATGGTAGTGGTGGACAGGTTTTCCAAGTATGGAATCTTCATTCCAGCAACCAAGGAGTGCCTAGCCGAAGAGGCAGCTCGATTGTTCCTGGAGAACATGGTTAAGTACTGGGGAGTGCCGAGGACCATTGTTAGTGATTAGGATGAGCATTTCACAGGCAGGTTCTGGACTGAGTTGTTCAAGCTGTTGGGGTTAGACTTGAACTTTTCCACCAGCATGCATCCACACACCGATGGGTAGACAGAACAAATGAATAGACTATTGGAGGTCTACCTCAGGCACTATGTGAGTGCCACACAAAGGGACTGGCCAAAACTGCTAGATATTGCACAGTTTTCCTACAACTTGCAAAGGAGTGAGGTAACAAGCTAGAGCCCATTTGAGATTATGATAGGGCAACAACCACTAACACCCAGTTTGATTGCTGCAGGTTATACAGGGTCGAATCCAGCAGTATACAAGTTTGCCAAGGCATGCCAGGAGCAAACTGACTTGGCTCGAGTTTGTCTACACAAGGCGGCCAAGAGGTCGAAGAAGTGGGCAGACCAGAATAGGCAGGACGTGCAGTTCCAGGTTGGAGACTTGGTGTTGGTGAAGCTGCATCCCATTGTGCGCCATAGGGGGCTGCACAAAGGCCTAGTCCAGAGGTATGAGAGACCTTTTCGAGTAGTCAAGAGGGTAGGCAAGGTTGCCTACAAGCTGGATATGCCACCCAAGCTGAGGGTACACCCGATGTTCCATGTGAACATGCTCAAGCCGTTCCATGAGGATGAGGGAGATCCAAGACGGGCAGAGTCAAAGGGTGTGCCATTGGGAGAAAGGGCCTCATATAAGAAGGAGGTCCACAACATCATAGCTGATCGGGAGGTGTGATGGAAGAACTATTAGCCAAGACAAGAGTACTTGGTGCACTGGAAGGGACTTTCAGACAGTGAGGCGAGCAAGGAACTAGCAAATGACTTATGGCAGTTCAGGGACCAGATCAGGCAATACCATGTAGAAGATGTAATGAGGTCATTACGTAATTAGGTGAGGGAGAATGTCACGCCCTAGGCGAGCGCGCCAGGCACATCAAGCGCACCAGCAGGCGAGCCAGAGGTTGAGGCCCATAGACCAGGCATGCTTGCGGGTATCTGCATGCAAAGCCTAGCAAACGAGTTCAGAATGCCCGCCCAACTTGCAGGCCAACCCGTGAGACCAAGGCCTGGCATACAAGCTGCCTGCACCACATCCAGAAGGGCCCAAGGTGCTGGACATGCAAGGGAAGCTTCTGGAAGCAGGCAGCATCAGTAGCAGCATCCTGGCAGATTTGGTTGATCCTAAAAATCAGGAATTAGCATCCTGATTGATTATAATCTGTATAATCCCATGAATTTAGCCTTTATTCTGGGGATATTGCCATTAAGTGTCAGCTGGAGCCTCAACTATAAATAGAGGGCTGTTCGTCCCTCATTTGTACACCATCAAATACTTTCATTTCAGTGAATAAAAGAGCATTTCCAAAATTCTGCCTTCTTATCCTGTTTCTCTTTAACTTGCGTAATCAGCCCTTCCCGTTGTTTTAGTGCTTGTACACTTGTGTTTTAGGCTGACTTAGGCATAAAGGAGGTGATTCCAAGCCTAAGGCCTTACGGTTTTTGAGTCTAAGGTCGGAGCCCGTGACACAAGTACCAACACCCATCACACATCATGTGCACACACACCCCCAGCCCCCCCAATCATCGGAACCCTCAATGCCGTCGGTTAGGCTCTCCGGTGATGCTTCGATGATGCTCCAGCGATGGTGCCCTGAGCAAAAAAAATGTGACACCAGCACATGCCCGAGCCCAGCATGTCCATCATGGCTAAAAATCTTAGACTGGGAATTAACTCCGTACGCTTAGACATGGAATGAACTCCGTATGCCTAAGCCAACCCATGAAACGAGCGTAAGGGTGCTCAGTCGATCGGAGAGGTAGAATGCGCAAGCTAGGGATCGACTCGGTCGCCCCCTACATGCTATCGATCTTGCTGCCACAATCCTTTGTCTGGTCTAATCTTAGACTGGGAATGAACTCCGTATGCATAAGCCAAACCATGAAACGAGCGTACGAGCGTTGAGCCGGCCCAAGAGGCATAATGCGCAAGCCGAGGATCGGCTCGGTCCCCCTCTGCGTACTATCGGTCCCACTGCCACAACCCTCAATCTGGTTGGGGCTTAGACATGGAATGAACTCCCTATGAAGCCAACCCACGAAACGGGCGTGCGGGTGCTCAGCCGGCCGGAGAGGCAGAATGCTCGACCTAGGGATCGGCCCGATCCCCCTACGTGTTGTCGATCCTACTGGCGCAACCCTCGATCCGGTCTGATCTTAGAATGGGAATGAACACCGTATGCCTAGACTAGGGATGAACTCCGTGTGCCTAAGTCAATGCACAAAACAAGCGTGCGGGCGCTTAGTTGGTCGGAGAGGCCGGCCAGAGAGGCATAATGCACAAGCCGGGATCAACTCAATCCCCCTCTGCATGCTGTCAATCCCACTGCCAGTCCTGCTGCCACAACCCTCGGTCTGACTAGGGCTTAGACATGGAATGAACTCCGTATGCCTAAGCCAACCCATGAAACGAGCGTACGGGCGCTCAGTCGGCTGGAGAGGGAGAATGTGCAAGTCGGGGATCAGCCCGATCCCCCCTACGTACTACCGATCCTACTGCCACAACCTTCGGTCCGATCCGATCATAGACTGGGAATGAACTTCATATGCTTAGACATGGAATGAACTCCGTATGCCTAAGCCAACCCACAAAACAAGCGTGCGGGCGCTCAATCGGACGGAGAGGTAGAATGCGCAAGTCGGGGATCGGTCCGGTCCCTCCTGCGTGCTATCGATCTTGCTACTGCAACCGTCAGTCCAATCTGATCTTAGACTGGGAATGAACTCCGTATGCCTAAGTCAACCCATGAAACGAGCGTGCGGGTGCTGAGCCAATCGGAGAGGTATATGCGCAAGCCGGAGATTGGCTCGGTCCTCCTCTACGTGCTGTCGGTCTCACTGCCACAACCCTCGATCTGGCTGGGGCTTAGACATGGAATGAACTCCCTATGCCTAAGCCAACCCATGAAATGGGTGTGTGGGCACTCAACCGGCTGGAGAGGCAAAATGCGCAAGCCGGGGATTGATCCTGCTGCTGTAACCCTCGATCCGATCTGATCTTAGATTGGGAATCAACTTCTTATGGTTAGACTGGGGATGAACTCCGTAGGCCTAAGTCAACCCATGAAACGAGCTTACGGGCACTCAACTGACCAGAGAGGCAGGATGCGCAAGCCAGGGATCGAATGGGTGGTAGGTGGGTTTAAGCACATCTTCATATTTCTGCCATGCCAATGCCATTTTTATGGCTTGTAAATTCATACAATGGTCCCCTAAGCCTTCATGTGAAGTTTCGTGGCAAGACGACCCGTTTTCTATTTTTCATGATTTTTGAAACTTTTTATGGTTCGAGATTTTTTAAAATTCTTTTAGAATGAGTTTTCTCCCCAAACTTGGTAGAGGTGATCCTTGTATTTTTTTTGGCATGCACAAAAACATTCAGGTAAAAACTCTAAGTGGAGAAGATTTTGTGACCATTTGAAAAAAGTGTCCCCATTTCAAACACTTTAATGGCTACTGGCAGCAAACCTATAAAATCTCAAATGCTTTTTAAGGGGGTGTGAGTTCTCGAGGTTTGATGAGGGATAGGGGGCCAATATAAGGGCCAAGTACCAGCACCCATCCCACACCATGTGTGCACAACCCCTGGCCCCCCAAATCGTCGGAACCCTCAATGCCGTCGGTTAGGCTCTCCGACGATGCTTCGGTGATGGTGCCCCGGGCAAAAAAAAATGCGGCACCAGCACATGCTCGAGCCCAGCATGGGCACCGTGGCTCAAAATCTTAGACCGGGAATGAACTCCGTATGCTTAGACTTGGAATGAACTCCGTATACCTAAGCCAACCCACGAAACGAGCGTGCGGGTGCTCAACTGGCCGAAGAGGCAGAATGTACAAGCCGGGGATCAGCCCGGTCCCCCCTACGTGCTATCGATCCTACTATCACAACCCTTGTTCTGGTCCACTCTTAGACTAGGAATGAACTCCGTATGCCTAAGTCAACCCACGAAACGAGTGTGCGGGCGCTGAGCCAGCTGGAGAGGCATAATGAGCAAGCCGGGGATCGGCCCGGTCCCCCTTTGCGTGCTGCCAGTCTTGTTGCCACAATCCTCGGTCTGGTTGGGGCTTAGACATGGAATGAACTCCCTTTGCCTAAGCCAACCCATGAAACGGGTGTGCCGGTGCTCAATCGGCCAGAGAGGCAGAATGCGCAAGTCGAGGATCGATCCGGTCCACCCTGCGTGTTGCCGATCCTACTGTCGCAAACCTCGGTCCAGTCCGATCTTAGACTGGGAATGAACTCCGTATGCTTAGACTGGGGATGAACTTCGTATGCCTAAGTCAACCCACAAAACGAGCGTGCGGGCACTCAGCTAACCAGAGAGGCAAGATGCGCAAGCCGGGGATCGAATGGGTGGTAGGTGGGTTGAAGCACATCTTCATATTTCTATCATGCCAATGCCATTTTTATGGCTTGTAAATTCATACAATGGTCCTCTAAGCCTTCATGTGAAGTTTCGTGGCAAGACGACCCGTTTTCTATTTTTTTTTATTTTTGAAACTTTTTATGGTTCGGGATTTTTTAAAATTTTTTTAGAATAAGTTTTCTCCCCAATTTTGGTAGAGGTGATCCTTGTATTTTTGTTGGCATGCACAAAAACATTCAGCTAAAAACTCAAAGTGGAGAAGATTTTGTGACCGTTTGAAAAAAGTGTCCCCATTTCAGACACTTTAATGGCTGCTGGCAGCAAACCTATAAAATCTCAACTGCTCTTTTAGGGGGTGTGAGTTCTCGAGGTTTGATGAGGGATAGGGGGCCAATATAAGGGCCAAGTACCAGCACCCATCGTACATCATGTGCGGACACCCCCTGGCCCCCCCAATCGTGGGAACCCCTAATGCCGCCGGTTAGGCTCTCCGACGATGCTCTGACGATGGTGCCTCGGGCAAAAAAAATGTGACACCAGCACATGTCCGAGCCCAGCATGTGCACCATAGCTCAAAATATTAGACTGGGAATGAACTCCGTATGCTTAGACATAGAATGGACTCCGTATGCCTAAGCCAACCCACGAAACAAGTGTGCGGGTGCTCAGCCGGTTGAAGAGGCAGAATGCGCAAGCCGGGGATCGGCCCAGTCCCCCTTACATGCTATCGATCCTGCTACGGCAACCCTTGGTCTGGTTCGATCTTAGACTGGGAATGAACTCCATATGCTTAGACTAGGGATGAACTACGTATGCCTAAGTCAACCAACGAAAAGAGCATACGGGTGCTCAGCCGACCGGAGAGGCCGGCTGGAAAGGCATAATGCGCAAGTCGAGGATCGGCCTGGTCCCCCTCTGCGTGCTGTCGATCTCGCTGTCGGTTCTGCTGCCACAACCCTCGGTCTGACTGGGGCTTAGACATGGAATGAACTCCGTAAGCCTAATCCAACCCATGAAACGAGAGTGCGGGCGCTGTGCCAGCTGGAGAGGCATAATGAGAAAGCCAGGGATCGGCCCGGTCCCCCTCTGCATGCTGCCAATCCCGCTGCCACAATCCTCGATCTGGTTGCGGCTTAGACATGGAATGAACTCCCTATGCCCAAGCCAACCCATGTAACGGGTGTGCGGGCGCTCAATCGACCAGTGAGGCAGAATGTGCAAGTCGAGGATCGATCCTGTCCACCTTACGTGCTATCGATCCTGCTGCTGCAACCCTCGGTCTAGTCTGATCTTAGACTGGGAATGAACTCCGTATGCTTAGACTAGGGATGAACTTCGTATGCCTAAGTCAACCCACGAAACGAGCGTGCGGGCGCTCAGCCGACCAGAGAGGCAAGATGCGTAAGTCGGGGATCGAACGGGTGGTAGGTAGGTTCAAGCACATCTTCTTATTTCTGTCATGTCAATGCCATTTTCATGGCTTGTAAATTCATACAATGGTCCCCTAAGCCTTCATGTGAAGTTTCGTGGCAAGATGACTCATTTTTTATTTTATACGATTTTTGAAACTTTTTATGGTTCGAGATTTTTTTAAATGTTTTTTAGAATGAGTTTTCTCCCTAAATTTGGTAGAGGTGATCCTTGTATTTTTGTTGGCATGCACAAAAACATTCAGCTAAAAAATCATAGTGGAGAAGATTTTGTGATCGTTTGAAAAAAGTGTCCCCATTTTAGACACTTTAATGGCTGCTGGTAGCAAACCTATAAAATCTCAACTGCTCTTTAAGGGGGTGTGAGTTCTCAAGGTTTGATGAGGGATAGGGGGCCAATATAAGGGCCAAGTACCAGCAGCCATCGCACATCATGTGCGGACACCCCTCGGCCCCCCCAATCGTTGGAACCCCCAATGGCGCCGATTAGGCTCTCCGACGATGCTCCAGTGATGGTGCCCCGGGCAAAAAAAAAGTGACACCAGCACATGCCCGAGCCCAACATATGCACCGTGGCTCAAAATCTTAGACTGGGAATGAACTCCATATGCTTAGACACAGAATGAACTCCGTATGCCTAAGCCAACCCACGAAATGAGCGTGCGGGCGCTCAACCGGTCAAAGAGGCAGAACGTGCAAGTCGGGGATTGACCCGATCCCTCTTGCATGTTGTCAATCCTGCTGCCGCAACCCTTGGTCTAGTCTGATCTTAGACTGGGAATGAACTCCGTATGCCTAAGTCAACGCACGAAACGAGCGTGCGGCCACTGAGCCAGCCGGAGAGCATAATGCGCAAGCTGGGGATCGGCCCGATCCCCCTCTACGTGCTGCCGGTCCCATCGCCACAACCCTCGGTCTAGCTGGGGCTTAGACATGGAATGAACTCCCTATGCCTAAGCCAACCCACGAAACGGGTGTGCAGGCACTCAACCGACTAGAGAGGCAGAATGTGCAAGCAGGGGATCGGCCTGATCCCCCCAATGTGCTGTCAATCCTACTATCGCAACCCTCTATCCGGTCCAATCTTAGACTGGGAATGAGCTCCGTATGCAACCCATGAAATGAGCTTGCAGACGCTCAGTCGACTAGAGAGGCAGGATGCGCAAGCCGGGGATCGAACGGGTGGTAGGTGGGTTCAAGCACATCTTCATATTTCTGCCATGCCAATGCCATTTTTATGGCTTGTAAATTCATACAATGGTCCCCTAAGCCTTCATGTGAAGTTTCGTGGCAAGACGACCCGTTTTATATTTTTAATGATTTTTGAAACTTTTTACGGTTCAGGATTTTTTAAAATTTTTTTAGAAAGAGTTTTGTCCCCAAATTTGGTAGAGGTGATCCTTGTATTTTTATTGGCATGCACAAAAAGCTTCAGCTAAAAATTCGAAGTGGAGAAGATTTTGCGGCCGTTTGAAAAAAGTGTCCCCATTTCAGACACTTTAATGGCTACCGGCAGCAAACCTATAAAATCTCAAATGCTTTTTAAGGGGGTGTGAGTTCTCGAGGTTTGATGAGGGATAGGGGGCCAATATAAGGGCCAAGTACCAGCACCCATCGCACATCGTGTGCGCACACCCCACCGGCCCCCCAATCACTGGAACTCCCAATGCCACCTGTTAGGCTCTCCGGTGATCTCCGGTGATGGTGCCCCGGGCAAAAAAAATGTGGTACCAGCACATGCCCGAGCCCAGCATGTGCACCGTGGCTCAAACTCTTAGGCTGGGAATGAACTCCATATGCTTAGACATGGAATGAACTTCGTATGCCTAAGCCAACCCATGAAACGAGCGTGCGGGCGCTCAGTCGGGCATAGAGGCAGAATGTGCAAGCCGAGGATTGACTCGATCCCCCTCTGCGTGTTGTCGGTCCCGCTGCCACAACACTCGGTTCGACTGGGGCTTAGACATGGAATGAACTCGCTATGCCTAAGCCAACCCACGAAACAGGAGTGTGGGCGTTCAGCCGGTCGGAGAGGAAGAATGCGTAAGCCGGGGATCAGCCCGGACCCCCCTGCGTGCTACCGATCACTGTCGCAACCATTGGTCCGGTCTGATCTTAGACTGGGAATGAACTCCGTATGCTTAGACTGGGGATGAACTTCGTATCCCTGAGTCAACCCACGAAACAAGCGTGCGGGTGCTCAGCCGGTCGGAGAGGTAGAATGCGCAAGCCAAAAATTAGCCCAGTCCCCCCTGTGTGCTGCCGACCTTGCTGCTGGTCCTACTGTCGCAACCCTCGGTCCGGTCTGATCTTAGACTGAGAATGAACTCTGTATTCTTAGACATGGAATGAACTCCATATGCCTAAGCCAACCCATGAAACGAGCGTGCGGGCGCTCAGCCGACTGGAAAGGCAGAATGCGTAAGTCAGGGACCGGCCCGGTCCCCCCTGCATGCTGTCGATCTTGCTACCGTAACCCTCGATCCGGTCCAATCTTAGACCTGGAATAAACTCTGTATGCCTAAGTCAACCCACGAAACGAGTGTTCGGACGCTCAGCTGGCCGGAGAGGCATAATGCGCAAGTCAAGGATTAGCTCGGTCCCTCTCTGCATGTTGTTGGTCCTGCTGCCACAACCCTCGATTCGACTGGGGCTTAGATATGGAAAGAACTCCCTATGCCTAAGCCAACCTACAAAACGAGCGTGCGGGTGCTCAGTCGACCGAAGAGGCAGAATGCGTAAGCCGGGGATCGGCTTGGTCCCCACTATGTGCTGTCGATCCTGCTGCGGCAACCCTCGGTCTGGTTCAATCTTAGACTGGGAATGAACTCCATATGCTTAGACTAGGGATGAACTACGTATGCCTAAGTCAACCAATGAAAAGAGCATACGGGTGCTCAGCCGACCGGAGAGGCCGATTAGAAAGGCATAATGCGTAAGTCGAGGATCAGCCTGGTCCCCCTCTGCGTGCTGCCGATCCCGCTGTCGGTCCTGCTGCCACAACCCTCAGTCCGGCTGGGGCTTAGACATGGAATGAACTCCATATACGTAAGCCAACCAACGAAACGAGCATATTAGCGCTCAGCCAGCTAGAAAGACCGAATGCACAAGCAGGGGATCGGCCCAGTCCCCCCTGCATGCTGTCGATCTTGCTGCTGGTCCTACTGCCGCAACCCTCGATCCAGTCCGATCTGATCTTAGACTGGGAATGAACTCCGTATCCTTAGACATAGAATGAACTCCATATGCCTAAGCCAACCCACGAAACGAACGTGCAGGTGCTCAGCCGGCCGGAGAGGTAGAATGCGCAAGCTGGGGATCAGCCCAGTCCCCCCTACGTACTGTTGATCCTGCTATCGCAATCCTCGGTCCGATCCGATCTTAAACTAGGAATGAACTCCATATGCCTAAGTCAGCCCATGAAATGAGCCTGCGGGTGCTATGCCGGTCGGAGAGGCATAATGCGCAAGTCGGGGATCGGCCTTGTCCCCCTCTGTGTGCTGTTGATCCTATTGCCACAACCCTCAATCCGTCTGGGGCTTAGATATGGAATGAACTCCCTATGCCTAAGCCAACACACGCAGGGGGATCGGGCTGATCCCTGGTGTGTGCATTCTGCCTCTCCGATTGGTTGAGCACCCGCACGCTCGTTTCATGGGTTGGCCTAGGCATACAAAGTTCATTCCATGTCTAAGCATATGGAGTTCATTCCTAGTCTAAGATTAGACCGGATCGAGGGTTGCTGCAGCAAGACTAGCAGTAGGATCGACAGCACATAGGGGGAACCAAGCCGATCCCGAGCTTATGCATTCTGCCTCTCCGATCGACTGAGCACCTGTACCCTCGTTTCATGGGTTGGCTTAATCATACAAAGTTCATTCCATGTCTAAGCCCCAGTCAGACCAACGGTTGTGGCAGCTGGACTGGCAGCGGGATCGACAGCACATAGAGGTGGACCAGGCTGATCCCCGGCTTCCGCATTATGCCTTTCTGACCAACTGAGTGCCCATACACTCATTTCGTGGGTTGACTTAGGCGTACGGAGTTCATCCCCAGTCTAAGCATATGGAGTTCATTCCCAGTCTAAGATCGAACTGGACCAAGGGTTACGGTAGCAGGATCGGCAGCACGTAGGAGGGATTGGACCGATCCCCAGCTTGCGCATTCTGCCTCTCCTGCCGGTTGAGCACCCACATGCCCATTTCATGGGCTGGCTTAGGCATAGGGTGTTCATTCCATGTCTAAGCCCCAGCCAGGCCGAGGGTTGTGGTAACGGGACCGACAGCACGCAGAGGGGGACCAGGCCGATCCCCAGCTTGCGCATTATGCCTCTTCGGTCGGCTCAACGCCCGTACGCTCGTTTCGTGGGTTGACTTAGGCATACGGAGTTCATTCCCAATCTAAGAGTGAACCAGACTGAGGGTTGCGGCAGCACGATCGACAGCACATAGGTGGGACCGGGTCGATCCCCAGCTTAAGCATTCTGCCTCTCTGGCAGGTTGAATGCCCGTACGCTCGTTTTGTGGGTTGGCTTAGGCATACGGAGTTCATTCCATGTCTAAGCATACGGAGTTCATTCCCAGTCTAAGATTTTGAGCCACAGTGCACATGCTGGGCTCGGGCATGTGCTGGTGCCGTATTTTTTTCGATCGGGGCACCATCGCCGGAGCATCGTCGGAGAGCCTAACCGACGGCATTAGGGGTTTCGGCGATTGGGGGGCCGGGGGGTGTGCGCACATGATGTGTGATGGATGCTGGTACTTGCCCTTATAATGGCCCCCTATCCATCATCAAACCTCGAGAACTCACACCCCCTTAAAGAACATTTGAGATTTTATAGGTTTGCTATCAGTAGCCATTAAAGTGTCTGAAATGGGGACACTTTTTTCAAACGGCCACAAAATCTTCTCCACTTCGAGTTTTTAGCTGAATTTTTTGTGCATGCCAAAAGAAATACAAGGATCACCTCTACAAATTTGGGGACAAAAATCTTTCTAAAAAAATTTTAAAACATCTCGAACCGTAAAAAGTTTCAAAAATCATGAAAAATAGAAAATCGGTCGTATTGCCACGAAACTTCACATGAAGGCTTAAGGGACCATTGCATGAATTTACAAGCCATAAAAATGGCATTGGCATGGTAGAAATATGAAGATGTGCTTGAACCCACCTACCATCCGTTCGATCCCCGGCTTGCACATGCTGCCTTTCTGGCCGACTGAGCGCCCGCACGCTCGTTTCATGGGTTGACTTAGGCATACAGAGTTTATCCCCAGTCTAAGCATACGAAGTTCATTCTCAGTCTAAGATCGGACTGGACCGAGGGTTGTGGCAGTAGAATCGATAGCACACAGGAGGGATCGGGCCGATCCCCGGCTTGCGCATTCTGCCTCTCTGACCGGCTGAGCGCCCGCACGCCCATTTCGTGGGTTGGCTTAGGCAAAGGGAGTTCATTCCATGTCTAAGCCCCAGCTGGAGTGAGGGTTGTGGCAGCGGGACTGGCAGCACGTAGAGGGGGATCGGGCCGATCACTGGCTTGCGCATTATGCCTCTTCGGCCGGCTCAGCGCCCGCACGCTAGTTTCGTGGGTTGACTTAGGCATACGGATTTCATTCCCAGTCTAAGATTGGACCAGATCGAGGGTTATGGCAGCAGGATTGACAGCAAGCAGGGGGGACGGGGTCGATCCCTGACTTGCACATTCTACCTCTCCGACTGACAAAGCACTCGCACGCTCATTTCGTGGGTCAGGTTAGGCATACGGAGTTCATTCCATGTCTAAGCATACGGGGTTCATTTCCAGTCTAAGATTGGACCGGATTGAGGGTTGTGGTAGCAGACCAGCAACAGGATTGACAGCATGCAGGGGGGACCAGGCCGATCCCTGGCTTGTGCATTCTGCCTCTCTGATCGGTTAAGCGCCCGTACACTCGTTTAATGGGTTGGCTTAGGCATACGAAGTTCATTCCATGTCTAAGCATACGGAGTTCATTCCCAGTCTAAGATTTTGAGCCATGGTGCACATGCTGGGCTCGGGCATGTGCTGGTGTCATATTTTTTTCGCCTGGGGCACCATCACCGGAGCATCACCGGAGAGCCTAACTGGCAGCATTGGGGGTTCCAATGATTTGGGGGGCCACGGGGTGTGCGCACATGATGTGCGATGGGTGCTGGTTCTTGGCCCTTATATTGGGCCCTTATCCTTCATCAAACCTTGAGAACTCACACCCCCTTAAAGAGCATTTGAGATTTTATAGGTTTGCTGCCAGTAGCCATTAAAGTGTCTAAAATGGGGACACTTTTTTCAAACGGTCACAAAATCTTCTCCACTTCGAGTTTTTAGCTGAGTTTTTTTGTGCATGTCAACAAAATACAAGGATCACCTCTACCAGATTTGGGGACAAAACTCTTTCTAAAAAAATTTTAAAAAATCCCTAACCATAAAAAGTTTCAAAAATCATGAAAAATAGAAAACGGGTCGTCTCGCCACGAAACTTCACATGAAGGCTTAGGGGACCATTGTTTGAATTTACAAGCCATAAAAATGGCATTGGCATGGAAGAAATATGAAGATGTGCTTGAACCCACCTACTACCCGTTTGATTCCCGGCTTACGCATCCTGCCTCTTTGGTCGACTGAGCGCCCATACGCTCGTTTCGTGGGTTGACTTAGGCATACAGAGTTCATCCCCAATCTAAGCATATGGAGTTCATTCCCAGTCTAAGATCGGACCAGATCGAGGGTTACGACAATAGGATTGGTAGCACGTAGGGGGAACCGGGCTGATCCTTGGCTTGCGCATTCTACCTCTCCGACCGGTTGAGCTCCTGCACGCCCGATTCGTGGGTTGGCTTAGGCATAGGGAATTCATTCCATGCCTAGGCCCCAGCCAAATGGAGGGTTGTGGCAGTGGGACTGGCAGCACGTAGAGGGAGATCGGGTCGATCCCCAACTTGCGCATTATGCCTCTCCGACCGGCTCAACGCCCGCATGATCATTTCGTGGGTTGACTTAGGCATACAGAGTTCGTTCCCAGTCTAAGATCGGACCGGACCGAGGGTTGCGACAGCAGGATCAATAACATGCAGGAGGGGACCGGGCTGATTGGGGTGGCCGGGGATAGCACGCAGGAGGGGACAGCAGGATCAACAGCATCATCGGAGAGCCTAACCGATGGCATTGGAGGTTTCGGTGATTCAGGTGGCCGGGGGGTGTGCGGACATGATGTGCGATGGGTGCTGGTACTTGGCACTTATATTGGCCCCCTATCCCTCATCAAACCTCGAGAACTTGCACCTCCTTAAAGAGCATTTGAGATTTTATAGGTTTGCTGCCAGTAGCCATTAAAGTGTCCGAAATGGGGACACTTTTTTCAAACGGTCATAAAATCTTCTCCACTTCGAGTTTTTAGCTCAATTTTTTTGTGCATGCCAAAAAAAATACAAGGATCACCTTTACAAAAATCGTGAAAAATAGAAAATGGGTCGTCTTGCCACGAGACTTCACATGAAGGCTTAGGGGACCATTGTATGAATTTACAAGAAACAAAAATGGCATCGGCATGGCAGAAATATGAAGATGTGCTTGGACCCACCTACCACCCGTTCGATCCCCAGCTTACGTATCCTGCCTCTCTGGTCAGCTGAGCGCCCGCACGCTCGTTTCCTGGGTTGACTTAGGCATATGGAGTTCATACCCAGTCTAAGCATACAGAGTTCATTCCCAGTATAAGATCAGACCAGACCAAGGATTACGGTAGCGAGATCGATAGCACGCAAGGCGAACCGAGTCGATCCTCAACTTGCGCATTCTGCCTCTTCGGCTAGTTGAGCGCCCGTATGCCCGTTTCGTGGGTTGACTTAGGCATAGGGAGTTCATTCCATGTCTAAGCCCCAGTCGGATCAAGGGTTGTGGCAGCGAGACCGGTAGCACGCAGAGAGGGACCGGGTCGATCCCCGGCTTGTGCATTATGCCTCTCCGACCAGCTCAGCACCCGCATGCTTGTTTCGTGGGTTGACTTAGGCATACAGAGTTCATTCCCAGTCTAAGATCAGTCCAGACTGAGGGTTGCGGCAGTAGGATCGACAGCACGTAGGAAGGGACCAGGCTGATCCCTGGCTTGTGCATTCTACCTCTCCGGTCGATTGAGCACCCGCACGATCATGTCGTGGCTTAGCTTTGGCATACGGAGTTCATTCGATGTCTAAGCATATAGAGTTCATTCCCAATCTAAGATCAAACCGGATCAAAGGTTGCAGTAGCAGGATGACCAGCAGGATCGACAGCATGCAGTTGGGATCGGTCCAATCCCTGGCTTACGCATTCTGCCTCTCCTATCGGTTGAGCACCCGTACACTCATTTTGTGGGTTGGCTTAGGCATACAGAGTTCATTCCATGTCTAAACCTCAGTCGGACCGAGGGTTGTGGCAGCAGGACTGACAGTGGGATCGGCAACACGCAGAGGGGGACTGGGCTGATCCCTGGCTTACACATTATGCCTCTCCGACCGGCCTCTCCGATCGACTGAGCGCTCGCACGCTCATCTCATGGGTTGACTTAGGCATACGAAGTTCATCCCCAGTCTAAGCATACGGAGTTCATTCCCAGTCTAAGATCAAACCGAACAGAGGGTTGCGACAGTAGGATCGGCAGCACGTAGGGGGGACCCGACTTGCGCATTCTGCCTCTCCGACCGACTGAACACCCACACGCCTGTTTCATGGGTTGGCTTAGGCATAGGGAGTTCATTTTATGTCTAAGCCCCAGCAGGATCGAAGGTTGTGGCAGCGGGATCGGTTACACGCAGAGGGGGACCGGACCGATCCCCAGCTTATACATTATGATTCTTTGGCCGGTTCAGCGCCCGCACGCTCATTTCATGGGTTGACTTATGCATAATGAGTTCATTTCCAATCTAAGATCGAACCAAACCGAGGGTTGCGGCAGCAGGATCGACAGCACGTAGGGGGGCTGAGTCGATCCCCAACTTGTACATTCTGCCTCTTCGATCGGCTAAGCGCCCGTACACTCATTTCATGGGTTGGCTTAGGCATAGGGAGTTCATTCCATGTCTAAGCATATGGAGTTCATTCCCAGTTTAAGATCGGACTGCACCGAGGGTTGTGGTAGCAGGACCAGCAGCAGGATCAATAGCACGTAGGGGGGAATCGGGTCGATCCCTGACTTGCGTATTCTACATTTCTGGCTGATTGAGCAGCCGCACGCTCGTTTCATGGGTTGGCTTAGGCATACGGAGTTCATTCCATGTCTAAGCCGTAGCTGGAGCGAGGGTTGTGGCAGCAGGACCGGCAGTGGGATCTGTAGCACGCAGAGGGGGACTTGGCTGATCCTCGGCTTGTGCATTATGCCTTTTCAACTGGCATCTCCAACCGATTGAGTGCCCACGCGCTCATTTCATGGGTTGACTTAGGCATATGGAGTTCATCCCCAGTCTAAGCATACGAAGTTCATTCCCAGTCTAAGATCAGACTGGACTGAGGGTTGCGACAGCAGGATCGACAGCACGCAGGGGGGATCGGGCCAATCCCTGGCTTGCGCATTCTGGCTCTCCGATCAGTTGAGCACCCGCACACCCGTTTCATGGGTTGGCTTAGGCATAGGGAGTTCATTCCATGTCTAAGCCCCAATCGTCGGAGCATCGCCGGAGAGCCTAATCGACGGCATTGGGGGTTTCGTTGATTGGGGGGCCGGGGGGGTCTGCGCACATGATGTGCGATGGGTGCTGGTACTTGGCCCTTATATTGGCCCCCTATCCCTCATCAGACCTCAAGAACTCACACCCCCTGAAAGAGCATTTGAGATTTTATAGGTTTGCTGCTAGTAGCCATTAAAGTGTCTGAAATGGGGACACTTTTTTCAAACGGTCACAAAATCTTTTCCACTTTGAGTTTTTAGCTGAATTTTTTTGTGAATGCCAAAAAAAATACAAGGATCACCTCCACCAAATTTGGGGACAAAACTCTTTCTAAAAGTGTTTTTAAAAATCTTGAACCATAAAAAGTTTCAAAAATCGTGAAAAATAGCAAACGGGTCGTCTTGCCATGAAACTTCACATGAAGGCTTAGGGGACCATTGTATGAATTTACAAGAAATAAAAATGGCATTGGCATTTCAGAAATATGAAGATGTGCTTGAACCCACCTACCACCCGTTCGATCCCCGGCTTACGCATCCTGTCTCTCTGCTTGGCTGAGTGCCCGCAAGCTCATTTCGTGGGTTGACTTAGCCATACAGAGTTCATCCCCAGTCTAACCATACAAAGTTCATTCCCAGTCTAAGATCGAACTGGACCGAGGGTTGCGATAACATGATCGATAGCACACAGGGGGCCCGGGTCGATTCCCAGCTTGCGCATTCTGCCTCTTCGGCCAGTTGAACGCCCGTACGCCCGTTTCATGGGTTGGCTTAGGCATAGGGAGTTCATTCCATGTCTAAGCTCCAGCTGGACCAAGGGTTGTGGCAGCGGGACCGACAGCACGCAGAGGGGGACCAGGCCAATCCTCGACTTTCGCATTACGCCTCTACGGCTAGCTCAGCACCCGCATGCTTGTTTAGTGGGTTAACTTAGGCATACAGAGTTCATTCCCAATCTAAGATCAGATCAGACTGAGGGTTGCAGCAGTAGGATCGACAGCACGTAGGGGGGACCGGGTCGGTCCTCGACTTATGCATTCTGCCTCTCCGACTGGCTCAGCGCCCGCACGCTCGTTTTCGGGGTTGGCTTAGGCATACAGAGTTCATTCTATGTCTAAGCATATGGAGTTCATTCCCAGTCTAAGATCGGACTAGACCGAGGCTTGCGGTAGTAGGACCAGCAGCAGGATCGACAGCATGCAGGAATGATCGGGCCAATCCTCGAATTGTGCATTATGCCTCTCCGATCGGCTGAGCGCCCGCACGCTCATTTCGTGGGTTGGCTTAGGCATATAGAGTTCATTCCATGTCTAAGCCCCAGCCGGACCGAGGGTTGTGGCAATAGGACCGACAATGGGATCGACAGCACGCAGAAGGGGACTGGGCTGATCCCTGGCTTAGGCATTATGCCTCTCCGACCGACTGAGCGCCCGTACGCTCATCTCGTTTGTTGACTTAGGCATACGGAGTTCATCCCCAATTTAAACATATGGAGTTCATTCCCAGTCTAAGATCAGACAAGACAGAGAGTTACGGTAGTAGGATCGACAGCACGTAGGGGGGACCGGGCTGATCCCCGGCTTGTGCGTTCATTCTCTCCGACTGACTGAACGCCCGCACGCCCGTTTCATGGGTTGGCTTAGGCATAGGGAGTTCATTCCATGTCTAAGCCCCAGCAGGATCGAGGGTTGTGGTAGCGGGAATGGTAGCATGCAGAGGGGGACCAGGTCGATCCTTGACTTATGCATTATGCCTCTTTGGCCGGCTCAGCGCCCGCACGCTCGTTTCGTGGGTTGACTTATGCATACGAAGTTCATTCCCAATCTAAGATCGAACCCAGACTGAGGGTTGCAGCAGCAAGATCGATAGCACGTAGGGGGGACTGGACCGATCCCTAGCTTACGCATTCTGCCTCTCCGGCCAGCTGAACGTTCGCATGCTCGTTTCGTGGGTTCGCTTAGGCATACCGAGTTCATTCCATGTCTAAGTGTACGTAGTTCATTCCCAGTCTAAGATCGGACTGGACCGAGGGTTGCGGTAGCAGGACTAGCAGCAAGATCAACAGTACTTAGGGGGGATCGGGTCGATCCTCGGCTTGCACATTCTACCTCTCCGACTGACTGAGTGCCCGCACGCTCATTTTGTGGGTTGGCTTAGGCATACGAAGTTCATTCCATGTCTAAGCCCTAGCTGGATCGAGGGTTATGGCAGTAGGACCGACAGTGGGATCTGCAGCATGCAGAGGGGGACTGGGCTGATCCCCGGCTTGTGCATTATGCCTTTTTGGCCGACCTCTTTGATCGATTGAGTGCCCAAATGCTCATTTCATGGGTTGACTTAGGCATACAGAGTTCATCCCCAGTCTAAGCATATGGAGTTCATTCCTAGTCTAAGATCGGATCGGACTGAGGGTTGCGGCAGTAGGATCGACATTACACAGTGGGATCGGGAGGATCCCCAGCTTGCGCATTCTAGCTCTCTGATTGACTGAGTGCCCGCATGCCCGTTTCATGGGTTGGCTTAGGCACAGGGAGTTCATTCCATGTCTAAGCCCCATTCGTCGGAGCATCGTCGGAGAGCCTAACCGGCGGCATTGGGGGTTCCAGCGATTAGGGGGGCCGGGCGGGTCTGCGCACATGATGTGCGATGGGTGCTGGTACTTGGCCCTTATATTGGCCCCCTATCCCTCATCAAACCTTGAGAACTCACACCCCCTTAAAGAGCATTTGAGATTTTATAGGTTTGCTTCTAGTAGCCATTAAAGTGTCTGAAATGGGGACACTTTTTCCAAACGGTCACAAAATCTTCTCCACTTCGAGTTTTTAGCTGAATTTTTTTGTGAATGCCAACAAAAATAAAAGGATCACGAACCCTAAAAAGTTTCAAAAATGGGGACAAAACTCTTTTTAAAAAAAAATTTCAAAATCCCGAACCGTAAAAAGTTTCAAAAATTGTGAAAAATAGAAAATGGGTCATCTTGCCACGAAACTTCAAATGAAGGCTTAGGGGACCATTGTATGAATTTACAAGAAATAAAAATGGCATTGGCATGGTAGAAATATGAAGATCTACTTGAACCCACCTACCACCCATTCGATCCCCGGCTTACGCATCTTGCCTTTCTGGTCGGCTGAGCGCCCGCACGCTCGTTTCATGGGTTGACTTAGGCATACGAAGTTCATCCCCAGTCTAACCATACGGAGTTCATTCCCAGCCTAAGATCGGACCGGACCAAGGGTTGCGGCAGTAGGATCGGTAGCACGCAGGGGGGATCGGGCCGATCCCTAGGTTGCGCATTCTACCTCTTCGATCGGTTGAGCGCCCATATGCCTATTTCATGGGTTGGCTTAGGCATAGGGAGTTCATTCCATGTCTAAGCCCCAGGCAGACCGAGGGTTGTGGTAGTGGGATTGACAGCACACAGAGGGGGATCGGGCCGAACCCCGGCTTGCATATTATGCCTTTTCGGCCAGCTCAGCACCCGCATGCTCGTTTCGTGGGTTGACCTAGGCATACAGAGTTCATTCCCAATCTAAGATCAGACCAGATTGAGGGTTGCGGCAGCAGGATCGACAGCATGCAGGGGGGACCGAGTCGGTTCCTGACTTGCGCATTCTACCTCTCCGACCGGCTGAGCGCCCGCACGCTCGTTTCATGGGTTGGCTTAGGCATACGAAGTTCATTCCATGTCTAAGCATACGGAGTTCATTCCCAGTATAAGATCGAACTGGACCAAGGGTTGCAGCAGCAAAACCAGCAGCAGGCAGGGGGGATCGGGCTAATCCTCGGCTTGTGCATTCTGCCTCTTCGATCGATTGAGCACCCACATGCTCGTTTCATGGGTTGGCTTAGGCATACAGAGTTCATTCCATGTCTAAGCCCCATCCAGACCGAGGGTTGTGGTAGCAGAACTGACAGTGGGATCGACAGCATGCAGAGGGGGACTGGGCTGATCCCTGGCTTACGTATTATGCCTCTCCGGCCGGCTGAGCGCCCGCACGCTCGTCTCATGGGTTGACTTAGGCATACGGAGTTCATCCCCAGTCTAAGCATACGGATTTCATTCCCAGTCTAAGCATACAGAGTTCATTCCCAATCTAAGATCAGATCGAATAGAGGGTTGCGGTAGCAGGATCAGCAACACGCAGGGGGGATCGGGCCGATCCTCGACTTGCGCATTCTTTCTTTCTGATCGACTGAATGCCCGCACGCCAGTTTCATGGGTTGGCTTAGGCATAGGGAGTTCATTCCATGTCTAAGCCCCAACAGGATCGAGGGTTGTGGCAGCAGGACCGGCAACACACAGAGGGGGACCAGGTCGATCCCCCGCATGTGCATTATGCCTCTTCGGCCTACTCAACGCCCGCACGCTTATTTCGTGAGTTCATTCCCAGTCTAAGATCAGACCAGACTGAGGGTTGCGGTAGCAAGATCGACAGCACGCAGGGGGGACTGGGTTGATCCCCAGCTTGTGCATTCTGCCTCTCCGGTCGGCTGAATGCCTGCACGCTCGTTTCGTGGGTCGGCTCAGGCATACAGAGTTAATTCCATGTCTAAGCATACAGAGTTCATTCCCAGTCTAAGATTTTGAGCCACGGTGAACATGCTGGGCTCAGGCATGTGCTGGTGCCGCATTTTTTTCACACGGGGCTCCATCATCGGAGCATCACCAGAGAGCCTAACCGACGGCATTGGGGCTTCCGACGATTGGGGTGGCCGGGGGGTGTGCACACATGATGTGCGATGGGCGCTGGTACTTGGCACTTATATTGGCCCCCCTATCCCTCATCAAACCTCGAGAACTCGTACCTCCTTAAAAAGCATTTGAGATTTTATAGGTTTGCTGCCAGTAGCCATTAAAGTGTCCGAAATGGGGACACTTTTTTCAAACGGTCACAAAATCTTCTCCACTTCTAGTTTCTAGCTCAATTTTTTTGTGCATGCCAAAAAAAATACAAGGATCACCTCTACAAAATTTGGGGACAAAACTCTTTCTAAAAAAATTTTAAAAAATCCCGAACCGTAAAAAGTTTCAAAAATCATGAAAAATAGAAAACGGGTCGTCTTGCAACGAAACTTCACATGAAGGCTTAGGGGACCATTGTATGAATTTACAAGCCATAAAAATGGCATTGGCATGGCAGAAATATGAAGATGTGCTTGAACCCACCTACCACCCGGTCGATTCCCGGCTTACGCATCCTACCTCTCTGGTCGACTGAACGGCCGCACGCTCGTTCCGTGGGTTGACCTAGGCATATGGAGTTCATCCCCAGTTTAAGCATATGGAGTTCATTCCCAGTCTAAGATCGGATCGGACTGAGGTTTGCGGTAGCAGGATCAGTAGCACGCAGGTGGGATCAGACCGATCCCCGGCTTACGTATTCTACTTCTCTGGCCTGTTCAATACCCATACGCCCATTTCATGGGTTGGCTTAGGCATAGAGAGTTCATTCCATGTCTAAGCCCCAGCCGGACCGAGGCCTGTGGTAGCGGGACCAGCAGTACGTAGAGGGGGATCGGGTCGATCCTTGACTTGCGTATTATGCCTCTCTGACCGGCTCAGTGCCCGCACACTATTTCATGGGTTGACTTAGGCATACGGAGTTCATCCCCAGTCTAAGCATATGGAGTTCTTTCCCAGTCTAAGATCCCCAGTCTAAGCATACGACATTGGCATGGCAGAAATATGAAGATGTGCTTGAACCCATCTACCACCCATTCGATCTCCGGCTTGTGCATCCTGCCTTTCTGGTCGGCTGAGCACCCACACGTTCGTTTTGTGGGTTGACTTAGGCATACGAAGTTCATCCCCAGTCTAAGCATATGGAGTTCATTCCCCGTCTAAGATCAGATCAAACAGAGGGTTGCGACAGTAGGATCGACAGCACGCAGGGGGGATCAGGCCAATCCCCAGCTTACGCATTCTACCTCTCCGGTCGGTTGAGCGCCCACACGCCCATTTCGTGGGTTGGCTTAAGCATAGGGAGTTCATTCCATGTCTATGCCCCAGTCGAACTGACGGTTGTGGCAGCGGGACCAACAGCACGCACAGGGGAACTGGGTAGATCCCTAGCTTGCGCATTATGCCTTTTTGGCTGGCTCAGTGCTCGCACGCTCATTTTGTGGGTTGACTTAGGCATACGAAGTTCATTCCTAGTATAAGATCAGACCGGACCGAGGGTTACGGTAGCAAGATTGACAGCACATAGGGAGGATCGAGCCAATCCCTGACTTATGCATTCTACCTCTCCGGTCGGTTGAGCACCCGCACGTTCATTTCGTGGGTTGGCTTAGGCATACAGAGTTCATTCCATGTCTAAGCATACAAAGTTCATTCCCTGTCTAAAATCAGACCGGACCGAGGGTTACGGCAGTCAAATCGATAGCACGCAATGGGGGACCGAGCCAATCCCTGACTTGCGCATTCTGCCTTTCCGATCGGCTGAGCACCCGCACGTTTGTTTCATGGGTTGGCTTAGGCATACGGAGTTCATTCCATGTCTAGCCCCAGCCGGACCGAGGGTTGTGGCAGCAGGATCGGTAGCGGGATCGGCAGCACACAGAAGGGGACCGAGCTGATCCCCGACTTTTGTATTATGCCTCTCTGACCGACTGAGCTCCCGTACGCTCGTTTCGTGGGTTGACTTAGGCAAACGGAGTTCATCCCCAGTCTAAGCATGCAGAGTTCATTCCCAGTTTAAGATCAAACCGGACCGTGGGTTACGATAGTAGGATCGGCAGCAGGCAGGGGGGACCGAGCCGATCCCCAGCTTGCACATTTTGCCTCTCTGGCCGGTTGAGCACCCGTACGCCTGTTTCGTGGGTTGGCTTAGCCATAGGGAGTTCATTCCATGTCTAAGCCCCAACCGGACTGAGGGTTGTGGCAATGGGACCGACAGCACGGAGAGGGGGACCAGGCCAATCCCCGGCTTGCGCATTATGCCTCTTAGGCCAGTTCAGTGCCTACATGCTCGTTTCATGGGTTGACTTAGGCATACGAGGTTCATTCCCAGTCTAAGATCAGACCAGTTCAAGGATTGTGGTAGTAGGATCGACAGCAGGTAATGGGGGATGGGGTCGATCCTCGGCTTACGCATTCTGTCTCTCCGGCCGACTGAGTGCCCGCACGCTCGTTTCATGGGTTGGCTTACACATACGGAGTTCATTCCATGTCTAAGCATATGGAGTTCATTCCCAGTCTAAGATTAGATTGGACCGAGGGTTTTGGTAGTAGGACCAGTAGCAGGATCGATGAACGTAAAGGGGGATCGACCCGATCCTCAGCTTACGTATTTTGCCTCTTCGGCCAGCTGAGTGCCTGTACGCTCGTTTCGTGGGTTGGCTTAGGCATACGGAGTCATTCCATGTCTAAGCCCCAGTCGGACCGAGGGTTGTGATAGCAGGACCGGTAGCAGGATCAGCAGCACATAGAGGGGGATCGGGCTGATCCTCGGCTTACGCATTATGCCTCTCCCACCGGTTGAGCGCCCGCACACTCATTCTGTGGGTTGACTTAGGCATACGGTGTTCATCCTCAGTCTAAGCATACAGAGATCATTCCTAGTCTAAGATCAGACCGAACCGAGGGTTGCGACAGCAGGATCGACAGCACGCAGGGGGGACCGAGCTGATCCTCGGCTTACGCATTCTGCCTCTCCGATCGGCTGAGCGCCCGTACGCCCATTTCGTCGGTTGGCTTAGGCATAGGGAGTTCATTCCATGTCTAAGCCCCAGCTGGACCGAGTGTTGTGGCAGCAGGATTGACAGCACGCAGAGGGGGACCGGGCTGATCCCCGGCTTGCACATTATGCCTCTTCGGTCGGCTCAGCACCCGCATGCTCATTTTGTGGGTTGACTTATGCATATGGAGTTCTTTCCCAGTCTAAGAGCAGACCGAACTAAGGGTTGCAGCAGTAGGATTTACAGCACGCAGGGGGTGACCAGGCCGGTCTCTGGCTTGCGCATTCTACCTTTCCGGCCAACTGAGCGCCCGCACGCTCGTTTCGTGGGTTGGCTTAGGCATACAAAGTTCATTCCTTGTCTAAGCATATGGAGTTCATTCCCAGTCTAAGATTTTGAGCCACGGTGCACATGCCGGGCTTGAGCATGTGCTGGTGCCGCATTTTTTTCACCTGGGGCACCATTGCCGAAGCATCGCCGGAGAGCCTAATCGGCGGCATTGGGGCTTCCGATGATTGGGAGGGTCGGGGGATGTGCGCACATGATGTGCGATGGGTGCTGGTACTTGGAACTTATATTGGCCCCCTATTCCTCATCAAACCTCGAGAACTCACACCCCTTAAAGAGCATTTGAGATTTTATAGGTTTGCTGCCAATAGCCATTAAAGTGTTTGAATTGGGGACACTTTTTTCAAACGGTCACAAAATCTTCTCCACTTTGAGTTTTTAGCTGAATTTTTTTGTGCATGCCAAAAAAATTATGAGGAACACCTCTACCAAATTTGGGGACGAAACTCTTTCTAAAAAAATTTTAAAAAATCCCGAACCATAAAATGTTTCAAAAATCATGAAAAATAGAAAACGGGTCGTCTTGCCACGAAACTTCACATGAAGGCTTAGGGGACCATTGTATGAATTTACAAGCCATAAAAATGGCATTGGCATGGCAGAAATATGAAGATGTGCTTGAACCCACCTACCACACGTTCAATCACCGATTTACGCATCTTACCTTTTCTGGTCGAATGAGCGCCCGCACGCTCGTTTCATGCGATGACTTAGGCATACGGAGTTCATCCCCAGTCAAAGCATATGGAGTTCATTCCCAGTCTAAGCATACGGAGTTCATTCGCAGTCTAAGATCGGACTGGACCGTGGGTTGCGACAGCAGGATCGGCAGCACGTAGGGGGGACCGAGTCAATCCTCGACTTACGCATCTGCCTCTCCGACCGGCTGAGCGCCCGCACGCTCGTTTCTTGGGTTGGCTTAGGCATATGGAGTTCATTCCATGTCTAAGCATACGAAGTTCATTCCCAGTCTAAGATTGGACTGGATTGAGGGTTGCAGCAGCAGGATCGGTAGAATGCAGGGGGGATTAGCCCGATCCCCGGCTTACGCATTCTGCCTCTCCGGTAGACTGAGCGCCCGCATGCTCGTTCCATGGGTTGGCTTAGGCATATGGAGTTCATACCATGTCTAAGCCCCAGTCGAACCAAGGGTTGTGGTAGCAGGGCCAACAGCGGAATCTACAGCACGTAGAGGGGGACCGGGCTGATCCCCGACTTGTGCATTATGCCTCTCCGACCGATTGAGCACCCGCACGCTTGTTTCATGGGTTGACTTAGGTATACGGAGTTCATCCCCAGTCTAAGCATACAGAGTTCATTCCCAGTCTAAGATCGGACTGAATTGAGGGTTGCGACAGCAGGATCGACAGCCCACAGGGGGACTGGACCGATTCCCGGCTTGCGCATTCTGCCTCTCCGGTCGACTGAGTGCCCGTACGCTCGTTTCATGGGTTGGCTTAGGCATAGGGAGTTCATTCCATGTCTAAGCTCCAGTCGAACCAAAGGTTGTGGCAACGGGACCGACAGCACACATAGGGGGACCGTGCTGATCCCCAACTTACGCATTATGCCTCTTCGATCAGCTCAGCGCCCGCACGTTCGATTTGTGGGTTGACTTATGCATACGGAGTTCATTCCCAATCTAAGATTAGACCAGACCGAGAGTTGCGACAGCAAGATTGACAGCACGCAGGGGGTGACCGGGCCAATCCCCGGCTTACGCATTCTGCCTCTTCGGTCTGCTGAGCGTCTGTACGCTCATTCCGTGGGTTGGCTTAGGCATACGGAGTTCATTCCATGTCTAACCATATAGAGTTCATTCCCAGTCTAAGATTTTGAGCCACGGTGCACATGCTGGGCTTGGGCATGTACTGGTGCCGCATTTTTTTCACCCGGGCACCATTGTCGGAGCATCGTCGGAGAGCCTAACCGGCGGCATTAGGGCTTCCGACGATTGGGGGGCTGGGGGGGTGCGCACATGATGTGCGATGGGTGTTGGTACTTGGAACTTATATTGGCCCCCTATCCCTCATCAAACCTCGAGAACTCACACCCCCTTACAGGGCATTTGAGATTTTATAGGTTTGCTGCCAGTAGCCATTAAAGTGTCTGAAATGGGGACACTTTTTTCAAACGGTCACAAAATCTTCTCCACTTCGAGTTTTTAGCTAAATTTTTTTGTGCATGCCAACAAAAATACAAGGATCACCTCTACCAAATTTGGGATGAAACTCTTTTTAAAAAAATTTTAAAAAATCTCGAACCCCAAAACATTTTGAAAATCATGAAAAATAGAAAACGGGTTGTCTTCCCATGAAACTTCACATGAAGGCTTAGGGGACCATTGTATGAATTTACAAGCCATAAAAATGGCATTGCCATGGTAGAAATATGAAGATGTGCTTGAACCCACCTACCACCCGTTTGATCCCCGATTTACGCATCCTGCCACTCTGGTCGGTTTAGTGCCCGTACGCTCATTTTATGGGTTGACTTAGGCATACGGAGTTCATCCCCGATCTAAGCATATGGAGTTCATTCCCAGTCTAAGATCGGATTGAACTGAGGGTTGCGGTAGCAGGATCGGTAGCACGCAGGGGGGACCGGGTCGATCCCCGGTTGAATGCCTGCATGCCCATTTCATGGGTTGGCTTAGGCATAGGGAGTTCATTCCATGTCTAAGCCCCAGCCAGACCGAGGGTTGTGGTAGCGGGTCTGGCAGCACGCAGAGGGGGACCAGGCCATCCCCGGCTTACGCATTATGCCTCTCTGGCCTACTGAGCACCTGCACGCTCGTTTCGTGGGTTTGCTTAGGCATACAGAGTTTATTTCAAGTCTAAGCCCCAGTTGAACCGATGGTTGTGGCACCAGGATCGACAGTTGGATCAGCAGTACGCAAAGGTCGATCGAAGCATCACCGGAGAGCCTAACCGAAGGCATTGTGGGTTCTGACGATTGGGGGGCCGGGGGGCTTTGTGCACATGATGTGCGATGGGTCCTGGTACTTGGCCCTTATATTGGCCCCCTATCCTTCATCAAACCTCGAGAACTCACACCCCCTTAAAGAGCATTTGAGATTTTATAGGTTTGCTGCCAGTAGCCATTAAAGTGTCTAAAATGGGGACACTTTTTTCAAACGGTCACAAAATCTTCTCCACTTCAATTTTTTAGCTGAATGTTTTTGTGAATGCCAACAAAAATACAAGGATCACCTCCACCAAATTTCAGGACAAAACTCTTTCTAAAAAAATTTTAAAAAATCCCGAACCGTAAAATATTTTGAAAATCGTGAAAATTAGAAAACGGGTTGTCTTGCCATGAAAATTCACATGAAGGCTTAGGGGACCATTGTATGAATTTACAAGCCATAAAAATGACATTGGCATGGCAGAAATATGAAGATGTGCTTGAACCCACCTACCACCCGTTCGATCCCCGATTTGTGCATCCTACCTCTCTGGTCGACTGAGCGCCCGCACGCTCGTTTTGTGGGTTGACTTAGGCATACGGAGTTCATCCCCAGTCTAAGCATATGGAGTTAATTCCCAGTCTAAGATCGGACCGGACCGAGGGTTACGGTAATAGGATCGACAGCACATAGGGGGGACCGGGCCGATCCCCGACTTGCGCATTCTGCCTCTCTGGTCGGTTGAGTGCCCGTACTCCCATTTCATGGGTTGGCTTAGGCATAGGGAGTTCATTCCATGTCTAAGCCCCAGCCAGACCGAGGGTTGTGGCAGCGGAACCGACAGCACACAAAGGGGAACCGGGCCGGTCCCCAGCTTGGGCATTATGCCTCTTCGGTCGATTGAGCGCCCTCACGCTCATTTCGTGGGTTGACTTATGCATACGGGTTCATTCCCAGTCTAAGATCAGACTGGACTAAGGGTTGCGGTAGCAGGATCGACCGCATACAGAGGGGATCGAGCCGGTCCCCGGCTTGCATATTCTGCCTCTCCGATCAACTGAGTGCCCGCACGCTCATTTCGGGGGTTGGCTTAGGCATACAGAGTTCATTCCCAGTCTAAGATCAGATCGGACAGAGGGTTACGACAGCAGGACCAACAGCAGGATCGACAGCACGTAGGGGGGAATTGGGTCGATCCCCAGCTTACGCATTCTGCCTCTCCAACCGACTGAGCACCCGCACGCTCGTTTCGTGGGTTGACTTAGGCATACGAATATCGTCCCTAGTCTAAGCATACGGAGTTCATTGCCAGTCTAAGATTGAATCAAACCGAAGGTTGCGACAGCAGGATCGACAGCACACAGGGGGGACCGGGTCGATCCCCGGCTTGGGCATTCTACCTCTCCGGCCAGCTGAGTGCCCGCATGCCCGTTTCGTGGGTTGGCTTATGCATAGGGAGTTCATTTCATGTCTAACCCCCAGTCAGACTGAGGGTTGTGGCAGTGGGATTGACAGCACGCGAAGAGGGATCAGGTCGATCCCCGACTTGCGCATTATGCCTCTTCGGCTGGCTCAGTACTCGCATGCTTGTTTCCTGGGTTGACTTAGGCATACGGGGTTCATTCCCAGTCTAAGATCAGACCGGACTGAGGATTGCAGCAGGAGGATCGACAGCATGCAAGGTGGGACCGGGCCTATCCCCGGCTTGCGCATTCAGCCTCTCCGGCCAGCTGAGCGCCCGCACGCTCGTTTCGTGGGTTGGTTTAGGCATACGAAGTTCATTCCTAGTCTAAGATTGGATCGGACTGAGGGTTGCAGCAGTAGGACCAGCAGTAGGATCAGCAGAATGTAAGGGGGGACCGAGTCGATCCCTGACTTACGCATTTTGCCTCTCCAGCCAGCTGAGCACCCGCACACTCGTTTCATGGGTTGGCTTAGGCATACGGAGTTCATTCCATGTCTAAGCCCCAGTCGGACTGAGGGTTGTGGTAGCAGGACCAGCAATGGGATCGGCAACACATAGAGGGGGACCGAGCTGGTCCTCGGCTTGCGCATTACACCTCTTCGACCGGTTGAGCTCCCGTACGCTCGTTTCATGGGTTGACTTGGGCATATAGAGTTCATCCCCAGTCTAAGCATACAGAGATCATTCCCAGTCTAAGATCAGACTGAACCAAAGGTTGCAACAGTAGGATCGGCAGCACGCAGGGGGGACTGGGCCAATCCCTGGCTTGCGCATTCTGCCTCTTCGGTCGACTGCGTGCCCATACTCCCCATTTCGTGGGTTGGCTTAGGCATAGGGAGTTCATTCCATGTCTAAGCCCCAGTCGAATCAAGGGCTGTGGCAGCAGGACCGACAGCACGCAGAGGGGGACCGAGCTGATCCCCGACTTGCACATTATGCCTCTTCAGTCAGCTCAGCACTCGCACGCTCATTTTGTGGGTTGACTTATGCATACAGAGTTCTTTCCCAGTCTAAGATCGGACCAGACTGAGGGTTGTGGCAGCAGGATTTACAGCACGTAGGGGGTGACCAGGCTGATCTCCGGCTTGCATATTCTGCCTCTCCGACCAACTAAGCGCCCGCACGCGCGTTTCATGGGTTGGCTTAGGCATACGGAGTTCATTCCTTGTCTAAGCATACGGAGTTCATTCCCAGTCTAAGATTTCGAGCCACGGTGCGCATGCCGGGCTTGGGCATGTCCTGGTGCCACATTTCTTTCACTCGGGGCACCATTGCCAGATCATCACCGGAGAGCCTAACCGACGGCATTGGGGCTTTCGACGATTGGGGGGGCCGGCGGGTGTGCGCACATGATGTGCAATGGGTGCTGGTACTTGGAACTTTTATTGGCCCTCTATTCCTCATCAAACCTTGAGAACTCACACCCCCTTAAAGAGCATTTGAGATTTTATAGGTTTGCTGCCAATAGCCTTTAAAGTGTCTGAAATGGGGACAATTTTTTCAAACGGTCACAAAATCTTCTCCACTTCGAGTTTTTAGCTGAATTGTTTTGTGCATGCCAACAAAAATAAAAGGATCACCTCTACCAAATTTGGGGACGAAAATCTTTCTAAAAAAATTTTAAAAAATCTCGAACCGCAAAATGTTTTGAAAATCATGAAAAATAGAAAACGGGTCGTCTTGCCACGAAACTTCACATGAAGGCTTAGGGGACCATTGTATGAATTTACAAGCCATAAAAATGGCATTGGCATGGAAGAAATATGAAGATGTGCTTGAACCCACCTACCACCCGTTCGATCCCCGGTTTGCACATCCTACCTCTCTGGTCAACTGAGGGCCCCCACGCTCATTTTGTGGGTTTACTTAGGCATACAAAGTTCATTCCCAGTCTAAGATTGGACCAGACTGAGGGTTACGGTAGCAAGATCGACACCACGCAGGGGGACTGGGCTGATCCCCGGCTTACGCATTTTACCTCTCAGGCCTGCTAAGCGCCCGCACGCTCATTTCGTGGGTTGGCTTAGGCATACAGAGTTCATTCCATGTCTAAGAATACGGAGTTCATTCCCAGTCTAAGATTGGATAGGATCGAGGGTTGCGACAGTAGGACCAGCAGTAGGATCGGTAGAATGCAGGAAGGACCGGGTCGATCCTCGGCTTACAGATTCTGCCTCTCCGACCGATTGAGTTCCCGCACGCTCATTTCATGGGTTGGCTTAGGCATACGGAGTTCATTCCATGTCTAAGCCCCAGTCGGACCGAGGGTTATGGTAGCAGGACCGACAGCAGGATCAACAACACATAGAGGGGGACCAGGCTAATCCTCAGCTTGCATATTATGCCTCTCCGGTCGGCTGAGCACCCGCACGCTCGTTTTATGGGTTGACTTAGGCATACGGAGTTCATCCCCAGTTTAAGCATATAGAGTTCATTCCTAGTCTAAGATCGGACTAAACCGAGGGTTGCGACAGCAGGATTAACAACACGCAGGGGGAATCGAGCCAATCCCCGGCTTGCGCGTTCTGCCTCTCCGGTCGGCTGAGCGCTTGTATGCCCGTTTCGTGGGTTGGCTTAGGCATACGGAGTTCATTCCATGTCTAAGCCCCAGTCGGACCGAGGGTTGTGGTAGCGAGACCAGCAGCACACAGAGGGGGACTGTGCTGATCCCCGACTTGCGCATTATGCCTCTTCAGTCGACTCAGCGCCCGCACGCTCGATTTGTGGGTTGACTTATGCATACGGAGTTCATTCCCAGTCTAAGATCAGACCGGATCGAGGGTTGAGGTAGCAGGATTTACAGCACGCAGGGGGTGATTGGGTAGATCCTCGACTTGCGCATTCTACCTCTCCAGTCGGTTGAGCGCCCGTACGTTCATTCTGTGGGTTGGCTTAGGCATACGGAGTTCATTCCATGTCTAAGCATACGGAGTTCATTTCCAGTCTAAGATTTTGAGCCACGGTCCACATGCTGGGCTCGGGCATGTGCTGGTGCCGCATTTTTTTTCGCCTGGGGCACCATTGCCGAAGCATCGTCGGAAAGCCTAAACGGCGGCATTGGGGCTTCCGGCGATTAGGGGGATGGGTGCGATGGGTGCTGGTACTTGGAACTTATATTGGCCCCCTATCCCTCATCAACCTCGAGACCTCACACCCCCTTAAAGAGCATTTGGGATTTTATAGGTTTGCTGCCAGTAGCCATTAGCTGAATTTTTTTGTGCATGCCAACAAAAATACAAGGATCACCTCTACCAAATTTGGGATGAAAATCTTTCTAAAAAAATTTTAAAAAATCTCGAACCGTAAAACATTTTGAAAATCATGAAAAATGGAAAACGGGTTGTCTTTCCACGAAACTTCACATGAAGGCTTAGGGGACCATTGCATGACTTTACAAGCCATTAAAATGGCATTGGCATGGTAGAAATATGAAGATGTGCTTGAACCCATCTACCACCCGTTCGATCCCCGGTTTACGCATCCTGCCACTCTGGTCGATTAAGCGCCCGCACGCTCATTTCGTGGGTTGACTTAGGCATACAAAGTTCATCCTCGATCTAAGCATATGGAGTTCATTCACAGTCTAAGATCAGATCGGACTGAGGGTAGCGATAACAGGATCGGTAGCACGCAGGGGGGATTGGGTCAATCCCCGACTTGCGCATTTTGCCTCTCGATCGACTGAGCCCTGCATGCCAGTTTCATGGGTTGGCTTAGGCATAGTGAGTTCATTCCATGTCTAAGCCCCAGCCAGACCAAGGGTTGTGGCAGCGGGTCTGGCAGCACGTAGAGGGGGATCGGGCCATTCCCTGGCTTGTGCATTATGTCTCTCTAGCCAACTGAGCACCCGCACACTCGTTTCTTGGGTTTGCTTAGGCATACGGAGTTCAATCCAAGTCTAAGCCCCAGTCGAACTGAGGGTTGTGGCAGCAAAATCGACAGTGGGATCGATAGTATGCAGAGGGGGACCGAAGCATCGTCGTAGAGCCTAACCGACGACATTGGGGGTTTCGACGAATAAGGGGGCCGGGGGGCTTTGCGCACATGATGTGCGATGGGTCCTGGTACTTGGCCCTTATATTGGCTCCCTATCCTTCATCAAACCTTGAGAACTCACACCCCCTTAAAGAGCATTTGAGATTTTATAGGTTTGCTGCCAGTAGCCATTAAAGTGTCTGAAATAGAGACATTTTTTTCAAACGGTCACAAAATCTTCTCCACTTCGAGTATTAAGCTGAATTTTTTTGTGCATGCCAACAAGAATACAAGGATCACCTCTACCAAATTTGGGATGAAACTCTTTTTAAAAAAATTTTAAAAAATCTCGAATCGAAAAACATTTTGAAAATCATGAAAAATAGAAAACGGGTTGTCTTGCCATGAAACTTCACATGAAGGCTTAGGGGACCATTGTATGAATTTACAAGCCATAAAAATGGCATTGGCATCGCAAAAATATAAAGATGTGCTTGAACCCACCTACCACCCGTTCGATCCCCGGTTTACGCATCCTACCTCTCTGGTCGACTGAGAGCCCGCACGCTCGTTTCGTGGGTTGACTTAGGTATATAGAGTTCATCCCCAGTCTAAGCATACGGAGTTAATTCCCAGTCTAAGATTGGACTGGATCGAGGGTTACGGCAACAGGATCAACAGCACGTAGGGGGATCGAGCTGATCCCCGGCTTACGTATTTTCCCTCTCCGGCCGGCTGAGCGCCCGTACGCCCGTTTCATGGGTTGGCTTAGGCATAGGGAGTTCATTCCATGTCTAAGCCATAGCTGGACCGAGGGTTGTGGCAGCGGGACTGCCAGTACAATAGGGGGATCGGGTCGATCCCCGGCTTGTGTAATATGACTTTTCGATCGGTTCAGCACCCGCACGCTCGTTTTGTGGGTTGACTTATGCATATGGGTTCATTCCCAGTCTAAGATCGAACCAGACTGAGGTTTATGGTAGCAGGATCGATCGTACGCAGAGGGGACCGAGCCGGTCCCAGGCTTGCGCATTCTGCCTCTCCGACTAGCTGTGTACCCGCACGCTCGTTTCGTGGGTTGGCTTAGGCATACGAAGTTCATTCCCAGCCTAAGATCAGATCGGATAGAGGGTTATGGTAGCAGGACGAACAGCCGTATCAGCAGCACGTAGGGGGGAATTGGGCCGATCCCCGGCTTGCGCATTCTGCCTCTCCGACCGGCTGAGCACTCGCACGCTCGTTTCATGGGTTGACTTAGGCATATGGAGTTCATCCCCAGTCTAAGTATACGAAGTTCATTGCCAGTCTAAGATTGAATCAAACCGAGGGTTACGAGAGTAGGATCGATAGCACGTAGGGGGGATCGGGCCGATCCCTGACTTGCGCATTCTGCCTCTCCGGCCCGTTGAGTGCCCGCACGCCTGTTTCGTGGGTTGGCTTAGGCATAGGGAGTTCATTCCATTTCTAAGCCCCGCTGGATCGAGGGTTGTGGCAGCGGGATCAGCAGCACGTAGAGGGGGACCGAGCCGATCCTCGGCTTACGCATTCTGCCTCTCCGACCGGTTGAGTGCCTGCACACTCGTTTCATGGGTTGGCTTAGGCATACGAAGTTCATTCCCAGTCTAAGATCAGACCGGACCAAGGGTTGTGTCAGCAAGATCGACAGGGCGTAGGGGGGACCGGGCCGGTCCCCGACTTATGCATTCTACCTCTCCGGTCGGCTGAGCTCCTGCACGCTCGTTTTGTGAGTTGGCTTAGGCATACGGAGTTCATTCCACGTCTAAGCATACGGAGTTCATTCCACGTCTAAGCATACGGAGTTCATTCCCAGTCTAAGATCGGACCGAACCGAGGGTTACGATAGCAGGACCAACAGCAGGATCGACAGCACGCAGGAGGGACTGGGCCGATCCTCGGCTTGCGCATTCTACCTCTCTTGTCGGTTGAGCATCCGTACGCTCGTTTCGTGGGTTGGCTTAGGCATACGAAGTTCATTCCTTGTCTAAGTCCAAGCCGAACCGAGGGTTGTGGCAGCGGGACCGATAGCATGCAAAGGGGGATCGGGTTGATCCCCGGCTTGGCATTATGCCTCTCTGGCTGGCTCAGCGCCCACACGCCCATTTCGTGGGTTGACTTAGGCATACAGAGTTAATTCCCAGTCTAAGATCGGATCGGATATAGGGTTGAGGCAACAGGATCGACAACACGCAGGAGGGATCGAGCTGATCTCCGGTTTGCGCATTTTGCCTCTCCGGTCGACTGAGTGCCCGTACGCTCGTTTCATGGGTTGGGTTAGGCATACGGAGTTCATTCCATGTGTAACCATACGGAGTTCATTCCAACCTAAGATCGGACCGAACCGAGGTTTGCAGTAACGGGACCAGCAGCAGGATCGACTGTACATAGGGGCGGACCAGGCCGATCCCCGGCTTGCGCATTCTACCTCTCCAACCGGTTGAGCGCCCGCGCATTCGTTTTGTGGGTTGACTTAGGCATAAGGAGTTCATCCCCAGTCTAAGCATATGGAGTTCATTTCTAGTCTAAGATCAGATCGGATCGAGGGTTGAGGTAGCAAGATCGGCAGCATGTAGGGGCGACCGAGTCGATCCCCGGCTTGTGCATTCTACCTCTCTGGTCGGCTGAGTGCCCGCACGCCCATTTTGTGGGTTGGCTTAGGCATAGGGAGTTCATTCCATGTCTATGCCCCAGCCGGACTGAGGGTTGTGCCAGCGAGACCGACAGCATGCAGAGGGGGACTGGGTCGGTCCCCAGCTTGCGCATTATGCCTCTCCAGCCGGCTTAGCGCCCGTACGCTCGTTTTGTGGGTTAACTTAGGCATATAGAGTTCATTCCCAGTCTAAGATTGAATCGTACCGAGGGTTGCGGTAGTAGGATTGATAGCACGTAGGGAGGGACTAGGCTGATCCCCGGCTTGCACATTATGCCTCTCTGACCGACTGATCGCCTGCACGCTAGTTTCATGGGTTGGCCTAGGCATACGGAGATCATTCCATGTCTAAGCATACAGAGTTCATTCCCAGTCTAAGATCAGACCGGAATAAGGGTTGTGATAGCAAGACCAGTAGCAAGATCGACACCATGCAGGGGGGACCGGGCTGGTCCTCGGCTTGCGAATTCTGCCTCTCCGGCTGGCTGAGCACTCGCACGCTCGTTTCGTGGGTTGGCTTAGGCATACGAAGTTGATTCCATGTCTAAGCCCCAGCTAGACCGAGGGTTGTGGTAGCAGTACCGGCAACGGGATCAGTAGCATGCAGATGGGGACTGGGCTGATCCCCGACTTACGCATTATGCCTTTTCGACCGGCCTCTCCAGCCAGTTGAGCACCCGCACGCTCGTTCCATGGGTAGACTTAGACATACGAAGTTCATCCCCAGTCTAAGCTTGTAGAGTTCATTCACAATCTAAGATCAGACCGGACCGAGGGTTGCGACAGCAGGATCGACAGCACGCAGGGGGACAGGGCCGACCCCTGGCTTGCACATTCTGCCTCTCCGACCGACTGTGTGCCCGTACGCCCGTTTCATGGGTTGGCTTAGGCATAGGGAGTTCATTCCATGTCTAAGCCCCAGCCAGACCAAGGGTTGTGGCAGTGGGTTCGGTAGCACGCAGAGGGGGATCAAGCCGATCTCTGACTTGCGCATTATGCCTCTTTAGCTGGCTTAGTGCCCGCACGCTCGTTTCATGGGTTGACTTATGCATATGGAGTTCATTCCCAGTCTAAGATCAGATTGGACCGAGGGTTGTGGCAGCAGGATTGACAGCACGTAGGGGGCACCGGGTCGATCCCCGACCTGTGCATTCTACCTCTCTGGCCTGCTGAGCGCTCGCACGCTCGTTTCGTGGGTTGCCTTAGGCATACGGAGTTCATTCCATGTCTAACCATACGGAGTTCATTCCCAGTCTAAGATTTTGAGCCACAGTGCAATGCTGGGCTGGGGCATGTGCTGGTGCTGCATTTTTTTCGCCTGGGGCACCATCGTCGGAGCATCGCTGGAGAGCCTAACTGACGGCATTAGGGGTTCCGACGATTGGGGGGGCCGTGGGGTGTGCGCACATGATGTGCGATGGGGGCTGGTACTTGGCCCTTATATTTGCCCCCTATCCCTCATCAAACCTCGAGAACTCACACCCCCTTAAAGAGCATTTGAGATTTTATAGGTTTGCTGCCAGTAGCCATTAAAGTGTCTGAAATAGGGACAGTTTTTTCAAACGGTCACAAAATCTTCTCCACTTCGAGTTTTTAGCTGAATATTTTTGTGCATGTGAAAAAAAATACAAGGATCACCTCTACCAAATTTGGGGACAAAACTCTTCCTAAAAAAATTTTAAAAAATCTTGAATCGTAAAAAGTTTAAAAAATCGTGAAAAATAGAAAACGGGTCGTCTTGCCACGAAACTTCACATGAAGGCTTAGGGGACCATTGTATGAATTTTTGAGCCATAAAAATGGCATTGGCATGGGAGAAATATGAAGATGTGCTTGGACCCACCTACCACCCGTTCGATCCCCGGCTTGTGCATCCTACCTCTCTGGTCGGCTGAGCGGCCACACGCTCATTTCGTGGGTTGACTTAGGCATATGGAGTATATCCCCAGTCTAAGCATACGGAGTTCATTCCCAGTCTAAGATCAGACCGGATCGAAGGTTGCGACACCAGGATTGACAGCATGCAGGGGGGACCAAGATGATCCCTGGCTTGTGCATTCTGCCTTTCCGGCTGGCTGAGAGCCCGCATGCCCGTTTCTTGGGTTGGCTTCAGCATAGGCAGTTCATTCCATGTCTACGCCCCAGCCAGACCAAGGGTTGTGGCAGTGGGACCGGCAGCACGCAGAGGAGGACCGGGTCGGTCCCCGGCTTGTGCATTATGCCTCTCCGACTGGCTCAGCGCCCGCACACTCATTTCATGGGTTGACTTAGGCATACGGAGTTCATTCCCAGTCTAAGATTGGATCAAATCGAGGGTTATGGCAGTAGGATCAACAGCACGTAGGGGGGACCAAGCCGATCCCCGACTTGTGCATTCTACCTCTCTGACCGGTTAAGCACCCGCACGCTCGTTTCGTGGGTTAGCTTAGGCATACAGAGTTCATTCCACATCTAAGCACATGGAGTTCATTCTTAGTCTAAGATTTTTAGCCACGATGCACAAGCTGGGCTCCGACATGTGCTGGTGCCGCATTTTTTTTGCCCAGGGCACCATCGTCGGAGCATCGTCGGAGAGCCAAACCGGCGGTGTTAGGCATTCCGGCGATTGGGGGGCCGGGGGGTGTGCGCACATGATGTGCGATGGGTGCTGGCACTTGGCCCTTATATTGGCCCCCTACCCCTCATCAAACCTCGAGGACTCACACCCCCTTAAAGCGCATTTGAGATTTTATAGGTTTGCTGCCAGTAGCCATTAAAGTGTCTGAAATGGGGACACTTTTTTCAAACAGTCACAAAATCTTCTCCACTTGGAGTTTTTAGCTGAATTTTTTGGTGCATGCCAAAAAAAAATAAGGATCACCTCTACCAAATTTAGGGACAAAACTCTTTCCAAAAAAATTTTAAAAAATCTCGAACTGCAAAAAGTTTTCAAAAATCATGAAAAATAGAAAACGGGTCGTCTTGCCACAAAACTTCACATGAAGGCTTAGGGGACCATTGTATGAATTTACAAGCCATAAAAATGGCATTGGCATGGTAGAAATATGAAGATGTGCCTGAACCCACCTGCCACCCATTCGATCCCTGGCTTGCGCATCCTGGCTCTCTGGTCGACTGAGCGTCCGCACGCTCGTTTCGTGGGTTGACTTAGGCATACGAAGTTCATCCCCAGTCTAAGCATACAGAGTTCATTCCCAGTCTAAGATCAGACCGGTCCAAGGGTTGCGGCAGCAATATTGGCATCATGCAGAGGGGATCAGACCGGTCCTCGGCTTGCGGATTCTGCCTCTCCAGCAGGCTGAGCGCCCGCACGCCCGTTTCGTGGGTTGGCTTAGGCATAGGGAGTTCATTCCGTGTCTAAGCCCCAGCCGGACCGAAGGTTGTGGCAGCAGGACCGGTAGCACGCAGAGGGGGATCGGGTCGATCCCTAGCTTACGCATTATGCCTCTTCAGCTGGCTCAACGCCCACACGCTTGTTTCATGGGTTGACTTATGCATACGGAGTTCATTCCCAGTCTAAGATCAGACCAGATTGAGGGTTGCGGTAGCATGATCGACAGCACGCAGGGGGGACTGGGCCGATCCTCGACTTGCGCATTCTGCCTCTCCAACCGGTTGAGCGCCCGTACGCTCGTTTCGTGGGTTGGCTTAGGCATACAGAGTTCATTCCATGTCTAAGCATACGGAGTTCATTTCCAGTCTAAGATTTTGAGGAATGGTGCACATGCTGGGCTCGGGCATGTGCTGGTGCCGCATTTTTTTCACCCGAGGCACCATCGTCGGAGCTTCATCGAAGAGCCTAACCGGCGGCATTGGGTGTTCCAATGATTGGGGGGGCCGAGGGGTGTGCGCACATGATGTGCGATGGGTGCTGGTACTTGGCCCTTAAATTGGTCCCCTATCCCTCATCAAACCTCGAGAACTCACACCCCCTTAAAGAGGATTTGAGATTTTATAGGTTTGCTGCCAGTAGCCATTAGACTGTCTGAAATAGGGACACTTTTTTCAAACGGTCACAAATTTTCTCTGCTTTGAGGTTTTAGCTGAATTTTTTTGTGCATGCAAAAAAAATACAAGGATCACCTTTACCAATTTTGGGGACAAAACTCTTTCTAAAAAAATTTTAAAAAATCCCGAACCACAAAAAGTTTAAAAAATCGTGAAAAATAGAAAACGGATCGTCTTGCCACGAAACTTTACATGATGGCTTAGGGGACCATTGTATGAATTTACAAGCCATAAAAATGGCATTGGCATGGCAGAAATATGAAGATATGCTTGAACCCACCTACCACCCGTTCGATCCCCGGCTTGCGCATCCTGCCTCCCTGGTCGACTGAGTGCCCACACGCTCGTTTCATGGGTTGACTTCAGCATACGAAGCTCATCCCCAATCTAAGCATACAGAGTTCATTCCCAGTCTAAGATCGAATCGGACCGAGGGTTGCGGTAGCAGGATCGGCATCATACAAGGGGGACCAGGTCGATCCCCGACTTGCGCATTCTACCTCTCTGGCTGACTGAGCACCCGCACGACCATTTCATGGGTTGGCTTAGGCATAGGGAGTTCATTCCATGTCTAAGCCCCAGCCGGACTGAAGGTTGTGGCAGCAGGACCGACAGCACGTAGAGGGGGACAGAGCCAATCCCTGGCTTGCGTGTTATGCGTCTTCGACCGGCTCAGCACCCGTACGCTCATTTCATGGGTTGACTTAGGCATACGGATTTCATTCCTAGTCTAAGATCGAACCTGACCGAGGGTGTTATGGCACTAGGATTGATAGCGCACAGGGAGGGATTGAGTTGATCCCCGGCTTGCGCATTCTACCTCTCCGATCGGTTGAGCGCCCACACGTGTGTTTCATGGGTCGGCTTAGGCATAGGGAGTTCATTCCATGTCTAGGCCCCAGCTGGACCTAGGGTTGTGGCAGCGGGATCGACAGCACGTAGAGGGGGACCGGGCCGATCCCTGGCTTGCGCATTATGCCTCTCCGGTCGGCTCAGCGCCCGCACGCTCGTTTCATGAGTTGACTTAGGCATATGGAGTTCATTCCTAGTCTAAGATCGGACTGGATCGAGGGTTGTTGCAGTAGGATTAACAACATGCAGGGGGCATCGAGCTGATCCCCGGCTTGCACATTCTGCCTCTCCGATTGGTTGAACGCCCGCACGATCGTTTCATGGGTGGGTTTAGGCATATGAATTTCATTCCATGTCTAAGCATACAGAGTTCATTCCCAGTCTAAGATCAGACCGGACCAAGGGTTGCGACAACAGGACCAGAAGCAGGATCGACAGCACGCAGGGGGGATCGGGCCGATCCCCAGCTTGCTTATTCTACCTCTCCGGCCGGTTGAGTCCTCGCACCCCCGTTTTGTGGGTTGGCTTAGGCATAGGGAGTTCATTCCCTGTCTAAACCCCAACCGGACTGAGGGTTGTCACAGCGGGATCGGCAGAACGCAGAGGGGGATCGGGCCGATCCCTGGCTTGCGCATTATGCCTCTCCAATCGGCGTAGTGCCCGCACGCTCGTTTCATGGGTTGACTTAGGCATACGGAGTTCATTCCCAATCTATGATCAGATCGGACTGAGGGTTGCAGTAGCAGGATTGACAGCAGGCGGGGGGGATTGGGCCGGTCCCTGGCTTGTGCGTTCTGCCTCTGTAGCTGGCTAAGCGCCCGTACACTCATTTCATGGGTTGGCTTAGGCATACGCAGTTCATTCCATGTCTAAGCATACAGAGCTCATTCAAAGTCTAGGATCATATTGGACAGAGGGTTGCGACAGCAGGATCGACAGCACGCAGAGGGGTTCGGGTCGATCGCCAGCTTGCGCATTCTGCCTCTCCGACTAACTGAGTGCCCACACGCTCGTTTCATGGGTTGGCTTAGACATACGGAGTTCATTCCATGTCTAAGCCCCAGCCGGATCGAGGGTTGTGATAGCGGGACTGAGAACATGTAAAGGGGGATCGAGATGATCCCTGGCTTGTGCATTATGCCTCTTTGGCTGGCTCAGCGCCCGTACGCTCGTTTCATGGGTTGAGTTAGGCATACGGAGTTCATTCCAGTCTAAGATCGGACTAGATCAAGGGTTGCGATAGCAGGATCGACAACATGTAGAGGGGGACCGAGTCGATCCCCGACTTACGCATTCTGCCTCTCCGATAGGTTGAGCGCCCACACGCTCATTTCATGGGTTGACTTAGGCATACGAAGTTCATCCCCAGTCTAAGCATATGGAGTTCATTCCCAGTCTAAGATCGGACAGGATCGAGGGTTGCGACAGCAGGATCGGCAGCACGTTGGGGGGATCGGGCCGATCCCCGACTTGCGCATTCTACCTCTCTGGCCGGCTGAGTGCCCGCACGCTCGTTTGGTGGGTTGGCTTAAGCATAGGGAGTTCATTCCATGTCTAAGCCCCAGTCGGACCGATGGTTGTTGTAGCGGGAACGGCAGCACGTAGAGGGGGACCAGATCAATCCCCGGTGTGCGTATTATGGCTTTTCGGCCGGTTCAGTGCCCTAATGCTCGGTTCACGGGTTGACTTAGGCATACGGAGTTCATTCCTAGTCTATGATCGGATCGAATTGAGGGTTACGATAGTAGGATCGATAGCACACCGGGGGGGACCAGGTCAGTCCTCGGCTTGGGCATTCTGCCTCTTCAGTCGACTGAGCGCTCGCATGCTCGTTTCGTGGGTTGGCTTAGGCATACAAAGTTCATTAGATGTCTAAGCATATAGAGTTCATTCCCAGTCTAGGATCGGACCGGACCGAGAGTTATGGCAGTAGGATCGACAACACATAATGGGGGACTGAGTCGATCCTTGGCTTACGCATTTTGCCTCTTTGGCCAGCATTTCCGATCGATTAAGCGCCTACACGCTCATTTCCTGGGTTGACTTAGGCATACGGAGTTCATCCCCAGTCAAAGCATATGGTGTTTATTCCCAATCAAAGATCTAACCGAATCGAGGGTTACGACAGCAGGATCGACAGCACGTAGGGGGGATCAGGCCAATCCCCGGCTTACGCAATCTGCCTCTCCGACCGACTGAGCACCCGTACGCCCGTTTCGTGGGTTGGCTTAGGCATAGGGAGTTCATTCCATGTCTAAGCCCCAATCGGATCGAGGGTTGTGGCAGCGTGACTGACAGCATGCAAAGGGGGATCGGGTGGATCCTTGGCTTGCGCATTCTGCCTCTCCGGCCGACTGAGCGCCCGCACGGTCGTTTCATGGGTTAGCTTAGGCATACGGAGTTTATTCAATGTCTAAGCATATGGAGTTCATTCCCGGTCTAAGAGTTTGAGCCACGGTGCACATGCTGGGTTCGGGCATGTGATGGTACTTCATTTTTTTTGGTCGGGGCACCATCGTCGGAGCATCGTCGGAGCATCACTGAAGAGCCTAACTGACGGCATTGGGGGTTCCAGCGATTGAGGGGGCCGGAGGGGTGTGTGCACATGATGTGTAATGGGTGCTGGTACTTGGCCCTTATATTGGCCCCCTATCCCTCATCAAACTTCAAGAACTCACACCCCCTTAAAGAGCATTTGAGATTTTATAGGTTTGCTGCCAGTAGCTATTAAAGTGTCTGAAATGGGGACACTTTTTTCAAATGGTCACAAAATCTTCTCCACTTCGAGTTTTTAGCTGAATTTTTTTATGCATGCCAACAAAAATAAAAGGATCACCTCTACCGAATTTGGTGACAAAACTCTTTCTAAACAAATTTTAAGAAATCCCAAACCGTAAAAAGTTTTGAAAATAATGAAAAATAGAAAACGGGTCGTCTTGCCATGAAACTTCACATGAAGGTGTAGGGGACCATTTTATGAATTTACAAGCCATAAAAATGGCATTGGCATGGCAGAAATATGAAGATCTGCTTGAACCCACCTACCACCCGTTCGATCCCTAGCTTATGCATCCTATCTTTCTGGTCGGCTGAGCGTCCGCACACTCGTTTCATGGGTTGACTTAGGCATACGGAGGTAATCCCCAGTCTAAGCATATGGAGTTCATTTCCAGTCCAAGATCGGACCGGACCGAGCGTTGCGACAGCAGGATCGGTAGCACGCCGGGGGATCAGGCCGATCCGCGACTTGCACATTCTCCCTCTATGGTCGGCTGAGCACCCGCACACCCGTTTCATGGGTTGGCTTAGGCATAGGGAGTTCATTCCATGTCTAAGCCCCAACTGGACTGAGGGTTGTGGCAGCGGGACCGGCAACACGTAGAGGGGGATCGAGCCGATCCCCGACTTGTGCATTATGCCTCTCCGGCCAGCTTAGTGCCCGCACACTTGTTTCATGGGTTGACTTAGGTAGACTGAGTTCATTCCCAATCTAAGATTAGACCACATCGAGGGTTTCGGTAGCAAGATTGACAGCACACAAGGGGGACCGGGCCGGCCCCCGGCTTGCACATTCTGCCTCTCCGGCCAGTTGAGTGCCCGCACGCTCATTTCGTGGGTTAGCTTAGGCATACGGAGTTTATTCCATGTCTAAGCCCCAGTCGGACCGAGGGTTGTGGTAGCAGGATCGATAGAGGGATCAGCAGCACGCAGAGGGGGATCAACTGATCCCCGGCATGCGCATTATGCCTCTTCAGTCGGCTGAGCACCCGCACGCTCGTTTCATGGGTTGACTTAGGCATACGGAGTTCATTCCCAATCTAAGATCAGACCGGACCGAGGGTTACGGTAGCAGGATCGGTAGCACACAGGGGGACTAGGTCGATCCCTAGCTTGCGCATTATGCCTCTTCGATCGGAGTTAATTCCATGTCTAAGCCCCAGCCGGACCGAAGGTTGTGGCAGCAGGACCGGTAGTGGGATCGGCAACACACAAAGGGGGACCGGGCTAATCCCTGGCTTATCCATTATGCCTTTTCGATCAGCCTCTCCAGTCGACTGAGCCCCCGCACGCTCGTTCCATTGGTTGACTTAGGCATACAGAGTTCATCCCCAGTCTAAGCATACGGAGTTCATTGCTGGTCTAAGATCAGACCAGACCAAGGGTTGCTACAGCAGGATCGGTAGCACGCAGGGGGGACTGGGCCGATCCCTGACTTGCGTATTCTGCCTCTCCGGCCGGCTGAGCTCCCGCACAACCGTTTTATGGGTTGGCTTAGGCATAAGGAGTTCATTCCATGTCTAAACCTTAGCCGGACCGAGGGTTGTGGCAGTGGGATCGACAGCAGGCAGAGGGGGATCGGGTCGATCCCCGGCTTGTGCATTATGCCTCTCCGGCCGGCTCAGTGCTCGAATGCTCATTTCGTGGTTTGACTTAGGCATACGGAGTTCATTCTCAGTCTAAGATCGAACCGGACCGAGGGTTACGCAGCAGGATCAACAGCACACAGGTGGGATCGGGCCTATCCTCGACTTGCGTATTCTGCCTCTCTGGCCAGTTGAACGCCCGTATGCTCATTTCGTAGGTTGGTTAGGCATACAGAGTTCATTCCATGTCTAAACATACGGAGTTCATTCCCAGTCTAGGATCAAATTGGATCGAGGGTTGCAGTAGCAGGACCAGCAACAAGATCGACAGCATGTAGGGGGGACCGGGCTGATCCCCGACTTGTGCATTCTACCCCTCCGATCAGCCTCTCCGGCCAACTGAGCGCCCGCACACTTGTTTTGTGGGTTAACTTAGGTAGACAGAGTTCATTCCCAGTGTAGGATTGGAACAGACCGAGGGTTGCGACAGTAGGTTCGGCAGCATGCAAGGGGGATCGGGCCGACCCCAGCTTGCGCATTCTGCCTCTTTGGCCGACTGAGCGCCCGTACGCCCGTTTCATGGGTTGGCTTAGGCATAAGGAGTTCATTCCATGTCTAAGCCCCAGCTGGACCGAGGGTTATGGTAGTGACACTGGAAGCATGCAGAGTTGGACCGGGTTGATCCCCAACTTGTGCATTCTACCTCTCTGACCGGATGAGTGCCCGCACACTCATTTCATGGGTTGGCTTAGGCATACAAAGTTCATTCAATGTCTAAGCATACAGAGTTCATTCCCAGTCTAAGATTTTGAGCCATGGTGCACATGCTAGGCTCAGGCATGTGCTGGTGCCGCATTTTTTTTCGCCCGGAGCATCGTCGGAGAGCCTAACCGACAACATTGGAGGTTTCGGCAATTAGGGGGGCCGGGGGGTGTGCGCACATGATGTGTGATGGGTGCTGGTACTTGGCCCTTATATTTGCCCCCTATCCCTCATCAAACCTCGAGAACTCACACCCCCTTAAAGAGCATTTGAGATTTTATAGGTTTGCTGCCAGTAGCCATTAAAGTGTCTGAAATGGGGACACTTTTTTCAAACGGTCACAAAATCTTCTCCACTTGGAGTTTTTTGCTGAATTTTTGTATGCATGCCAACAAGAATACAAGGATCACCTCTACCAAATTTGGGGCAAAACGCCTTCTAAAAAAAGTTTAAAAAATCCCGAACCTTAAAAAGTTTCAAAAATCTTGAAAAATAGAAAACGGGTCATCTTGCCACGAAACTTCACATGAAGGCTTAGGGGACCATTGTATGAATTTACAAGCCATAAAAATGGCATTGGCATGGTAGAAATATGAAGATGCGCTTGAACCCACCTATCACCCGTTCGATCCCCTGCTTGCGCATCTTGCCTCTCTTGTCGGTTGAGCGTCCGCACGCTCGTTTCGTGGATTGACTGAGGCATACAGAGTTCATTCCTTGTCTAAGCCTAGCAGGACTGAGGGTTGGGGCAACGGGACTGGTAGCACACAGAGGGGGACCGTGTCGATCCTCGGCTTACGTATTCTGCCTCTTCGACCGGCTAAGCACCCGGACGCTCGTTTCGTGGATTGACTTAGGCATGCGGAGTTCATTCCGTGTCTAAGCATACGGAGTTCATTCCCAATCTAAATTTAGACCAGACCGAGGGTTGTGACAGCAGGACCAGCAGTAGGATTGACAGCCCGCAAGGGGGGGACCGAGTCGATCCTTGGCTTGTGCGTTCTACCTCTCCAGTCGGCTGAGTGCCCGCACGCTCGTTTCATGGGTTGACTTAGGCACACGGAGTTCATCCCCAGTCTAAGCATGCGAAGTTCATTCCCAGTCTAAGATCGGACCGGACCGAGGGTTGTGATAGTAGGATCGACAGCAGGCAGGGGGGACCAGGTCGATCCCTGGCTTGTGCATTCTGCCTCTCTGACTGGTTGAGCGCCCGCACGCTCGTTTTGTGGCTTGACTTAGGCATACGGAGTTCATCCCCAGTCTAAGCATACGAAGTTCATTCCCAGTCTAAGATCAGACTGGACTGAGGGTTGCGACAGTAGGATCGATAGCACGTAGGGGGGATCGAGCCCATCCTCGGCTTGCGCATTCTGTGTCTCCGGCCGACTGAGCACCCACACGCCCGTTTCGTGGGTTGGCTTAGGCATAGGGAGTTCATTCCATGTCTAAGCGCCAGCCGGACTGAGGGTTATGGCACGGGACTGATAGCACGTAGAGAGGGACCGGGCTGATCCCCAACTTGCACAGTATGCCTCTCCGGTCGGCTCAGTGCTCGAACGCTCGTTTCATGGGTTGACTTAGGCATACGGAGTTCATTCCATGTCTAAGCGCCAGCCGGACCGAGGGTTATGTCACGGGACTGATAGCATGTAGAGAGGGACCGGGCTGATCCCCAGCTTGCACAGTATGCCTCTCCGGTCGGCTCAGTGCTCGAACGCTCGTTTCTTGGGTTGACTTAGGCATACGGAGTTCATTCCCAGTCAAAGATTGGACTGGACCGAGGGTTGGTCCCCGGCTTGCGCATTCTGGCTTTTCGGCTAGCTGATGACCCGTACACTCGTTTCGTGGGTTGGCTTAGGCATAGGGAGTTCATTCCGTGTCTAAGCCCCAGTCGGACCGAGGGTTATGGCAGCGGGACCGGCAGCACGCAGAGGGGGATCGGGTCGATCCTTAGCTTACGCATTATGCCTCTTCAGCTGGCTCAACGCCCACACGCTTGTTTCATGGGTTGACTTATGCATACGGAGTTCATTCCCAGTCTAAGATCAGACCAGATTGAGGGTTGTGACAGCATGATCGACAACACACAAGGGGGACTGGGCCGATCCTTGGCTTGCGCATTCTGCCTCTCTAACTGGTTGAGTGCCCGTACGCTCGTTTCGTGGGTTGGCTTAGGCATACAGAGTTCATTCCATGTCTAAGCATACGGAGTTCATTCCTAGTGTAAGATTTTGAGGAATGGTGCACATGCTGGGCTCGGGCATGTGCTGGTGCCGTATTTTTTTCACCCGAGGCACCATCGTCGGAGCTTCGCCGAAGAGCCTAACCGGCGGCATTGGGTGTTCCGGTGATTGGGGGGCCGAGGGGTGTGCGCACATGATGTGCGATGGGTGCTGGTACTTGGCCCTTATATTGGTCCCCTATCCCTTCTCAAACCTTGAGAACTCACACCCCCTTAAAGAGGATTTGAGATTTTATAGGTTTGCTGCCAGTAGCCATTAGATTGTCTGAAATGGGGACACTTTTTTCAAACGATCACAAATTTTGTCTGCTTTGAGTTTTTAGCTGAATTTTTTTCTGCATGCCAAAAAAAATACAAGGATCACCTCTACCAAATTTGGGGACAAAACTCTTTCTAAAAAAATTTTAAAAATCCTGAACCACAAAAAGTTTAAAAAATCGTGAAAAATAGAAAACAGGTCGTCTTGCCACGAAACTTTACATGATGGCTTAGGGGACCATTGTATGAATTTACAAGCCATAAAAATGGCATTGGCATGGCAGAAATATGAAGATATGCTTGAACCCACCTACCACCCGTTCGATCCCCGGCTTGCGCATCCTGCCTCCCTGGTCGACTGAGCGCCCGCACGCTCGTTTCGTGGGTTGACTTAGGCATATGGAGCTCATCCCCAATCTAAGCATACAAAGTTCATTCCCAGTCTAAGATCAAACCGGACCGAGGGTGCGGTAGCAGGATCGACAGCACGCAGGGGGGACCAGGTCGATCCCCGGCTTGTGCATTCTACCTCTTTGGCTGTCTGAGCACCCGTACGCCCGTTTCATGGGTTGGCTTAGGCATAGGGAGTTCATTCCATGTCTAAGCCCCAGTCGGACTGAAGGTTGTGGCAGCAGGACCGACAACACGCAGAGGGGGACCGTGCCAATCCTTGGCTTACGCGTTATGCGTCTTCAACCGGCTCAGCGCCCGTACGCTCATTTCGTGGGTTGACTTAGGCATACGGATTTCATTCCTAGTCTAAGATCAGACCGGACTGAGGGTGTTGCGGCAACAGGATCGATAGCGCGCAGGGAGGGACCGGGCCGATCCCCAGCTTGCGCATTCTGCCTCTCTGATCGGTTGAGCGGCCACACGTGTGTTTCATGGGTCGGCTTAGGCATAGGGAGTTCATTCCATGTCTAAGCCGCAGCTGGACCTAGGGTTGTGGTAGCGAGATCGACAGCACGTAGAGGGGGACCGGGCCGATCCCCGGCTTGCGCATTATGCCTCTCCGATCGGCTCAGCGCCTGCACGCTCGTTTCATGAGTTGACTTAGGCATATGGAGTTCATTCCTAGTCTAAGATCGGACTGGATCGAGGGTTGTTGCAGCAGGATCAACAACATGTAGGGGGCACCGAGCTGATCCCCGGCTTGCACATTCTGCCTCTCTGATTGGCTGAGCGCCCGCACGCTCGTTTCGTGGGTGGGCTTAGGCGTACGAATTTCATTCCATGTCTAAGCATACGGAGTTCATTCCCAGTCTAAGATCGGACCGGACTGAGGGTTGCGGCAACAGGACGAACAGCAGGATCGACAGCACGCAGGTGGGATCAGGCCGATCCCCAGCTTGCTTATTCTGCCTCTCCGACCGGTTGAGTGCCCGTATACCCGTATGCCCATTTTGTGGGTTAGCTTAGGCATAGGGAGTTCATTCTGTGTCTAAACCTCAACCGGACTGAGGGTTGTCACAGCGAGACCGACAGAATACAGAGGGGGATCGGGCCGATCCCTGGCTCGTGCATTATGCCTCTCCGATCGGCGTAGTGCTCTCATGGGTTGACTTAGGCATACGGAGTTCATTCCCAATCTATGATCGAATCGGACTGAGGGTTGCAGTAGCAGGATTGACAGCAAGCGGAGGGGAACTGGCCGGTCCCTGGCTTGCGTGTTCTGCCTCTCCGGCTGGCTAAGCGCCCGTACACTCGTTTCGTGGGTTGGCTTAGGCATATGTAGTTCATTCCATGTCTAAGCATACAGAGTTCATTCAAAGTCTAGGATCAGATTGGACCGAGGGTTGCGATAGCAGGATCGATAGCACGCAGGGGGGATCGGGTTAATCCCCAGCTTGCACATTCTGCCTCTCTGACCGACTGAGTGCCCGCACGCTCGTTTCATGGGTTGGCTTAGACATACGGAGTTCATTCCATGTCTAAGCCCCAGTCGGATCGAGGGTTGTGATAGCGGGACTGACAGCATGTAAAGGGGGATCGAGACGATCCCTGGCTTGTGCATTATGCCTCTTCGGCTGGCTCAGCGCCCGTACATTCGTTTCATGGGTTGAGTTAGGCATACAGAGTTCATTCCCAGTCTAAGATCGAACTGGATCGAGGGTTGCGATAGCAGGATCGACAGCATGTAGAGGGGGACCAAGTCGATCCCCGGCTTACACATTCTGCCTCTCTGATAGGTTGAGCACCCACACGCTCGTTTCATGGGTTGACTTAGGCATACGAAGTTCATCCCCGATCTAAGCATATGGAGTTCATTCCCAGTCTAAGATCGGACAGGACCGAGGGTTGAGACAGTAGGATCGACAGTACATTGGGGGGATCGGGCCGATCCCCGGCTTGCGCATTCTACCTCTCTGGCCGACTGAGTGCCCGCACGCTCGTTTGGTGGGTTGGCTTAAGCATAGGGAGTTCATTCCATGTCTAACCCCAGTCGGACCGATGGTTGTGGTAGCAGGATCGACAGCACGTAGAGGGGGACCAGATCGATCCCCGTCTTGCGTATTATGCCTTTTCAGTCGGTTCAGCGCCCGAATGCTCGGTTCGTGGGTTGACTTAGGCATACGAAGTTCATTCCTAGTCTATGATCGGACCGAACCGAGGGTTACGATAGTAGGATCGATAGCACATCGGGGGGGACCAGATCGATCCTCGGCTTGGGCATTCTGCCTCTCCGGTCGGCTGAGCGCCTGCATGCTCATTTCGTGGGTTGGCTTAGGCATACAAAGTTCATTAGATGTCTAAGCATACAGATTTTATTCCCAGTCTAAGATCAGATCGGACCGAGAGTTACGGTAGTAGGATCGACAGCATATAATGGGGGACTGAGTCGATCCTTGGCTTGCGTATTCTGCCTCTTTGGCCAGCATTTTTGGTTGGTTGAGCACCTACACGCTCATTTCCTGGGTTGACTTAGGCATACGGAGTTCATCCCCAGTCAAAGCATATGGCGTTTATTCCCAATCAAAGATCTAACCGGATCGTGGGTTGCGACAGCAGGATCGACAGCACGTAGGGGGGATCAGGCCGATCCCCAGCTTGCACAATCTGCCTCTCTGACTGGCTGAGCACCCGTACGCCCGTTTTGTGGGTTGGCTTAGGCATAGGGAGTTCATTCCATGTCTAGGCCCCAATCGGATCGAGGGTTGTGGTAGCGTGACCGACAGCACGCAGAGGGGGATCGGGCGGATCCCCGACTTACGCATTTTGCCTCTCTGGCCGACTGAGCGCCTGCACGGTCATTTCATGGGTTAGCTTAGGCATACGGAGTTCATTCCATGTCTAAGCATACGGAGTTCATTCCCAGTCTAAGAATTTGAGCCACGGTGCACATGCTGGGTTTGAGCATGTGATGGTGCTTCATTTTTTTTGGTCGGGCACCATCGTCGGAGCATCGTCAGAGCATCACCGAAGAGCCTAACCGACGGCATTGAGGGGGTCGGAGGGGTGTGCGCACATGATGTGCGATGGGTGCTGGTACTTGGCCCTTATATTGGCCCCCTATCCCTCATCAAACTTCAAGAACTCACACCCCCTTAAAGAGCATTTGAGATTTTGTAGGTTTGCTGCCAGTAGCTATTAAAGTGTCTGAAATAGGGATATTTTTTTCAAATGGTCACAAAATCTTCTCCACTTTGAGTTTTTAGCTGAATTTTTTTGTGCATGCCAACAAAAATAAAAGGATCACCTCTACCAAATTTGGTGACAAAACTCTTTCTAAACAAATTTTAAGAAATCCCAAACCGTAAAAGGTTTTGAAAATAATGAAAAATAGAAAACGGGTCGTCTTGCCATGAAACTTCACATGAAGGTGTAGGGGACCATTGTATGAATTTACAAGCCATAAAAATGTCATTGGCATGGCAGAAATAAGAAGATCTGCTTGAACCCACCTACCACCCATTCGATCCCTGGCTTACGCATCCTGCCTCTCTAGTCGGCTGAACATCCACACACTCGTTTCATTGGTTGACTTAGGCATATGGAGGTAATCCCCAGTCTAAGCATATGGAGTTCATTTCCAGTCTAAGATCGGATCGGACAGAGCGTTGCGGCAGTAGGATCGGTAGCACGCCGGGGGATCAGGCCGATCCGTGACTTGCACATTCTCCCTCTCTGGTCGGCTGAGCGCCCGTACACCCGTTTCATGGGTTGGCTTAGGCATAGGGAGTTCATTCCATGTCTAAGCCCCAACTGGACTGAGGGTTGTGCCAACGGGACCGGCAGCACGCAGAGGGGGATCGGGCCGATCCCCGACTTGTGCATTATGCCTCTCCGGCCGGTTTAGTGCCTGCACACTCATTTCATGGGTTGACTTAGGTAGACTGAGTTCATTCCCAGTCTAAGATTAGACCACATCGAGGGTTGCGGTAGCAAGATTGACAGCACATAGGGGGGACCGGGCCGGCCCCCAGCTTGCGGATTCTGCCTCTCCGGCCAGTTGAGCGCCCGTACGCTCATTTCATGGGTTGGCTTAGGCATACGGAGTTTATTCCACGTCTAAGCCCCAGTCAGACCGAGGGTTGTGGTAGCAGGATCGATAGCGGGATCAGCAGCACGCAGAGGGGGATGAACTGATCCCCGACATACGCATTATGCCTCTCCGATCGGTTGAGCACCCGCACGCTCGTTTCATGGGTTGACTTAGGCATACGGAGTTCATTTCCAATCTAAGATCGGATCGGACCGAGGGTTGTGGCAGCAGGATCGGTAGCACGCAGGGGGGACTAAGTCGATCCCTAGCTTGCGCATTATGCCTCTCCGACCGGAGTTAATTCCATGTCTAAGCCCCAGCCAGACCGAGGGTTGTGGTAGCAGGACCGGTAGTGGGATCGACAACACACAAAGGGGGACTGGGCTGATCCCTGTCTTGCGCATTATGCCTCTTCGATCAGCCTCTCCGGTCGACTGAGCCCTCGCACGCTCGTTCCATGGGTCGACTTAGGCATACGGAGTTCATCCCCAGTCTAAGCATACGGAGTTCATTACTGGTCTAAGATCAGACCGGACCAAGGGTTGCGGCAGCAGGATCGGTAGCACGTAGGGGGGACTGGGTCGATCCCTGACTTGCGTATTCTGCCTCTCCGACCGGCTGAGCTCCCGCACAACCGTTTCGTGGGTTGGCTTAGGCATAAAGAGTTCATTCCATGTTTAAACCTTAGCCGGACCGAGGGTTGTGGCAGTGGGATCGGCAGCAGGCAGAGGGGGATCGGGTCGATCCCCGGCTTGTGCATTATGCCTCTCCGGCCGGCTCAGTGCCCGAATGCTCATTTCGTGGTTTGACTTAGGCATACGGAGTTCATTCTCAGTCTAAGATCGAACCGGACCGAGGGTTACGCAGCAGGATCAACAGCACACAGGTGGGATCGGGCCTATCCTCGACTTGCGTATTCTGCCTCTCTGGCCAGCTGAACGCCCGTATGCTCGTTTCGTAGGTTGGTTAGGCATACGGAGTTCATTCCATGTCTAAGCATACAGAGTTCATTCCCAGTCTAGGATCAAATTGGATCGAGGGTTGCAGTAGCAGGACCAGCAGCAAGATCGACAGCACGTAGGGGGGATCGGGCTGATCCCCGACTTGTGCATTCTACCCCTCTGGTCAGCCTCTCCGGCCAACTGAGCGCCCGCACACTTGTTTCATGGGTTGACTTAGGCAGACGGAGTTCATCCCTAGTCTAAGCATTTGGAGTTCATTCCCAGTGTAGGATTGGAATAGACCGAGGGTTGCGGCAGTAGGTTTGGCAGCATGCAAGGAGGATCGGGCCGACCCCGGCTTGCGCATTCTGCCTCTTCGGCCGACTGAGCGCCTGCACGCCCGTTTCGTGGGTTGGCTTAGGCATAGGGAGTTCATTCCATGTCTAAGCCCCAGCTGGTCCGAGGGTTATGGCAGCGAGACTGGTAGCATGCAGAGTTGGACTGGGTCGATCCCCGGCTTGCGTATTCCACCTCTCTGACCAGATGAGTGCCCACACACTCGTTTCGTGGGTTGGCTTAGGCATACGGAGTTCATTCAATGTCTAAGCATACAGAGTTCATTCCCAGTCTAAGAGTTTGAGCCATGGTGCACATGCTAGGCTCAGGCATGTGCTGGTGCCGCATTTTTTTCGCCCGGAGCATCGTCAGAGAGCCTAACCGACGGCATTGGAGGTTCTGGCAATTAGGGGGCCGGGGGGTGTGCGCACATGATGTGTGATGGGTGCTGGTACTTGGCCCTTATATTTTCCCCCTATCCCTCATCAATCCTCGAGAACTCACACCCCCTTAAAGAGCATTTGAGATTTTATAGGTTTGCTGCCAGTAGCCATTAAAGTGTCTAAAATGGGGACACTTTTTTCAAATGGTCACAAAATCTTCTCCACTTGGAGTTTTTTGCTGAATTTTTGTGTGCATGCCAACAAGAATACAAGGATCACCTCTACCAAATTTGGGGCCAAAACTCCTTCTAAACAAAGTTTAAAAAATCTGGAACCGTAAAAAGTTTCAAAAATCCTGAAAAATAGAAAACGGGTCATCTTGCCACGAAACTTCACATGAAGGCTTAGGGGACGATTGTATGAATTTACAAGCCATAAAAATGGCATTGGCATGGTAGAAATATGAAGATGCGCTTGAACCCACCTACCACCCGTTCGATCCCCGACTTGCGCATCTTGCCTCTCTTGTCGGCTGAGCGTCCGCACGCTCGTTTCGTGGGTTGACTGAGGCATGCGGAGTTCATTCCTTGTCTAAGCCTAGCAGGATCGAGGGTTGTGCCAACGGGACTGGTAGCACACAGAGGGGGATCGTGCCGATCCTTGGCTTACGTATTCTGTCTCTTTGACCGGCTAAGCACCCGGACACTCGTTTCGTGGATTGACTTTGGCATGCGGAGTTCATTCCGTGTCTAAGCATATGGAGTTCATTCCCAATCTAAGATTAGACCGGACCGAGGGTTGTGATAGCAGGACCAGCAGTAGGATTGACAGCCCGCAGGGGGGGATCGAGTCGATCCTCGGCTTGTGCATTCTACCTCTCCAGTCGTCTGAGTGCCCGCACGCTCGTTTCATGGGTTGACTTAGGCACACGAAGTTCATCCCCAGTCTAAGCATGCGAAGTTCATTCCCAATCTAAGATCAGACCGGACCGAGGGTTGTGACAGTAGGATCGGCAGCACGTAGAGGGGATTGAGCCCATCCTCGGCTTGCGCATTCTGTGTCTCCGGCCGACTGAGCGCCCACACGCCCGTTTCGTGGGTTGGCTTAGGCATAGGGAGTTCATTCCATGTTTAAGTGCCAGCCGGACCGAGGGTTGTGGCACGGGACCGATAGCACGTAGAAAGGGACCGGGCTGATCCCCAGCTTACGCATTATGCCTCTCCGGTCGGCTCAGCACTCGAACGCTCATTTCTTGGGTTGACTTAGGCATACGGAGTTCATTCCCAGTCAAAGATTGGACTGGACCGAGGGTTGGTCCCCGGCTTGCGCATTCTGCCTCTTCAGCCAGCTGATGACCCGCACACTTGTTTCACGGGTTGGCCTAGGCATAGAGAGTTCGTTCAATGTCTAAGCATATGGAGTTCATTCCCAGTCTAAGATTGAATCGGACCGAGGGTTGCGGTAATGGGATCGGCAGCACGTAGGGGGGACCGGGCCGATCCCTAGCTTGCGCATTCTCCCTCTTCGGTCGCATGCCCGTTTTGTGGCTTGGCTTAGGCATAGGGAGTTCATTCCATGTCTAAGCCCTAGTTGGACCGAGGGTTGTGGCAATGGGACTGACAGCACACAGAGGGGGACCAGGCCGATCCTCGGCATACGCATTCTACCTCTCCGGCCGGTTGAGCACCTGCACGCTCATTTCACGGGTTGGCTTAGGCATACGGAGTTCATTCCATGGCTAAGCATACGGAGTTCATTCCCAGTCTAAGAGTTTAGCCACGGTGCACATGCTGGGCTCAGGCATGTACTGTGCCACATTTTTTTTGCTCGGGGTACCATCGTCGGAGCATCGCCGAAGCGCCTAACCGGCAGCATTGGGGGTTCCGACGATTGGGGGGCCGGGGGGTATGCGTACATGATGTGCGATGGGTGTTGGTACTTGGCCCATATATTGGCCCCCTATCCCTCATCAAACCTTGGGAACTCACACCCCCTTAAAGAGTATTTGAGATTCTATAGGTTTGTTGCCAGTAGCCATTAAAGTATCTAAAATGGGGACACTTTTTTCAAACGGTCACAAAATCTTCTCCACTTCCAGTTTTTAGCTGAATTATTTTGTGCATGCCAACAAAAGTACAAGGATCACCTCAACCAAATTTTGAGATGAAACTCTTTGTAAAAAATTTTAAAAAAATCCTGAACCGTAAAATTTTTAAAAATCGTGAAAAATAGAAAACAGGTCATCTTGCCACGAAACTTCACATGAAGGCTTAGGGGACCATTGTATGAATTTACAAGCCATAAAAATGGCATGGGCATGACAAAAATATGAAGATGTGCTTGAACCTACCCACCACCCGTTCGATCCCCGGCTTGCGCATCCTGTCTCTATGGTCGGCTGAGCATCCTCACGCTCGTTTCGTGGGTTGACTTAGGCATACAGAGTTCATCCCCAGTCTAAGTGTACGGAGTTCATTCCTAGTGTAAGATTAGACCGGACCGAGGGGTGCGGTAGCAGGATCGATAGCACGCAGAGGGAATCAGGCCGATCCCCGGCTTACGCATTCTGCCTCTCCGGTCGGCTGAGCGCCCGCACGCTCATTTTGTGGGTTAGCTTAGGCATACGGAGTTCATTCCATGTCTAAGCATATGGAGTTCATTCCCAGTCTAAGATTAGACCAGACCGAAGGTTGTGGCAGCAGAACCAGCAGCAAGATCGACAGCACGTAGGGGGGATCGGGCTGATCCCCGGCTTGCGCATTCTGCCTCTCCAGCCGGTTGAGCACCCGCACGCTCGTTTCATGGGTTGGCTTAGGCATACGGAGTTCATTCCATATCTAAGCCCTAGTCGGACCAATGGTTGTGGCAGCAGAATCGACATTAGGATCGATAGCATGCAGGCGCGCTCGTTTCATGCATTGACTTAGGCATACGGAGTTCATTTCCAGTCTAAGCATACGGAGTTCAGTCCCAGTTTAAGATCAGATCAGATCGACCGTTGCAACAACAGGATCGGCAGCACGCAAGGGTGATCGGGCCGATCCTCGGCTTGCGCATTCTACCTCTCCGGCCGATTGAGCGCCCGCACGCCCGTTTCGTGGGTTGGCTTCATAGGGATTTCATTCCCAGTCTAAGATTAGATCAGACCGAGGGTTCCAATAGTAGGATCGACAGCGAATCGATCCGATCCCCGGCTTGGGCATTCTGCCTCTCCGACCGGCTGAGCGTCCATACGCTCGTTTCGTGGGTTGACATTGGCATACGGAGTTCATTCCCAGTGTAAGATCAGATCAGACCGAGGGTTCCAGTAGCAGGATCAACAGTACGCAGAGGGAATCAGGTCGATCCCCGACTTATGCATTCTGCCTCTCCGGCCAGTTGAGCTCCCGCACACTCGTTTCGTGGGTTGGCTTAGGCATACGAAGTTCATTCCATGTCTAAGCATACGAAGTTCATTCCCAGTCTAAGATCGGATCGGACCGAGGGTTATGGCAGCAGGACCAGCAGCAGGATCGACAGCACACAGGGGGGATCGGGTCGATCCCCGGCTTGCGCATTCTGCCTCTCTGGTCGACTGAGCACCCGTACGCTCATTTCGCAGGTTGGCTTAGGCATACAGAGTTCATTCAATATCTAAGCCCCAGTCGAACCGAGGGTTGTGGCAGTAGGACCGGCATCAGGATCGGTAGCACACAGGCGCGCTCGTTTCATGTATTGACTTAGGCATACAGAGTTCATTCCCGGTCTATGCATACAGAGTTCTTTCCCAGTCTAAGATCGGATCAGATCGAAGGTTGCGACAATAGGATCGACAGCATACAGGGGGGACCGAGCCGATCCCCGGCTTGCACATTCTACCTCTCCGGTTGACTGAGCGCCCGCACGCCCGTTTCATGGGTTGGCTTCATAGGGAGTTCATTCCATGTCTAAGGCATAGCCAGACCGAGGGTTGTGGCAGCGGGACCGACAGCACGTAGAGGGGGACCGGGCCAATTTTCAGATTGGGCATTATGCCTCTTCGATCGGCTCAGCGCCCGCATGCTCATTTCGTGCATTGACTTATGCATACGGAGTTCATTCCCAGTCTAATATCGAATTGAATAAAGGTTGCGACAGTAGGATTGACGGCACGCATAGAGGGATCGATCGATCCGCAGCTTGCGCATTCTACCTCTCCGACTGGCTGAGCACCCCCACGCTCGTTTCATGGGTTGGCTTAGGCATACGGAGTTCATTCCATGTCTAAGCATACGGAGTTCATTCCCAGTCTAAGCATACAGAGTTCATTCCATGTCTAAGCATATGCCTCTTCGGTCGGCTCAGCGTCCGCACGCTCGTTTCGTGGGTTGACTTATGCATACGGAGTTCATTCCCAATCTAAGATTGAACTGGACTGAGTGCTGCGGCAGTAAGATTGACAGCACGCAGGGGGGACCGGGTCAATCCCCAACTTGCGTATTCTGCCTCTCCGACCGACTGAGCGCCCGCACGATCGTTTCGTAGGTTGGCTTAGGCATACGAAGTTCATTCCATGTCAAAGCATACGGAGTTCATTCCCAGTCTAAGATTTTGAGCCACAGTGCACATGCTGGGCTCGAGCATGTGCTGGTGCCACACATTATGCCTCTTCGATCGGTTGAGCACCCGCACGCTTGTTTCGTGGGTTGACTTAGGCATACGGAGTTCATCCTTATTCTAAGCATACGAAGTTCATTCCCATTCTAAGATCGGATCAGACCAAGAGTTGCGACAGCAGGATCGACAGCATGCAGGAGGGACTGAGCCGATCCCCGACTTGCATATTCTACCTCTCCGGTCGGCTGAGCGCCCGCATGCCCGTTTCGTGGGTTGGCTTAGGTATACGGAGTTCATTTCATGTCTAAGCCCCAGCCGGACTGAGGGTTGTGGCAGCGGGATCGACAGCACACAAAGGGGGACCAGGTCGATCCTCGGCTTGCGCATTATGCCTCTTCGGCCTGCCCAGTGCCCGAACGCTCTTTTCGTGGGTTGACTTATGCATACGGAGTTCATTCCCAGTCTAAGATAGGATTGGATCGAGGGTTACGACAGCAAGATCGACAGCACACAGGGGGACCAGGCTGATACCCGGCTTGCACATTCTACCTCTTCGGCCGACTGAGCGCCCGCACGCTCATTTCATGGGTTGGCTTAGGCATACTGAGTTCATTCCATGTCTAAGCCCCAGTCGGACCGAAGGTTTTCATAGCAGGACCGACAGCGGGATCGGTAGCACGTAGAGGGGGACCAGGCTGATCCCTAACTTGCACATTATGCCTGGCCTCTCCGACCGACTGAGCGCTCGCACGCTCATTTCGTGGGTTGACTTAGGCATACAAAGTTCATCCCCAGTCTAAGCATATGGAGTTCATTCCCAGTCTAAGATCAGACCGGACCGAGGGTTGTGGCAGTAGGATCGACAGCACGCAGGGGGGATCGGATCGATCCCCGGCTTGCGCATTTTTCCTCTCCGGCTGGCTGAGCGCCCGCATGCCCATTTTGTTTATTGGCTTAGGCATAAGGAGTTCATTCCATGTCTAAGCCCCAGTCGGACTGAGGGTTGTGGCAGCGGGACCGACAACATGCAAAGGGGGATCAGGCCAATCCCTGACTTGCGCATTATGCCTCTTTGGTCGGCTCAGCGCCTGCATGCTCTTTTCGTGGGTTGACTTAGGCATACAGAGTTCATTCCCAGTCTAAGATCAGACTGGACCGAGGGTTGTGGTAGTAGGATCAATAGCACGAAGGGGGGATCGGGCCAGTCTCTGGCTTGCGCATTCTGCCTCTCCAATCGGCTGAGCGCCCGTACCCTCATTCTGTGGGTTGGCTTAGGCATACGGAGTTCATTCAATGTCTAAGCATATGGAGTTCATTCCCAGTCTAAGATCAGACTGGATCGAGTGTTGTAGCAGTAGCACCAGCAGCAGGATCGACAGCACGTAGGGGGGACCGGGCCGATCCCTGGCTTAAGCATTCTAACTCTTCGACCGGCTGAGCGCCTATACGCTCGTTTCGTGGGTTGGCTTAGGCATACGGAGTTCATTCCATGTCTAAGCCCCAGTCAGATCAAGGGTTGTGGTAGCAAGACCGGCAGTAGGATCGGTAGCACGCAGAGGGGGACCGGGCTGATCCCCAGCTTGCGCATTATGCCTTTCCGACCGGATGAGCACCTACACGCTCATTTCGTGGGTTGGCTTAGTCATATGGAGTTCATTCCATGTCTAAGCATACGGTGTTCATTCCCATTCTAAGATTTTGAGCCATGGTGCACATGCTGGGCTCAGGCATGTGCTGGTGCCACATTTTTTTCACCCTGGGCACCATCGTCGGAGCATCACCGGAGAGCCTAACCGGCGGCATTGGGGGTTTCGATGATTGAGGGGGCCGGGGGGGTGTGTGCACATGATGTGCGATCGGTGCTGGTACTTGGCCCTTATATTGGCCCCCTATCCCTCATCAAACCTTGAGAACTCACACCCCCTTAAAGAGCATTTGAGATTTTATAGGTTTGCTGCCAATAGCCATTAAAGTGTCTGAAATGGGGGCATTTTTTTCAAACAGTCACAAAATCTTCTCCACTTCGATTTTTTAGCTGAATTTTTTTGTGAATGCAAACAAAAATACAGGGATCACCTCTACCAAATTTGGGGACAAAACGCTTTCGAAAAAAATTTTAAAAAATCCGGAACCGCAAAAACTTTCAAAAATCATGAAAAATAGAAAACGGGTTGTCTTGCCACGAAACTTCACATGAAGGCTTAGGGGACCATTGTATAAATTTACAAGGCTTAAAAATGGCATTCACATGAAGATGTGCTTGAACCCACCTACCACCCGTTCGATCCCTGGCATACGCATCCTGCCTCTCTGGTCGACTGAGCGCCCGCACGCTCATTTCGTGGGTTGGCTTAGGCATACGGAGTTCATCCCCAGTCTAAACATATGGAGTTCATTCCCAGTCTAAGATCGGATCGGACTGAGGGTTTTAGCTGCAGGATCGATAGCACGCAAGGGGGACCAGGCCGATCCTCGGCTTGTGCATTCTGTCTCTTCGACCTGCTAAGCGCCCGCACGCTCGTTTCATGGGTTGGCTTAGGCATAAGGAGTTCATTCCATTTCTAAACCCCAACCGGATCGAGGGTTGTGGCAACGGGACCGACAGCGTATAGAGGGGGACCAGGTCGATCCCCAGCTTGCGAATTATGCCTCTTCGGCCGGCTCAGCGCCCGCACGCTCATTTCATGGGTTGACTTAGGCATACGAAGTTCATTTCCAGTCTAAAATCAGACCAGACCTAGGGTTGAGAGAGCAGGATTGATAGCATGCAGGGAGGACTAGGACGATCCCCGATTTATGCATTCTGCCTCTCCGGTCGGTTGAGCGCCTGCACGCTCGTTTCATAGGTTAGTTTAGGCATACGAAATTCATTCCATGTCTAGGCATACGGAGTTCATTCCCAGTCTAAGATCGGATCGGACCGAGAGTTACGACAGCAGGACCAGCAGCAAGATGGGTAGCACGAAGGGGGGACCGGGTCGATCCCTAGCTTGTGCATTCTACCTCTCCGACCGACTGAGCGCCCACACACTCATTTCGTTGGTTGGCTTAGGCATACAGAGTTCATTCCATGTCTAAGCCCTAGCCAGACCGAGGGTTGTGGCAGCAGGATCGACAGCGGGATCGATAGCACGCAGAGGGGGACCGGGCTGATCCTCGGCTTGCGCATTATGCCTCTCCGGCCAGATGAGCCCCCACACGCTCATTTTGTGGGTTGACTTAGGCATACGGAGTTCATTCCCAGTCTAAGCATACGGAGTTCATTCCCAGTCTAAGATCGGACCAAACTGAGGGTTGTGGTAGTTGGATCAGTAGCACGTAGGGGGGACCAAGCTGAGCCTCAGCTTACGCATACTGCCTCTTCGGTCGACTGAACGGTCTAAGAATATGGAGTTCATTCCCAATCTAAGATTGGATCAGACCAAGGGTTACGGTAGCAGGATCGGTAGCACCCAAGGGGGATCGGGCCGAACCCCGGCTTGTGCATTCTACCTCTCCGATCGGCTGAGCGACCGCAGACTCGTTTCATGGGTTGGCTTAGGCATACCGAGTTCATTCCTTATCTAAGCCCCAGCCAGACCGAGGGTTATGGCTGCAGGACCGGTAACGGGATCGGCAGCACATAGAGAGGGACTGGTCTGATCCCCAGCTTGCACATTATGCCTCTCCGACCGACCTCTCCGACCGACTGAGTGCCCGCACGCTCATTTCATGGGTTGACTTAGGCATACGGAGTTCATCTCCAGTCTAAGCATACAGAGTTCATTCCCAGTCTAAGATCAAACCGGATCGAGGGTTATGGCAGCAGGATCGACAGGACGTAAGGGGGACTGGGTCGATCCTCGGCTTGTGCATTTTACCTCTCCGGTCGGCTGAGCGCCTGCACGCCCGTTTCGTGGGTTGGCTTAGGCATAGGGAGTTCATTCCATGTCTAAGCCCCAGTCGAATCGAGGGTTGTGGCAGTGGGACTGGCAGCACGCAGAGGGGGACTGGGCCTATCCCTGGCTTGCACATTATGCCTATTCGGAGTTAGCTCGTTCGCTCATTTCGTGGGTTGACTTATGCATACGGAGTTTATTCCCAATCTAAGATTCGACCGGACCGAGGGTTATGGCAGCAGTATTGACAGCACGCAGGAGGGACCGGGCCAATCCCTGGCTTGTGCATTCTGCCTCTCCAGCCAGCTAAGTGCCCGCACGCTCATTTCGTGGGTTGCCTTAGGCATACGGAGTTCACTCCTAGTCTAAGATTTTGAGCCACGGTGCACATGCTGGGTTCGGGCATGTCTGGTGCCATATTTTTTTTGCCTAGGGCACCATCGTCGGAGCATCGTCGGAGAGCCTAACCGAAAGCATTGGGGGTTCCGACGATTGGGGGGGTCGGGGGGTGTGCGCACATGATGTGCGATGGGTGCTGGTACTTGGCCCTTATATTGGCCCCTATCCCTCATCAAACCTTGAGAACTCACACCCCCTTAAAGAGTATTTGAGATTTTATAGGTTTACTGCCAGTAGCAATTAAAGTGTCCGAAATGAGGACACGTTTTTCGAACGGCCACAAAATCTTCTCCACTTCGAGTTTCTAGCTAAATGTTTTTGTGCATGCCAACAAAAATACAAGGATCACCTTTACCAAATTTGTAGACAAAACTCTTTCTAAAAAAATTTTAAAAAATCCCGAACCGTAAAAAGTTTCAAAAATCATGAAAAATAGAAAATGGATCATCTTGCCATGAAACTTCACATGAAGGCTTAGGGGACCAATGTATGAATTTACAAGCCATAAAAATGGCATTGGCACAACAGAAATATGAAGATGTGCTTGAACCCACCTACCACCCGTTTGATCCCCGGCTTGCGCATCCTGCCTCTTGGTCGGTTGAGTGCCCGCCCGCCCGTTTCATGGGTTGACTTAGGCATACGGAGTTTATCCCTAGCCTAAGCATACAGAGTTCATTCCCATTTAAGATCAGACCGGACTGAGGTTTGGGCAGCAGGATCGACAGCACGCATAGGGGACCGGACCGATCCCCAGCTTACGCATTCTGCCTCTCCGACTGGCTGAGCGCCCGCATGCCCATTTCGTGGGTTGGCTTAGGCATAGGGAGTTCATTCCATGTTTAAGCCCCAATCAGATCGAGGGTTGTGGCAGCAGGACCGACAGCACGCAGAGGGGGACAAGATCGATCCCCGATTTATGGTTATGCCTCTCCGGCCAGCTCAACGCCCGCATGCTCATTTTATGGGTTGACATAGGCATACAGAGTTCATTCCCAGTCTAAGATCAGACCGTATCGAGGGTTACGGTAGTAGGATCGACAGCACATAGGGGGGGACCGGGCCGATCCCCGGCTTGCCCATTCTGCCTCTTCGGCCAGCTGAGTGCCCACATGCTTGTTTCGTTCGTTGGCTTAGATATACGAAGTACATTCCATGTCTAAGCCCCAGCCGGATCGAGGGTCATGGCAGCAGGACCGACAGCACACAGAAGGGGATCGGGTCGGTCTTTGACTTACACATTATGCCTCTTCGATCGGTTCAGTGCCCGCATGCTCATTTTGTGGGTTGACTTAGGCATACGGAGTTCAATCCTAGTCTAATATTAGACTGGACCAAGGGTTGCGGCAGCAGGATTGACAGCATGCAGGGGGGATCGGGCTGATCCCCTACTTGCGTATTCTGCCTTTCTGGCCAACTGAGCGCCCGCACGCTCGTTTCATGGGTTGGCTTAGGCATACGGAGTTCATTCCATGTCTAAGCATACGGAGTTCATTCCCAGTCTAAGATCGGACCGGACCGAGGGTTGTGGTAGCAGGACCAGCAGTAGGATCGGTAGCACACAATGGGGGGATCGGGTCGATCCTCGGCTTACGCATTCTGCCTCTCCGGCCGGCTGAGCGCCCACACACTGGTTTTGTGGATTGGCTTAGGCATACGGAGTTCATTCCATGTCTAAGCCCCAGTCGAACCGGGGGTTGTGTCAGTAGGATCAGTAGTGGGATCGGCAGCACGTAGAGGGGGATCGGGCTGATCCCCGGCTTGTGCATTATACATCTCCGATCGAGCTCTCCGACCGACTGAGCGCCCGCACGCTCATTTCGTGGGTTAACTTAGACAGATGGAGTTCATCCCTAGTGTAAGCATACGAAGTTCATTCCCAATTTATGATCAGACCGAACCAAGGGTTACGTCAATAGGATCAACAACACGCAGGGGGGACCGGGCAGATCCATGGCTTGCGCATTCTGCCTCTCTGACCAGCTGAGCGCCCGCACGCTCGTTTGATGGGTTGGCTTGGCATACAGAGTTCATTCCATGTCTAAGCATACGAAGTTCATTCCTAGTCCAAGATCGGATCGGACCAAGGGTTGCGACAGCAGGACCAGCAGCAGGATCGGTAGCACGTAGGGGGGATCAGGCTGATCCCTGACTTGCGCATTCTGCCTCTCCGGCTGGTTGAGCGCCCGCACGCTCGTTTCATGGGTTGGCTCAGGCATAGGGAGTTCATTCCATGTCTAAGCCCCAGTCGTATTGAGGGTTGTGGTAGCGGGATCGACAGCACGCAGAGGGGGACTGGGTCGATCCCCGGCTTGCGCATTATGCCACTTCGGTCGCCTCAGCGCCCGCACGCTCGTTTCATGGGTTGACTTATGCATATAGAGTTCATTCCCAGTCTAAGATCAGACTGGACCGAGGGTTGTGGCAGCAAGATCAACAGCACACAGGGGGACCGGGCCGATCCCTGGCTTGCGCATTCTATCTCTCCGATCAGCTGAGCGCCCGCATGCTCGTTTCGTGGGTTGGCTTAGGCATATGGAGTGCATTCCATGTCTAAGCATACGGAGTTCATTCCCAGTCTAAGATTTTGAGCCACAGTGAACATGCTGGGCTCGGGCATGTGCTGGAGCCACATTTTTTTTGCCCGGGGCACAATCGTCGGAGCATCATCGGAGAGCCTAACCGACAGCATTGGGGGTTCCAACGATTGGGGGGCCGGGGTGTGTGCACACATGATGTGCAATGGGTGCTGGTACTTGGCCCTGATATTGGACCCCTATCCTTCATCAAACCTCAAGAACTCATACCCCCTTAAAGAGCATTTGAGATTTTATAGGTTTGCTGCTAGTAGCCATTAAATTGTCTGAAATGGGGACACTTTTTTCAAAAGGTCACAAAATCTTCTCCACTTTGAGTTTTTAGCTGAATTTTGTTGTGCATGCCAACAAAAATACAAGGATCACCTCTACCAAATTTGGGGTCAAAACGCTTTCTAAAAAAATTTTAAAAAATCCCGAACCGTAAAACGTTTCAAAAATCGTGAAAAATAGAAAACGGGTCGTCTTGCCACGAAACTTCACATGAAGGCTTAGGGGATGATTGTATGAATTTACAAGCCATAAAAATGGCATTGGCATGGCAAAAATATGAAGATGTGCTTGAACCCACCTACCACCCGTTCGATCCCTGACTTATTCATCCTGCCTCTCTGGTCGGCTGAGCGCCTGCACGCTCGTTTCCTGGGTTGACTTGGGCATACGGAGTTCATCCCCAGGCTAAGAATATGGAGTTCATTCCCAATCTAAGATCAGACCAGATCGAGGGTTGCGGCAGCAGGATCGGTAGCATGCAGGGGGGACTGGGTCGATCCCCGGCTTGCGCATTCTACCTCTCCGGTTGGCTGAGCGCCTGCACGCCTATTTCATGGGTTGGCTTAGGCATAGGGAGTTCATTCCATGTCTAAGCCCCAACCGGACCAAGGGTTCTGGCAGCGGGACTGGCAGCATGCAGAGTGGGATCGGGTCGATCCCTAACTTGCACGTTATGCCTTTTCGGTCAGCTCAGCACCCGCATGCTCATTTTATGGGTTAACTTAAGCATACGGAGTTCATTCCCAGTCTAAGATCAGACTAGACCAAGGGTCGCGACAGCAGGATCGACAGCACGCAGGGGGGACCGAGTCGATCCCCAGCTTGCACATTTTGTCGGCTGAGCACCCATACGCTGAGCGCCCGTACGCTTGTTTCATGGGTTGGCTTAGGCATACGATGTTCATTCCATATCTAAGCCCCAACCGGATCGAGGGTTGTGGCAGTAGGACCAGTAGAGGGATCGGTAGCACCCAGAAGGGGACAAGGCTGATCCTCGACTTGCTCATTATGCCTCTTTGGCTGGCCTCTTCGGCCGACTGAGGGCCCGCATGCTCGTTTTATGGGTTGACTTAGGCATACAGAGTTTATCCCCAGTCTAAACATACCGAGTTCATTCCTAGTCTAAGATCGAATCGAATCGAGGGTTGCGACAGCAGGATCGATAGCACACAGAGGGGACTGAACCGATCCCCAGCTTGCGCATTCTGCCTCTCTGGCCGACTGAGCGCCTGCACGCCTGTTTCGTGGGTTGGCTTAGGCATAGGGAGTTCATTCCATGTCTAAGCCCCAGTCGGACTGAGGGTTGTGACAGCGAGACCGACAGCATGCAGAGGGGCACCGGGCCGATCCCCGGCTTGCGCATTATGCCTCTCCCGTCGGCTCAGTGCCTGCATGCTCGTTTCGTGGGTTGACTTAGGCATACGGAGTTCATTCCCAATCTAAGATCAGACCTGACTGGGGGTTGCGGTAGCAGGATTGACAGCACGCAAGGGGGATCGGGTCGATCCCGGGCTTACGCATTCTGCCTCTCCGGTCGGCTGAGCACTCGTACGCTCGTTTGGTGGGTTGGCTTGGGCATACAGAGTTCATTCCATGTCTAAGCATACGGAGTTCATTCCTAGTCTAAGATCGGATCGGACCAAGGGTTGCGACAGCAGGACCAGCAGCAGGATCGGTAGCACGTAGGGAGGGACCAGGCCGATCCCCGACTTACGCATTCTACCTCTCCGGCTGGCTGAGCGCCCACACGCTCATTTCTTGGGTTGGCTTAGGCATACGAAGTTCACTCCATGTCTAAGCCCTAGTCGGACCGAGGGTTGTGGTAGCAGGACCAGCAGCGGGATCGACAGCACGCAGAGGGGGTCCGGGCTGATGCATGACTTGCGCATTATGCCTCTCCGGCCGACTGAGCGCCCACATGCTCGTTTCATGGGTTGACTTAGGCAAACAGAGTTCATCCCTAGTCTAAGCATATGGAGTTCATTCCTAGTCTATGATCAGACCAGACCGAGGGTTACGGTAGCAGGATTGGCAGCACGCAGGAGGGACCGGGCTGATCCTCGGCTTGTGCATTATGCCTCTCCGACCGGCTGAGCGCCCGCACGCCCATTTCGTGGGTTAGCTCAAGCATAGGGAGTTCATTCCATCTCTAAGCCCCAGTCAAATTGAGGGTTGTCGTACTGGGACTGGTAGCACACTGAGGGGGATCGGGTCGATCCCTGGCTTGCGCATTATGCCTCTTCGGCCAGCTCAGCGCCCGTACGCTCGTTTCATGGGTTGACTTATGCATATGGAGTTCATTCCCAATCTAAGATCGGACAGAACTGAGAGTTGTGGCAGCAGGATCGACGGCGTGCAGGGGGGGATCGGGCTGATCCCGACTTGCGCATTCTGCCTCTCCGACCAGCTGAGCGATCGTACGCTCGTTTCTTGGGTTGGCTTAGGCATATGGAGTTCATTCCATGTCTAAGCATACGAAGTTCATTCCCAGTCTAAGATTTTGAGCCACGGTTCATATGCTGGGCTCGAGCATGTGCTGGTGCCACATTTTTTTCGCCCAGGGCACCATCGTCGGAGCATCGCCGGAGAGCCTAACCGACGGCATTGAGGGTTTCAATGATTGGGGGGCCGGGGGGTGTGCGCACATGATGTGCGATGGGTGCTGGAACTTGGCCCTTATATTGGCCCCCTATCCCTCATCAAACCTCAAGAACTCACACCCCCTTAATGAGCATTTGAGATTTTATTGGTTTGCTGCCAGTAGCCATTAAAGTGTCTGAAATGGGGACACTTTTTTCAAACGGTCACAAAATCTTCTCCACTTCGAGTTTTTAGCTAAATTTTTTTGTGCATGCCAACAAAAATACAAGGATCACATCTACCGAATTTGGTTACAAAACTCTTTCTAAAAAAATTTAAAAAAATCCCGAACCGCAAAACGTTTCTAAAATCGTGAAAAATAGAAAATGGGTTGTCTTGCCACAAAACTTCACATGAAGGCTTAGGGGACCATTGTATGAATTTACAAGCCATAGAAATGGCATTGGCATGGCAGAAATATGAAGATGTGCTTGAACCCACCTACCACCCGTTCGAACCCCGACTTGCGCCTGCCTCTCTGGTCGGCTGAGCGCCCGTATGCTTGTTTCGTGGGTTGACTTAGGCATACGGGGTTCATCCCCAGTCTAAGCATATGGAGTTCATTGCCAGTATAAGATTGGACCAGACCGAGGGTTGCGACAATAGGATCGATAGCACACAGGGGGGATCGGGCCGATCCCCGGCTTACGCATTTTGCCTCTCCAGTCGGCTGAGCGCCTGGATGTCCGTTTCGTGGGTTAGCTTAGGCATAGGGAGTTCATTCCATGTCTAAGCCCTAGCTAGACCGAGGGTTGTGGTAGTAGGACCGGTAGCTCACAGAGGGGGAACGGGCTGATCCTCGACTTTTGCATTATGCCTCTCCGACCGATTAAGCACCCGTAGGCCCATTTCGTGGGTTAGCTTAGGCATAGGGAGTTCATTCCATGTCTAAGCCCTAGTTAGACCGAGGGTTGTGGTAGCGGGACTGGCAGCACGTAGAGGGGGATCGGGCCAATCCCCGACTTGCGCATTATGCCTCTTCGACTGGCTCAGCGCCCGTACGCTCATTTCATGGGTTGAAGCATACAGAGTTCATTCCTAGTCTAAGATTGAATCAGACCAAGGGTTACGGCAGTAAGATCGATAGCACGCGGGGGGGAACTGGGCCAATCCCCAGCTTGCGCATTCTGCCTCTCCGATCGACTGAGTGCCAGCACGCTCGTTTCGTGGGTTGGCTTAGGCATACAGAGTTCATTCCATGCCTAATCATACGAAGTTCATTTCCAGTCTAAGATTTTGAGCCACGGTGCACATGCTGAGCTCGGGTCTGTGCTGGTGCCACATTTTTTTTGCCCAGGGCACCATCGTCGGAGCATCGTCGGAGAGCCTAACCGGTGGCATTGGGGGTTCCGACGATTGGGAGGGCCGGGGGGTGTGCGCACGTGATGTGCGATGGGTGCTGGTACTTGGCCCTTATATTGGCCCCCTATCCCTCATCAAACCTCTAGAACTCACACCTTCTTAAAGAGCATTTGAGATTTTATAGGTTTGTTACCAGTAAAGTGTCTGAAATGGGGACACTTTTTTCAAAAGGTCACAAAATCTTCTCCACTTCCAATTTTTGGCTGAATTTTTTTTTGCATGCCAAAAAAAATACAAGGATCACCTCTACGAAATTTGGGGAAAAAACTCTTTCTAAAAAAATTTTAAAAAATCCCGAACAGTAAAAAGTTTTAAAAATCATGAAAAATAAAAAAAGGGTCGTCTTGCCACGAAACTTCACATGAAGGCTTAGGGGACCATTGTATGAATTTACAAGCCATAAAAATTGAATTGCCATGGCAGAAATATGAAGATGTGCTTGAGCCCACCTACCACCCGTCCGATCCCAGGCTTGCGCATTGGACCTCTCCGGCCGGCTGAGCGCCCGCACGCTCGTTTCGTGGGTTGGCTTAGGCATACGGAGTTCATCCCCAGTCTAAGCATATGAAGTTCATTCTTAGTCTAAGATCAGACTGGACCGAGGGTTGCGGTAGCAAAATCTGTAGCACGCAAAGGGGGACCGGGCTAATCCCTAGCTTACTCATTCTGCCTCTTCGGTCGGCTGAGCGCCTGCACGCCCGTTTCGTGGGTTGGCTTAGGCATAGGGTGTTCATTCCATATCTAAGCCCCAGCCAGATTGAGGGTTGTTGCAGTGGGACCGGCAGCACTTAAAGGGGGACCAGGTCGATCCCCAGGTTGCGCATCATGCCTCTTCGACTGGCTCAACGCCCGCACGCTCGTTTCGTGGGTTGATTTATGCATACGGAGTTCATTCCCAGTCTAAGATCAGACCAGACCGAGGGTTGCAGTAGCAGGATCGACAGTACGCAGGGGGGATCAAGCTAATCCTCAGCATGCGCATTCTGCCTCTCCGATCGATTGAGCACCCGCACACTCGTTTCGTGGGTTGGCTTAGGCGTACAAAGTTCATTCCATGTCTAAGCATACTGAGTTCAATCCCAATCTAAGATTTTGACCCACGGTGAACATATTGGGCTCGGGCATGTGCTGGTGCCGCATCTTTTTCGCCCGAGGTAACATCACCGGAGCATCGTCGAAAAGCCTAACTGGCGGCATTAGAGATTCCAGCGATTGGGGGGTCGGGGGGTGTGCGCACATGACGTGCAATGGGTGCTGGTACTTGGCCCTTATATTGCCCCCCTATCCCTCATCAAACCTTGAGAACTCACACCCCTTAAAGAGCATTTGAGATTTTATAGGTTTGCTACCAATAGCCATTGAAGTGTCTCAAATGGGGACACTTTTTTCAAACGATCACAAAATCTTCTCCACTTTGAGTTTTTACCTGAATATTTTTGTGCATGCCAAAAAAAATACAAGGATCACCTCTACCAAATTTGGGGACAAAACTCTTTCTAAAAAAATTTTACAAAATCTCAAACCGCAAAAAGTTTCAAAAATCATGAAAAATAGAAAATGGGTCGTCTTGCCACGAAACTTCACATGAAGGCTTAGGGGAGCATTGTATGAATTTACAAGCCATAAAAATGGCATTGGCATGGCAGAAATATGAAGATGTGCTTGAACCCACCTACCACCCATTCGATCCCCGACATTCGAATCCTGCCTCTCTGGTCGGCAGAGCACCCATACGCTCGTTTCCTGGGTTGACTTAGGCATACAAAGTTCATCCCCAATCTAAGCATATGGAGTTCATTCCTAGTCTAAGATCGGATCAGACCGAGGGTTGTGACAGCAAGATCGGCAGCACACAGGGGTGACCGGGTCGATCCCTGGCTTACGCATTCTGCCTCTCCAGTCGGTTGAGCCCCCGTATACCCATTTCATGGGTTGGCTTAGGCATAGGGAGTTTATTCCATTTCTAAGCCCCAGCCGGATCGAGGGTTGTTGCAGCCGGACCGACAGCATGCAGAGGGGGATCGGGCCGATCCCCGGCTTGCGCATTATGACTCTCCGGTCGGCTCAGCACCCGCACGCTCATTTCGTGGGTTAACTTAGGCATATGGAGTTCATTCCCAGTTTAACATCAGATCGGATCAAGGGTTGCGGTAGTAGGATTGACAACATGCAGGGGGATCGAGCTGGTCCCCGACTAGCGCATTCTGCCTCTTCGACCGTCTGAGCGCCCGCACGCTCGTTCCGTGGGTTGGCTTAGGCATACAGAATTCACTCCATGTCAAAGCATACGAAGTTCATTCCCAGTCTAAGATCGGACCGGACTGAGGGTTGTAGTAGCAGGACCAACAGCAGGATCGACAGCATGCAGGGGGGATCGGGTCGATCCCCGACTTGTGCATTCTGCCTCTCCAGCCAGCTGAGTGCCCGCACGCTCGTTTCGTAGGTTGGCTTAGGCATATAGACTGATGGTTGTGGCAGCAGGACCAACAGCAGGATCGGCAACATGTAGAGAGGGACCGGGCTGAACCTCGGCTTGCACATTATGCCTCACCGACTGGCCTCTCCGGTCGGCTGAGCGTCCGCATGCTCGTTTCGTGGGTTGACTTAGGCATACGGAGTTCATCCCCAGTCTAAGCACACGGAGTTCATTCCCAGTCTATGATTGGGTCAAACCGAGGGTTGCGACAGTAGGACCAGTAGTAGGATCGACAGCATGCAAGGGGGATCGGGCTGATCCCCGGCTTGCGCATTCTGCCTCTCCGACCGGTTGAGCGTCCGCACGTTCATTTCGTGGGTTGGCTTAGGCATACGGAGTTCATTCCATGTCTAAGCATACAGAGTTCATTCTCAGTCTAAGATTTTGAGCCATGGTGCACATGCTGAGCTCGGGCATGTGCTTGTCCCACATTTTTTTGCCCAGGGCACCATCTTCGGAGCATCACCGCAAAGCCTAACCGATGGCATTGGGGGTTCCGACGATTAGGGGGGCCAGGGGGTGTGCGCACATGATGTGCGATGGGTGCTGGTACTTGGCTCTTATATTGGCCCCCTATCGCTCATCAAACCTCGAGAACTCACACCCACTTAAACAGCATTTGAGATTTTATAGGCTTGCAGCCAATAGCCATTAAAGTGTCTGAAATGGGGACACTTTTTTCAAACGGTCACAAAATCTTCTCCACTTTGAGTTTTTAGCTGAATTTTTTTGTGCATGCCAAAAAAAATACAAGGATCACCTCTACGAAATTTGGGGACAAAACTCTTTTTTAAAAAATTTTAAAAAATTCTGAATCGTAAAAAGTTTCAAAAATTGTGAAAAATAGAAAACGGGTCGTCTTGCCACGAAACTTCACATGAAGGCTTAGGGGACCAATGTCTAAATTTACAAGCCATAAAAATGGCATTGGCATGGTAGAAATATGAAGATGTGCTTGAACCCACCTACCACCCGTTTGATCCCCGGCTTGCGCATCCTGCCTCTCTGGTGGGCTGAGCGCCCGCACGCTCGTTTCGTGGGTTGACTTAGGCATACAGAGTTCATCCCCAGTCTAAGCATATGGAGTTCATTCCCAGTCTAAGATCAAACCAAACCAAGGGTTGCTGCAGCAGGATCGACAGCACACAGGAGGGACCGAACCGATCCCCGGCTTGCTCATTCTGCCTCTCCGGTCGGTTGAGCGCCCGTACGCCCGTTTCGTGGGTTGGCTTAGACATAGGGAAATCATTCCATGTCTAAGCCCTAGCCGAACTGAGGGTTGTGGCAGCGGGACCGACAGCACACAGAGGGGGACCGGGCCGATCCCTGACTTGTGCATTATGCCTCTCTGATCTGCACAACACCTGCACGCTCGTTTTATGGGTTGACTTAGGCATACAAAGTTCCTTCCCAGTCTACGATCGGATTGGACCAAAGGTTGCGGTAGCAGGATCGACAGCACGTAGAGGGCATCGGGTTGATCCCCGGCTTATGCATTCTGCCTCTCCGGTCGGCTGAGCACCCGCATGCTCATTTCATGGGTTGGTTTAGGCACACGCAGTTCATTCCATGTCTAAGCATACAGGGTTCATTCCCAGTCTAAGATTGGACCGGACTGATGTTTGCGGTAGCAGGACCAGCAATAGGATTGACAGCATGCATGGGGGGGCCAAGCCGATCCCCAGCTTACGCATTTTGCCTCTCCGGCCGGTTGAGCACCCGCAAGCTCATTTCATGGGTTGGCTTAGGCATACAGAGTTCATTCCATGTCTAAGCCCTAGTCAGACCGAGGGTTGTGGCAGCAAGATCGATAGCAGGATCAGTAGCATGCGAAGGGGGATCAGGCTGATCCCCGGCTTGCATAATATGCCTCTTCGGTCGGCTGAACACCTACACGCTCGTTTCATGGGTTGACTTAGGCATACGGAGTTCATCCCCAGTCTAAGCATACGGAGTTCATTCCTAGTCTAAGATTAAACCGGACAGAGGGTTGCGACAGCAGGATCGGTAGTACATAGGGGGGACCGAGCCGATCCCCAGCTTACGCTTTCTACCTCTCTGATCGACTGAGCGCCCGTATGCCCGTTTCGTGGGTTGGCTTAGGCATAGGGAGTTCATTCCATGTTTAAGCCCCAGTGGGACCGAGGGTTGTGGTAGCAGGACCGACAGCACTAGAGGGGGATCGGGCCGATCCTCGGCTTGGGCATTATGCCTCTCTGGTCGGCTCAGTGCCCGTACGCTCATTTCATGGGTTGACTTAGGCATACGGAGTTCATTCCCAGTCTAAGATCGGACCGGACTAAGGGTTTCGGTAGCAAGATCGACAGCACGTAGGGGGGATCGGGCCAATCCTCAGCTTCCGCATTCTGCCTCTCGGATCGGCTGAGCACCTGCACGCCCGTTTCATGGGTTGGCTTAGGCATAGGGAGTTCATTCCATGTCTAAGCCCCAGCCGAACTGAGGGTTGTGGCAGTGGGACCGACAGCACGTAGAGGGGGTCCGGGCCGATCCCCCGCTTGGGCATTCTGCCTCTCCAGCCAGTTAAGCGGCTGCACGCTCGTTTCGTGGGTTAGCTTAGGCATATAGAGTTCATTCCCAGTCTTAGATTTTGAGCCACGATGCACATGCTGGGCTCGAGCATGTGCTGGTGCTGTAATTTTTTCACCCAGGGCACATTCGTCGGAGCATCGCCGGAGAGCCTAACCGACGGCATTGGGGGTTCCGACAATTGGGGGGCCAGGGGGTGTGCACACATGATGTGCGATGGGTGCTGGTACTTGGCCCTTATATTGGCCCCCTATCCCTCATCAAACCTCGAGAACTCACACCCCCTTAAAGAGCATTTGAGATTTTAAGGTTTGCTGCCAGCAGCCATTAAAGTGTCTCAAATGGGGACACTTTTTTCAAACGGTCACAAAATCTTATCCACTTCGAGTTTTTAGCTGAATTTTTTTGTGCCTTCCAAAAAAAATACAAGGATCACTTCTACCAAATTTGGGGACAAAACTCTTTCTAAAAAAAATTTAAAAAATCTCGAACCGTAAAAAGTTTCAAAAATTGTGAAAAATAGAAAATGGGTCGTCTTGCCATGAAACTTCACATGAATGCCTAGGGGACCGTTGTATGAATTTACAAGCCATAAAAATGGCATTGGCATGGCAGAAATATGAAGATGTGCTTGAACCCACCTACCACCCGTTTGATCCCCAGCTTGCGCATCCTACCTCTTTGGTTGGCTGAGCGCCCGCACGCTCGTTTCGTGGGTTGACTTAGGCATACAGAGTTCATCCCCAGTCTAAGCATATAGAGTTCATTCTAGTCTAAGATCAGATCGAACCGAGGGTTGCATAGTAGGATCGACAGCACGCAGGGGGGACCGGACCGATCCCTAGCTTGCTCATTCTTCCTCTCCGATCGGCTGAGCGCCCGTACGCCCATTTCATGGGTTGGCTTAGGCATAGGGAGATCATTCCATGTCTAAGCCCCAATCGGATTTAGGGTTGTGGTAGCAGGATCGGTAGCATAAAAACGAGGATCGGGTCGATCCTTGACTTGAGTATTATGCCTCTCCGGCTGGCTCAGCGCTCACACGCTCGTTTCATGGGTTGAATTAAGCATACAGAGTTCATTCCCAGTCTAAGCATATGAAGTTCATTCCCAGTCTGAGATAGGATCAGACCGAGGGTTACGACAGCAGGATCGGTAGCACGTAGGGGGGACCGAGCCGATCCCTGACTTGCGCATTCTGCCTCTCTGGCTGACTAAGCACCCGCTCGCCCGCTTCATGTGTTGGCTTAGGCATAGGGAGTTCATTCCATGTCTAAGCCCCAACCGGGCCAAGGGTTGTGGCAGCGGGACCGACAGCACGTAGAGAGGGACCGAGCCGATCCCTGGCTTGCGCATTATGCCTCTTCGATCAGCTCAGCACCCGCACGCTCGTTTTATGGGTTTACTTATGCATACGGAGTTCATTCCCAGTCAAAGATCGGACCGGACCGAGGGTTACAACTGCAAGATCGACAGTACGCAGAGGGACTGGGCCGATCCCCAGCTTGTGCGTTCTGCCTCTCTGGTTGGCTGAGCGCCCGAACGCTCGTTTCGTGGGTTGGCTTAGGCATATAGAGTTCATTCCATGTCTAAGCATACGAAGTTCATTCCCAGTCTAAAATCAGACCAGACCGGAGGTTACAGCAGCAGCACCACCAGTAGCAGGATCGACAGCACGTAGGGGGGACCAGGTCGATCCCCAACTTGCGCATTCTGCCTCTTCGGCCGACTGAGCGCCCGCATGCTCATTTCATGGGTTGGATTAGGCATACGGAGTTCATTCCATGTCTAAGCCCTAGTCGGACCGAGGGTTGTGGCAGCAGGACCGGCAGCGGGATCGACAACACACAGAGGGGATCGAGCTGATCCTCGACTTACACATTATGCCTCTCCGACTGACTGAGCACCCGCACGCTCGTTTCGTGGGTTGACTTAGGCATACGGAGTTCATCCCCAGTCTAAGCATATGGAGTTCATTCCCAGTCTAAGAATGAACTGGACCGAGGGTTGCGGCTACAAGATCAACTTGTGCATTCTGCCTCTTCGGCTGGCTGAGCACCCGAACGCTCTTTTCATGGGTTGGCTTAGGCATACGGAGTTCAGTCTATGTCTAAGCATATGGAATTCATTCTCAGTCTAAGATCAGACCAGACCGAGGGTTGCAGCAGCAGGATCTATAGCACGTAGGGGGGGATCAGGCTGATCCCTGACTTACGCATTCTGCCTCTTCGGCCGGCTCAGTGCCCGCACGCTTGTTTCATGGGTTATCTTAGGCATATGAAATTCATTCCATATCTAAGCCCCAGCCAGACCGAGGGTTATGGCAGTAGGACTGACAGCGAGATCGACAACACGCAGAGGGGGACTGGGCTAATCCCCGACTTGCGCATTATGCCTCTCCGACCGGTTGAGTGCCCACACGTTCGTTTCATGGGTTGACTTAGGCATACAGGGTTCATTCCCAGTCTAAGATCAGACTGGACCGAAGGTTACAGCAGCAGGATCGGCAGCATGCAGGGGGGACCAGGCCAATCCCCGGCTTGCGCATTCTACCTCTTCGGTTGGCTGCGCGCCCGTACACCCGTTTCGTGGGTTGGCTTAGGCATAGGGAGTTCATTCCATGTCTAAGCCATAGCCAGACTGAGGGTTGTGGTAGCAGGACCAGCAGCACGCAGAGACGGAGCAGGCTGATCCCCGGCTTACGCATTATGCCTTTTCGGCCAGCTCAACGCCCACACGCTCGTTTCGTGGGTTGACTTATGCGTACAGAGTTCATTCCCAGTGTAAGATCAGACCAGACCGAGGGTTGTGGTAGTAGGATCGACAGCATGCAAGGGGAACCGAGTCATCCTCGGCTTGCGCATTCTACCTCTCTGGTCGGTTGAGCACCTGCACGCTCGTTTCGTGGGTTGGCTTAGGCATACGGAGTTCATTCCATGTCTAAGCATATGCAGTTCATTCTCAGTCTAAGATTTTGAGGCACGGTGCACATGCTGGGCTTGGGCATGTGCTGGTGCCACATTTTTTCGCCTGGGGCACCATCGCTGGAGCATCACCAGAGCATCGTCGGAGAGCCTAACCGGGGGCATTGGGGGTTCTGGTGATTGGGGGTGCCGGGGGGTGTGTGCACATGATGTGTGATGGGTGCTGGTACTTGGCCCTTATATTGGCCCCCTATCCCTCATCAAATCTTGAGAACTCACACCCCCTTAAAGAGCATTTGAGATTTTATAGGTTTGCTGCCAAAGCCATTAAAGTGTCTGAAATGAGGACACTTTTTTCAAACGGTCACAAAATCTTCTCCACTTTGAGTTTTTAGCTGAATTTTTTTATGCATGCCAAAAAAAATACTAGGATCATCTCTACCAAATTTGGGGACAAAACTCTTTCTAAAAAAATTTTAAAAAAATCCTGAACATCAAAAAGTTTTGAGAATCATGAAAAATAGAAAACGGGTCGTCTTGCCACGAAACTTCACATGAAGGCTTAGGGGACCATTGTATGGATTTACAAGCCATTAAAATGGCATTGGCATGGTATAAATATGAAGATGTGCTTGTGTCACACCCTGGACAGGCGCGCCAGGCACATCAGGTGGATCAGCAAGTGAGCCAGAAGTTGAGGCCCATAGACCAGGCGTGCTGCCAGGTATCAGCAGGTATCCACACGCTTGTGTTTTAGGCTAACTTAGGCACAAAGGAGGAGATTCCAAGCATAAGGCCACATGGATTCGGAGTCTAAGGTCAGAGCCCGTGATCGTTGGTATCAAGGTAAGTTTGATTTTGCATGTTTGTGTTGTGCAGGTTAGATCGTGATTGAGGAGATGGCATCCCAAAGCGATGCTACTAGCCAACAACCAGAGGCCCAGGAGCATGGGCATGGAAGAGGCAAGAAAGCCAGTTCTAGAGATATCTGATCTACCATGGATGGTAGGCTGGCCAAGGTGGAGGTGACCGTAGTTAAGATGGGGGAGAAGCTTGAGGAGGTAGAGACTCACATTGCATCGTTAGACTCTATAGGGGATGAGATCCAAAGTGAGCTGGAAGCTGCTCTCAACAAAGGCTTGGACGTGTTCACCTGAAAGAATCAGACCTTGGAGGCTGAAGTACTGACCTTGTGCGATGGCATGGAAGCCATGCACCGATGGATGAAAGAGCTTGCCAGTGAGCTCGTTGCTTGCAAGACTGCCATTAGGAATGGCATGTTTGTTGGAGTGTCCAAATCCATATTGGATGTCCCTAAGCCTAAGGAGTTTAAGGGGACTAGGGCAGCCAAGGAAATAGACAACTACCTTTGGGGTATGGAGTAGTACTTCCAAGCCATGGGCATGCAAGACGAGGTGATAAAGGTAAGCACCACTGCTATGTATCTCACTGATGTAGCCTTATTGTGGTGGAGGCACAGGTGTGATGATGTCAGGCATGGGAGCGCTAAGATTGGAACCTGGGCAGAGTTCCAAAAGGAGTTCAGAGAATAATTTTACTAGAAGTATGTCGATGATGAGGCGCGGGCAAATTTGCACAGGCTGAGCCAGTAAGGGGACATAAGGGAGTATGTCTAGAAATTCTCTGAACTAATGCTACAGATCTTGGATCTAGGCGAGAAGGATGCCTTCTTTGCTTTCATGGATGGGCTGAAGCCGTGGGTGAAGCATGAGCTACAAAAGAGAGGAGTTCATGACTTGGCTAAAGCCATGACTACTGCTGAGGCCTTGATAGAGTTCAAGCCTTGAACAAGTTTAAGTCTTCCAAGCCCAAGGGTAAGGGCAAGGACGATAGGGATCAGAAGAAGCAGTCTAAGGGGAAAGACCTTGACCGAGAGTCCAAAGATAGAGATCAAGACCGTTCAACCAAAGATGGCAAGAAGAAGCCACCAGCAGGCAAGTGGAAAACAAAAGGGGACCGAGAGCCACTAGCATGCTACCTATGAGGAGGGAGCCATATAGCACGCAATTGCCCACAGAAGGGCAAGCTGGCTGCTATAGACAAGGAGTCTGACGAAGAGCCAGAGTCAAGGGCAGCAAAGCTTGGGTCGTTGGTGCTCAATGCTGTCCAGAGTAAGGGGAGCCGCAAGCTAAAAGGCTTGATGTTTATGGATCTGATGGTTGTGGGTCAGAAGGAGAGCGCACTGGTGGACACAGGTGCCTCACATCTTTTTATTTTAGGTGATGGAGCCCGAAAGCTCAGACTAAAGGTGTAGAAAGGGATTGGTACCATTAAAATGGTGAACTCCAAGGAGGTTCCAACCATTGAAGTAGCATGGGGAGTGGAGTTACAGCTTGGAGACTAGAAAGGCAAGGAGACCATAGACGTAATACCTCTTGATGACTATGAGTTTGTGATTAGGTTAGATTTCCTTATTCGGATTAACGCCCTTTTTATGCCTTTTACCGATTGTGTTTGCATCTTGGATGCACGGTGCCAATGCCTAGTGCCATTAAGGAGAGGGTCTGGAGTTGGGCTGTGGGTGGTGTCAGCCATCCAATTTGCCAAGGTGGTAAGCAGACAAGAAGATACCTTCTTGGCAGCCCTAAAATATGATGAGCCAAGGGAGAAGGAGACCGAGTCAGCCTTAGAGGTGCTAAAGGTGCTAAAGACCTTTAGTGATGTGATGCTCGCAATGCTACCTAGCAAGCTACCACCTAAGAGGGAGGTGGACCACAAGATCGAGCTAGTGTCTGAAGCCAAGCCACCAGCTAGAGCCTTACCGAATGTCTCCACCAGAGTTGGAGGAGTTGAGGAAGCAGCTCAAGGAGTTAGTTGATGCTGGCTTCATCAAGCTATCAAAGGCACCCTATGGTGCATCGGTTCTATTCCAGCGCAAGCATGATGGGTCGTTGTGCCTGTGCATAGACTACCAGGCTATGAACAAGCTGACCATCAAGAACAAGTACCCCATCCCACTCATTACAGACTTGTTCGATCAACTTGGGAGCGTAAAGTGGTTCACCAAGTTGGATTTGAGGTCAGGCTACTATCAAGTCAGGATCACAAAAGGAGATGAGCAAAAGACAGCATGTGTCACTCGGTATGGTTCGTATAAGTTCTTGGTGATGCCTTTCGGACTCACGAATGCCCCAGAAACATTATGCACCTTTATGAACAAGGTACTTCAGTCATTCCTTAATCAGTTTATTGTGGTTTATTTGGATGACATTGTGATCTATAGCCAAACTTTGGGAGAGCATGTAGACCACTTGAGACAGGTGTTCGAGGTGTTACGGGCACACAAGCTGTTTGTCAATAGGGAGAAGTGCTCATTCACCCAGCAGGAGATCTCATTCATTGGCCACATAGTGGGAGGTGGTAGGATACGCATGGATGAAGGCAAGATACATGCCATCCTGGAGTGGCAACCGCCAGCCAAGGTCACTGGGTTAAGATCATTCCTTGGGCTGGTTAACTACTATAGGTGCTTCATCAAAGGTCACTCAGCAATAGCCACGCCATTGACTGACTTGCTCAAGAAAGGGAGAGCATGGGAGTGGAGCGCAAGGTGCCAGGAAGCCTTTGATAGGTTAAAGTAGCTTGTGACCGAGGAGCCAGTCTTAGCCTTGCTAGACCATGCCAAGCCGTATAAGGTGCATACGGATGCATAAGACTTTGCCATAGGGGGCATGTTGATGCAGGAGGGACGTCCAGTCGTGTTCGAGAACAGGAAGCTAAACGAGACTGAACATAAGTACACGGTCCAAGAGAAGGAGATGACTGCAGTGGTGCACTGCTTGCACACTTGGCACCATTACCTATTGGGGTCGAGGTCATGGTTAGGATGGACAATGTGGCGACCAGCTACTTCTAGACACAGAAGAAGCTGTCCCTCAAGTAGGCGAGATGGCAAGATTTTCTTACAGAATTTGATTTCCAGATGGAGTACAAGCCAGGATGGGTGAACCTAGTGGCAGACGCCCTAAGTAGGAAGGCTAACCTTGCTGCCATTAGCCAACCAGAGGGGTCACTGGTGTCGCGCATCAAGGAGGGACTTGCACATGATCCTACAGCCAAGGCTTTGATAGAGTACGCCCAATAAGGTAAGACTAGGTAGTTTTGGTTGTAGGATGGCTTGCTGTACACCAAGGGGTAGTAGACTGTTTGTGCCGCAGCACGGGAAGCTTTGCAAGGAAGTTTTACAAGAATGCCATGATTCAAGGTGGGCTAGACACCCCGGAGTGAGCCGCACCTTAGCGCTAATTGAGGACCGATACTACTGGCCGCACATGAGAGACGATGTGGAGGCCTATGTGAAGACTTGTCTTGTGTGCCAAAGGGACAAGGTGGAGCTGAAGAAACTGGGCGATCTCTTGGAGCCATTGCCAGTGCCAGAGCAACCATGGGAGAGTGTTTCTCTAGACTTTATAGTCGGTCTACCCAAAGCAGAAGGGTTTGGAAGCATCATGGTAGTGGTGGACAGGTTTTCGAAGTATGGAATCTTCATTCCAGCAACAAAGGAGTGCCCAACCAAGGAGGCAGCTCGATTGTTCCTGAAGAACGTGGTTAAGTACTAGGGAGTGTCGAGGACCATTGTTAGTGATCGGGACGGGCATTTCACAGGCAGGTTCTGGACTGAGTTGTTCAAGCTGTTGGGGTCAGACTTAAACTTTTCCACCAGTATGCATCCGCAGACCGATGGGCAGACAGAGTGAGTAAATGAACTATTGCAGGTCTACCTCAGGCACTATGTGAGTGCCACACAAAGGGACTGGCCAAAGCTGCTAGATATTGTGCAGTTTTCCTACAACTTGCAAAGGAATGAGGCAACGAAAGAGAGCCCATTTGAGGTTGTAACAGGGCAATAACCACTAACACCCGGTTCAATTGCTATAGGTTATACAGGGTCGAATCCAGCAGCATACAAGTTTGCCAAGGCATGGCAGGAGTAAATTGACTAGGCCAGAGTTTGTCTACACAAGGTGGCCAAGAGGTTTAAGAAGTGGGCAGACCAGAAGAGGTGGGATGTGCAGTTCCAAGTTGGAGACTTGGTGTTGGTGAAGCTGCATCCCATTGTGTGCCATAGGGGGCCGCATAAAGGCCTAGTCCGGAGGTATGAGAGACCTTTTCTGAGTAGTCAAGAGGTTATGCAAGGTTGCCTATAAGCTAGATATGCCATCCAAGCCGAGGGTACACACGGTGTTCCATGTGAGCATGCTCAAGCCGTTTCATGAGGATAAGGGAGATCCAAGATGGGTAGAGTTAAAGCGTGCACCATTGGGAGCAAGGGCCTCATATGAGAAGGAGGTCCATAGCATCATGGCTGACCAAGAGGTGAGACAGAAGAACTATCAACCAAGACATGAGTACTTGGTGCGCTGGAAGGGACTTCCAGATAGTGAGGCAAGCTAGGAATTAACAAAGGACTTATGGTAGTTCGGGGACCAGATCAAGCATTACCATGCAGAAGACACAATGAGGGTGTTACACAATTAGGTAGGGGAGAATGTCACGCCCTGGGTGGGCATGCCAGGCACATCAGGCGGACCAGTAGGCGAGCCAGAGGTTGAGGCCCACAGACCAGGCGTGTTAGTGGGTATGTGCATGCAAAGCCTAGCAAACGAGTTCAAAATGCCCGCCCGACTTGCAGTCCAGCCCGTGAGACCAAGGCCTGGCATACAAGCTACCCGCACCACATCCAAAAGGGCCCAAGGTGATGGACATGCAAGGGAAGCTTTTGGAAGCAGGCAACATCAGCAGGAGCATCTTGGCAAATTTGGTTGACCCTGAAAATTAGGAGTTAGCATCCTGATTGATTGTAATCCCATGATTTTAGCCTTTATTCTAGGGATATTGCCATTAAGTTGTAGCTAGAGCCTCAACTATAAATAGAGGGCTGCTCCACCCTCATTTGTACACCATCAAACACTTCTGTTTCAGTGAATACAAGAGCATTTCCAGAATTCTATCTTGTTCATCCTGTTTCTTTTTAACTTGCGTAATCAGCCCTTCCCATTGTTCTAGTGCCCACATGCATGTGTTTTAGGCTGACTTAGGCACAAAGGAGGAGATTCCAAGCCTAAGGTCACACAGATTCTGAGTCTAAGGTTAGAGCCCATGACACTTGAACCCACTTACCACCCATTCGATCCCGACTTGTGCATCCTACCTCTCTGGTCGGCTAAGTGCCCACACGCTCATTTCATGGGTTGACTTAGGCATACGGAGTTCATCCCCAGTCTAAGCATATGGAGTTCATTCCCAGTGTAAGATCTGACCAGACCGAGGGTTGCGACAGTAGGATCAACAGCACGCAAGGGGGATCGGGCCAATCCCCGGCTTGCGCATTCTGCCTCTCCGATCGACTGAGCGCCTGCACGCTCGTTTCGTGGGTTGGCCTAGGCATACAGAGTTCATTCCATGTCTAAGCCCCAACTGGATCGAGGGTTGTGGCAGCAGGACCGGCAGCAGGATCGATAGCACGTAGAGGGGGACCGGGCTGATCCTCGGCTTACGTATCATGCCTCTTCGACCGGCCTCTCCGGTCGACTGAGTGCCCGTATGCTTGTTTCATAGGTTGACTTAGGCATACGGAGTTCATCCCCAGTCTAAGCATACGGAGTTCATTCCCAGTCTAAGATCGGACTGGACCGAGGGTTACGACAGCAGGATCGGCAACATACAGGAGGGACCGAGCCGATCCCTGGCTTGTGCATTATGCCTGTCCGGTCGGCTCAATGCCCGCACGCTTGTTTCGTGGGTTAACTTAGGCATATAGAGTTCATTCCCAGTCTAAGATCGGACCAGACTGAGGGTTGCAGTAGCAGGATCGATAGCACGCAAGGGGGACCGGGTCGATCCCCGGTTTGTGCATTCTGTCTCTCCGACAGGTCGAGCGACCGTACGCCCGTTTCATGGGTTGGCTTAGGCTTAGGGAGTTCATTCCATGTCTAAGCCCCAACCGGATCGAGGGTTGTGGCAATGGGACTGGCAGCATGCAGAGGGGGATCGAGCCGATCCCCAGCTTGCGCATTATGCCTCTTCGGTCAGCTCAGCGCCTGCACTCTCATTTCATGGGTTGGCTTAGGCATACGGAGTTCATTCCTTGTCTAAGCCCCAGCCAGACCGATGGTTGTGGCAGCAGGACTGGTAGCGGGATCGACAACATGCAGAGGGGGACCGGGCTGATCCTCGACTTACGCATTCTACCTCTCCAGCCGACTGAGCACCCGTATGCTCATTTCGTGGGTTGACTTAGGCATATGGAGTTCATCCCCAGTCTAAGCATATGGAGTTCATTCCCAGTCTAAGATCAGACCAGACCGAGGGTTACGACAGTAGGATCGACAGCGCGTAGGGGGGACCGGGCCAATCCTCGGCTTGCGGATTCTACCACTCCGGTCGACTGAGCGCCCGCATGCCCGTTTCGTGGGTTGGCTTAGGTATAGGGAGCTCATTCCATGTCTAAGCCCCAGTCGGACCGAGGGATGTGGTAGTGGGACAGGCAGCACGCAGAGGGGGACCGAGCCAATCTCTGGCTTGTGTATTATGCCTCTCCAGTCGGGTCTGCACCCGCATGCTCATTTTGTGGGTTAACTTAGGCATACGGAGTTCATTCCCAATCTAAGATCAGATCAGATTGAGGGTTGTGGCAGCAGGATCGACAGAACGTGAGGGGCACTGGGCCGATCTTTGACTTGCGCATTCTGCCTCTCCGGTTGGCTAAGCACCCGCACACTCGTTTTGTGAGTTGGTTTAGGCATACGGAGTTCATTCCATGTCTAAGCATACGGAGTTCACTCCTAGTCTAAGATCAGATCGGACCGAGGGTTGTGACAGTAGGATCGATAGCACGCTTGTTTCGTGGGTTGGCTTAGGCATATGCAGTTCATTCCATGTCTAAGCCCCAGCCGAACCGAGAGTTCTGGTAGTAGGACCGACAGTGGGATCGACAGCATGCTGGGGGGGACCTGGCCGATCCCCGACTTGCTCATTCTGCCTCTCCGGTCGGCTGAGCGCCCGTACGCTCGTTTCGTGGGTTGACTTAGGCATACGAAGTTCATCCCCAGTCTAAGCATATGAAGTTCATTCCCAGTCTAAGATCAGACTGGATCGAGGGTTGCGGCAGTAGGATTGGCAGCTTGCAGGTGGGATCGGGTCGATCCCCAGCTTGCGCATTCTGCCTCTCTGGCCGGCTGAGTGCCTGCACACCCGATTCGTGGGTTGGCTTAGGATAGGGAGCTCATTCCATGTCTAAGCCCCAATCGAACCGAGGGTTGTGGCAGTGGGACCGGTAGCACGCAGAGGGGGACCAGGCCAATCCTCCACTTACGGATTATGCCTCTTCGGCCGGCTCAGCGCCCGCACGCTCGTTTCACGGGTTGACTTATGCATACGGAGTTCATTCCCAGTGTAAGATCGGACCGAACTGAGGGTTGCGGTAGCAAGATCGATAGCAAGCAGGGGGAGACTGGGTTGATCCCTGACTTACGCATTCTGCCTCTCCGACCGGCTGAGCGCCCGCACACTCGTTTCATGGGTTGGGTTAGGCATACGGAGTTCTTTCCATGTCTAAGCATATGGAATTCATACCCCATCTAAGATTTTGAGCCACGGTGCACATGCTGGGCTCGGGCTTGTGCTGGTGCCACATTTTTTTCGCTCGGGCACCATCACCAAAGTAATGCCGGAGCATCCCCGGAGAGCCTAACCGGCGGCATTGGGGGTTCCGATGATTGGGGGGGCCGGGGGGTGTGCATACATGATGTGCAATGTGTGCTGGTACTTGGACCTTATATTGGCCCCCTATCCCTCATCAAACCTCGAGAACTCACAACCCCTTAAAGAGCATTTTAGATTTTATAGGTTTGCTGCTAGTAGCCATTAAAGTGTCTGAAATGGGGACACTTTTTCAAATGGTCACAAAATCTTTTCCACTTCGAGTTTTTAGCTGAATTCTTTTGTCCATGCCAACAAAAATACAAGGATCACCTCTACCAATTTTGGGGACAAAACTCTTTCTAAAAAAATTTAACAAAATCCCGAACCGCAGAAAGGTTCAAAAATTGTGAAAAATAGAAAATGAGTCATCTTGCCACGAAACTTCACATTAAGGCTTAGGGGACCATTGTATGAATTTACAAGCCATAAAAATGGCATTGGCATGGCAAAAATATGAAGATGTGCTTGAACCCACCTACCACACGTTCAATCCCCAGCTTGCGCATCCTACCTCTCTGGTTGGCTGAGCGCCCGCACGCTCGTTTCGTGGGTTGACTTAGGCATACAGAGTTTATCCCCAGTCTAAGCATATGAAGTTCATTCCCAGTCTAAGATCAGATCGGACAGAGGGTTGCGACAGTAGGATCGACAGCACGTAGGGGGGATCGGATCGATCCTCGGCTTGCGCATTCAACCTCTCTGGCCGACTGAGCGCCCACACGCTTGTTTCATGGGTTGGCTTAGGCATACGAAGTTCATTCCATGTCTAAGACCCAGTCGGACCGAGGGTTGTGGTAGCAGGACCGACAGTGGGATCGGCAGCACGTAGAGGGGGATCGAGTTGATCCCCGGCTTGCATATTATACCTCTTCGATTGGCCTTTCTGGTCGGCTGAGTGCCTGTACGCTCGTTTCATGGGTTGACTTAGGCATACGGAGTTCATCCCCAGTCTAAGCATATGAAATTCATTCTCAGTCTAAGATCGGATTGGACCGAGGGTTACGGCAGCACGCAGAGGGGGACCAGGTCAATCCCCGGCTTACGCATTCTGCATCTTCGGCTGGCTGAGTGCCCGCACGCTTTCGTGGGTTGGCTTAGGCATACGGAGTTCATTCCATGTCTACGCCCCAGCCGGACCGAGGGTTGTGGTAGTAGGACCGCCAGTGGGATCGACAGCACACAGAGAGGGATCAGGCTGATCCCTGGCTTACGCATTACGCCTCTCTGGCTGGCTGAGCACCTGCACGCTCGTTTCATGGGTTGACTTAGGCATACGGAGTTCATCCCGGAGTATGCATACAGAGTTCATTCCAAGTCTAAGATCTGACCAGACCAAGGTCTGTGGCAGCAGGATCGACAGCACACAGGGGGGATCGGGTCGATCCCCGGCTTACGCATCCTGCCTCTCCGACCGGCTGAGCACCCACATGTCCATTTCGTGGATTGGCTTAGGCATAGGGAGTTCATTCTATGTCTAAGCCCCATCCGGACCGAAGGTTGTGGCAGCAGGATCGACAGCACACAGAGGGGGACCGAGTCGATCCTCGGCTTGCGCATTATGCCTCTACGGCCAGCTCAACGCCTACACTCTCGTTTCGTGGGTTGACTTATGCATACGAAGTTCATACCCAGTGTAAGATCAAACCGGACCGAGGGTTGCGGCAGCAGGATCAACAGCACGCAGGGGGGGACTAGGTCAATCCTTGACTTGCACATTCTGCCTCTTCGGTCGGCTGAGTGCCCGCATGCTCGTTTCATGGGTTGGCTTAGGCATACGGAGTTCATTCCTTATCTAAGCATTCAGAGTTCACTCCCAATCTAAGATTTTGAGCCACGGTGCACATGCTGGGCTTTGGCATGTGTTGGTGACGCATTTTTTCGCCCGAGGCACCATCGCTAGAGCATCGTCGGAGAGCCTAATCGGTGGCATTGTGGGTTTCAGCGATTTGGGGGGCCGGGGGATGTGCGCACATGATGTGTGATGGGTGCTGGTACTTGGTCCTTATATTGGCCCCCTATCCCTCATCAAACCTTGAGAACTCACACCCCCTTAAAGAGCATTTGAGATTTTATAGGTTTGCTGCCAGTAGCCATTAAAGTGTCTGAAATGGGGACACTTTTTTCAAACGATCACAAAATCCTCTCCACTTCGAGTTTTTAGCTGAATTTTTTTGTGCACGCAAAAAAAAAATACAGGGATCACCTCCACCAAATTTAGGGACAAAACGCTTTCTAAAAAAATTTTAAAAAATCTTGAACCTCAAAAAGTTTCAAAAATCGTGAAATATAGAAAACAGGTCGTCTTGCCACGAAACTTCACATGAAGGCTTAAGGGACCATTGTATCAATTTACAAGCCATAAAAATGGCATTGGCAAGGCAAAAATATGAAGATGTGCCAGAACCCACCTACCACCCGTTCGATCCCCAGCTTGTGCATCCTGCCTCTCTGGTCAGCTGAGCACCCGCACGTTCGTTTCATGGGTTGACTTAGGCATACGGAGTTCATCCCTAGTCTAAGCATATGGAGTTCATTCATAGTCTACGATCGAAATGGAACGAGGGTTACGATAGCAGGATCGACAGCACATAAGGGGGATCGAGTCGATCCTCGGCTTACGCATTTTGCCTCTCCGACCGACTGAGCACCCACACGCCCGTTTCGTGGGTTGGCTTAGGCATTGGGAGTTCATTCCATGTCGAAGCCCCTGTTCGACCGAGGGTTGTGGCAGCGGGACCGGCAGCACGCAGGGGGGACCAGGCTGATCCATGGCTTGCGCATTATGCCTCTCCAGCCAGCTTAGCACCTACACGTTCGTTTCATGGTTTGGCTTAGGCATACGGAGTTCATTCCATGTCTAAGCCCTAGCCAGACCGAGGGTTATGGCAGCAAGACTGGCAGCATGCAAAGAGGGACCGGGCTGATACCCAGCTTGCCCATTATGCCACTCCGGTCGGCTGAGTGCCCGTATGCTCGTTTCATGGATTGACTTAGGCATACGGAGTTCATCCCCAGTTTAAGCATACAGAGTTCATTCCCAGTCTAAGATCAAATAGGACCGAGGGTTGCGACAGCAGGATCGGTAGCACATAGGGGGGATCGGGCCGATCCTTGACTTGCGCATTCCGTCTCTCCGGCCGACTGAGTGCCCGTACGCTCGTTTCGTGGGTTAGCTTAGGCATAGGGAGTTCATTCTATGTCTAAGACCCAACCGGACCGAGGGTTATGGCAGCAGGACCGACAGCACGCAGAGGGGGACCGGGCTAATCCCCAACTTGCGCATTATGCCGTTTCGATCGGCTCAACACCCGCACGCTTGTTTCATGGGTTGACTTATGCATATGAAGTTCAATCCCAGTGTAAGATCGGATCGGACCGAGGGTTGTGGCCCAAGATCGATAGCACGCAAGGGGGATCGAGTCGATCCTTGACTTGTGCATTCTGCCTTTTCGGTCGACTGTGTGCCCTCACGCTCGTTTCATGGGTTAGCTTAGGCATACAGAGTTCATTCCATGTCTAGGCATATGGAGTTCATTCTCGGTCTATGATTTTGAGCCACGGTGCGCATGCTGGGCTCGGGCATGTGCTGGTGCCACATTTTTTTCGCCCGACGCACCATCATCGGAGCATCGTCGGAGAGCCTAACCGGCGGCATTGGGGGTTCCGACGAATGGGGGGCCGGGGGGTGTACGCACATGATGTGCGTTGGGTGCCGGTACTTGGCCCTTATATTGGCCCCCTATCCCTCATCAAACCTAGAGAACTCACACCCCCTTAAAGAGCATTTGAGATTTTATAGGTTTGCTGCCAGTAGCCATTAAAGTGTCTGAAATGGGGACACTTTTTTCAAACGGCCACAAAATCTTTTCCACTTCGAGTTTTTAGCTGAATTTTTTTATGCATGCCAAAAAAAAAATACAAGGATCACCTCTACCAATTTTGGGGACAAAAATCTTTCTAAAAAAATTTTAAAAAATCCCAAACCGCAAAAAGTTTCCAAAATTGTGAAAAATAAAAAATGGGTCGTCTTGCCACGAAACTTCACATGAAGGCTTAGGGGACCAATGTTTGAATTTACAAGCCATAAAAATGGCATTGGCACTTCTGAAATATGAAGATGTGCTTGATCCCACCTACCACCCGTTCGATCCTCGGCTTGCGCATCTTGCCTCTCTGGTCGGCTGAGCGCCCGCACGCTCATTTCGTGGGTTGGCTTAGGCATACGGAGTTCATTCTATGTCTAAGCATACGAAGTTCATTCCAAGTCTAAGATCGAATCGGACCGAGGGTTGCGACAGCAGGATCGACAGCACGCAGGAGGGATCGGGCCAATCCCCGGCTTGCGCATTTTACCTCTCCGACCGGCTGAGCGGCCACACGTCCGTTTCATGGGTTGGCTTAGGCATAGGGAGTTCATTCCATGTCTAAGCCCCAGCCAGACCGAGAGTTGTGGCAGCGGGACCGGCAGCTCGTAGAGGGGGACCAGGCTGATCCCTGGCTTGCGCATTATGCCTCTCTGGCCGGCTCAGTGCCCGCACACTCGTTTCGTGGGTTGACTTAGGCATACAAAGTTCATTCCCAGTCTAAGATCGGACCAGACCGAGGGTTACGACAACAGGATTGACAGCACACAGGGGGGACCAGGCCAATCCCCAGCTTGCCCATTCTGCCTCTCCAACCGGTTGAGCGCCCGCACGCTCGTTTCGTGGGTTGGCTTAGGCATACAGAGTTCATTCCATGTCTAAGCATACAGAGTTCATTCCCAGTCTAAGATCGGACCGGACCGAGGGTTGCAGTAGCAGGACCAGCAGCAGGATCGGCAGCACGCAGGGGGGGATCGGGTCGATCCCCGACTTGCAGATTCTGCCTCTCCGGTCGACTGAGCACCCGCATGCTCATTTCGTGGGTTGGCTTAGGGATACGGAGTTCATCCATGTCTAAGCATATGGATTTCATTCCCAGTCTAAGATCGGACCAGACTGAGGGTTGTGGCAGTAGGATCGGCAGCACGCAGAAGGGACAGGGTCGATCCTTGGCTTGTGCATTCTGCCTCTTCAGCCAGCTGAGCACCCGCACGCTTGTTTCGTGGGTTGGCTTTGGCATATGGAGTTCATTCCATGTCTAAGCCCTAGTCGGACCGAGGGTTATGGCAACAGGATCGGCAGCAGGATTGACAGCATACAGAGGGGGACCGGGTTGATCCCCGGCTTATGTATTATGCCTCTCCGACCGACCTCTCCGGTCGGTTGAGTGCCCGCATGCTCGTTTCATGGGTTGACTTAGACAAACGGAGTTCATCCCCAGTCTAAGCATACGGAGTTCACTCACAGTCTAAGATTAGACCAGACCGAGGGTTGCAGTAGTAGGATCGATAGCACGCAGGGGGACCAGGCCAATCCCTGGCTTGCGCATTCTGCCCCTCCGATCGGCTGAGTGCCCGCACACCCGTTTCATGGGTTGGCTTAGGCATAGGGAGTTCATTCCATGTCTAAGCCCCAGCCAGACCGAGGGTTGCGGCAGCAGGATCGACAGCACGCAGAGGGGGATCGGGCTGATCCCCGGCTTGTGCATTATGCCTCTTCGACCGGCTCAGTACCCGCATGCTCGTTTCATGGGCTCACTTATGCATACGGAGTTCATTCCCAATGTAGGATCAGACTGGACCAAGGGTTGCGGTAGAAGGCTCGACAGCACACAGGGGGGGATCGGGTCGATCCCCCATTGCTCATTCTGCCTCTCCGGTCTACTGAGCACCCGCACGCTCGTTTCGTGGGTTGGCTTAGGCATACAGAGTTCATTCGATGTCTAAGCATACAGAGTTCATTCCCAGTCTAAGATTTTGAGCCACGGTGCACATGCTGGGCTCAGGCATGTGCTGGTGCTGCATTTTTTTTGCTCAGGGCACCATCGCCAGAGCATCGTCGGAGAGCCAAACCGGTGGCATTGGGGGTTCCGGTGATTGGAGTGGCCGGGGGGTTTGCGCACATGATGTGTGATAGGTGCTGGTACTTGGCCCTTATATTGGCCCCCTATCCCTCATCAAACCTCGAGAACTCACACCCCCTTAAAGAGCATTTGAGATTTTATAGGTTTGCTGTCGGTAGCCATTAAAGTGTCTGAAATGGGGACACTTTTTTCAAACGGTCACAAAATCTTCTCCACTTCGAGTTTTTAGCTGAATTTTTTTATGCATGCCAACAAAAACACAAGGATCACCTCTACCAAATTTGGGGACAAAAATCTTTCTAAAAAAAGTTTAAAAAATCTTGAACCGCAAAAAGTTTCAAAAATCATGAAAAATAGAAAACGAGTCATCTTGCCACGAAACTTCACATGAAGTCTTAGGGGACCATTGTATGAATTTACAAGCCATAAAAACAGCATTGGCATGGCAGAAATATGAAGATGTGCGTGAATCCACCTACCACCTGTTCGATCCCCGGCTTGCGCATCCTGCCTCTTTGGTTGGCTGAGCACCCGCACGCTCGTTTAATGGGTTGACTTAGGCATACGGAGTTCATTTCCAGTCTATGATCGAATCAGACAGAGGGTTGTGACAGTAGGATCGGTAGCACATAGGAGGGACCGGGCCGATCCCCGGCTTACGCATTCTGCCTCTTCGACCGACTGAATGCCTGCACGCCCGTTTCATGGGTTGGCTTAGGCATAGAGAGTTTATTCCATGTCTAAGTGTTATGCCCTGGGCGGGTGCGCTAGGCACATCAGGCACACCAGCGGGTGAGCCAGAGGTTAAGGCCCGTAGACCAGGCATGCTGGTGGGTATCTGCGTGCAAAGCCTAGCAAATCAGTTCAGAACACCCACCCAACTTGCAGGCTAGCCCGTGAGACCAAGGCCTAGCATACAAGCTGCCCGCACCACATCCAGAAGGGCCCAAGGTGCTGGACACACAAGAGAAGCTTCTGGAAGTAGGCAGGATCAGAAAGAGCATCCTGGCAAATTTGGTTGAACCTAAAAATCAGGAGCTAGCATCTTGATTGATTGTAATCTGTATAATCCCTTGATTTTAGCCTTTATTCTAGGGATATTGCCATTAAGTGTAGTTGGAGCCTCAACTATAAATAGAGGTCTGCTCCACCCTCATTTGTACACCATCAAACACTTTTGTTTCAATGAATACAAGAGCATTTCTAGAATTCTATCTTCTTATCCTGTTTCTCTTTAACTTGCGTACTCAGCCCTTCCTATTGTTCTAGTGCCCACACGCTTGTGTTTTAGGCTGACTTAGGCATAAAGGAAGAGATTCTAAGCCTGAGGTCGCACAATTTCTGAGTCTAAGGTCAAAGCCCGTGACAGTTGGTATCAGAGCAAGTTCGATTCTGCGTGTTTGTGTTGTGCAGGTTAGATTGTGATTGAGGAGATGGCATCCCAAAGTGACGTTGCTAGGCAACAACCAAAGGCCCAAGAGCATGGGCATGGAAGAGGCAAGAAAGCCAGTTCTAGAGATATTTGGTCTACCATGGATGGTAGGCTGGCCAAGGTAGAGGTGACCATAGGCAACATGAGGGAGAAGCTTGAGGAGGTAGAGACTCACATTGTATCGCTAGATCCAAAGTGAGCTGGAAGCTGCTCTCAACAAAGGCATGGACATGATCACCCAGAAGAATAAGGCCTTGGAGGTTGAAGTGCTAACCTTGAGCGATGGCATGGAGGCCATTTGCCAGCGGATGGAAGAGCTTACCAGTGAGCTCGTTGCTTGCAAGACTACCATTGAGAATGGCATGTATGTCGGAGTGTCCAAATCCATATTGGATGTCCCCAAGCCTAAGAAGTTCAAGGGGACTAGGGCGGCTAAGGAAGTAGACAACTACCTTTGGGGTATGGAACAGTATTTCTAGGCCATGGACATGCAAGATGAGGCGATAAAGGTAAGCACCGCTGTTATGTATCTCACTGATGTAGCTTTATTGTGGTGGAGGTGCAGGTGTGATGATGTCAGACATGGAAGCGCCAAGATTGGAACCTAGGCAGAGTTTCAAAAAGAGTTCAGTGAACAATTTTACCCGGAGTATGCCAATGATGAGGCACGGGCAAAGTTACGTCGACTTAGCCAGCAAGGGGATATAAGGGAGTAGCCAACAAGTTCGAGTCTACCAGGCCCAAGGGTAAGGGCAGGGACGATAGGGACCGAAAAAAGTAGTCCAAAGGAAAGGATCGTGATCGGGAGTCCAAGGATGGGGATCGAGATCGTTCAACCAAGGATGGTGAGAGAAAGCCACCAGCAGGCAAGTGGAAAGCAAAGGGGGACCGAAAGCCACTAGCATGCTACTATGTGGAGGGAGCCACATAGTGCATAATTACCCACAGAAGGGCAAGCTAGCTGCTATAGACAAGGAGTCTGACGAGGAGCTAGAGTCAGGGGCAGCAAAGCTTGGGTCATTGGTGCCTAATGCTGTCCAGAGTAAGGGGAGCCACAAGCCAAAGGGCTTGATGTTTACAGATCTGATGGTTGCAAGTCAGAAGGTGAGCGCACTGGTGGACACAGGTGCTTTACATCTTTTTATTTCAAGTGATAGAGCCTGAAAGCTCAGACTAAAGGTGCAGAAAGGGATTTGTACCATTAAAACGATGAACTCCAAAGAAGTTCCAACCATTGGAGTAACGTGGGGAGTGGAGTTGCAGCTCGGAGACTAGAAAGGCAAGGAGACCATAGAGGTAATACCCCATGATGACTATGAGTTTGTGATTGGGTTGGATTTCCTTGTTTGGATTAATGCCCTCCTTGTGCCTTTTACTGATTGTGTTTGCATCTTGGATGCATGGTGCCAATGCCTAGTGCCATTGAGGAGAGGGTCTGAAGTTGGGTCACGGGTGGTGTTAGCCATCCAATTTGCCAAGGCGGTAAGCAGACAAGAAGACACCTTCTTGGCAACCTTGAAATATGATGAGCCAAAGGAGAAAGAGACCGAGTCACCCTTGGAGGTGCTAAAGATGCTGAAGACCTTTAGTGATGTGATGCTCGCAAAGCTGCCTAGCAAGCTACCACCTAAGAGGGAGGTGGACCACAAGATCGAGCTGGTGTCCGAGGCCAAGCCATCAGCTAGAGCCCCTTACCGAATGTCTCCACCAGAGTTGGAGGAGTTGAGGAAGCAGCTCAAAGAGTTAGTTGATGCTGGCTTCATCAGGCCATCGAAGGCACCCTATAGTGCATCGGTTCTATTCCAGCACAAGCATGATGGGTCGTTGTGGTTGTGCATAGACTACCAGGCTTTGAACAAGCTAACCATCAAGAACAAGTACCCCATCCCACTTATTGCGGACTTGTTTGATTACAAAGCTGGATTTGAGGTCAGGCTACTATCAAGTCTGGATCACATAGGGAAATGAGGCAAAGACAGCATGTGTCACTCGGTATGGTTCGTATGAGTTCTTAGTGATGCCTTTCAGACTCACGAACATCCCAGCAACATTCTGTACCCTTATGAATAAGGTACTTTAGTCATTCCTTGATCGGTTTGTTGTGGTTTATTTGGATGACATTGTGATCTACAGCCAGACTTTAGGAGAGCATGTAGACCACTTGAGACAGGTGTTCGAGGTGTTGTGAGCACACAAGCTGTTTGTCAAGAGGGAGAAGTGCTCATTCACCCAGTAGGAGATCCTGTTCCTTGGCCACATAGTGGAAGGTGGTAGGATACGCATGGATGAAGGCAAGATACACACCATCCTGAAGTGGCAACCGCTAGCCAAGGTCACTGAGTTGAGATCATTCCTTGGGCTGGTCAACTACTATAGGCACTTCATCAAAGGTCACTCAGCAATAGCCACGCCATTGACTAACTTGCTCAAGAAAGAAAAAGCATGGGAGTGGAGCGTAGGGTGCTAGGAAACCTTTGACAGGTTGAAGCGGGCTGCGATCGAAGAGCCAATCTTGGCCTTGCCAGACCATGCCAAGCCGTATGAGGTGCATACAGATGCATCAGACTTTGCCATAGGGGGCATGTTGATGCAGGAGGGACGTCTAGTCACGTTTGAGAGCAGAAAGCTGAACGAGACTGAGCGCAAGTACACGATCCAAGAGAAAGAGATGACTACAGTGGTGCACTACTTGCACACTTGGTGCCATTACCTGTTGGGGTTGAGGTTCGTGGTGAGGACGGACAATATGGTGACCAGCTACTTCCAGACACAGAAGAAGCTATCCCCCAAGCAGGTGAGATGGCAAGATGTTCTTACAAAATTTGACTTTCAAATGGAGTACAAGCCGGGGCGGGTGAACCTAGTGGCAGACGCCCTAAGCAGGAAGGCTAACCTTGCTGCCATTAGCCAACCAGAGGGGTCACTGGTGTCGTACATCAAGGAGGGACTTGCGCATGATCCTATAGCCAAGGCTTTGATGGAATACAACCAGCAAGGTAAGACTAGGCAGTTTTTGTTACAGGATGGGTTACTATACACCAGGGGCAGTAGACTATTTGTGCCGTAGCATGGGAAGCTCCGCAAGGAAGTTTTGCAAGAATGTCATGATTCAAGGTGAGCTGGACACCCCAGAGTGAGGCGCACCATGGTGTTGATCGAGGACTGATACTACTGGCTGCACATGAGGGACGATGTGGAGGCCTATGTGAAGATTTGTCTTGTGTGCCAACAGGACAAGGTGGAGCTCAAGAAACTAGGCGATCTCTTGGAGCCATTGCTAGTGCCAGAGCTACCATGGGAGAATGTTTCTCTGGACTTTACAGCTGATCTACCCAAAGTAGAAGGGTTTGGAAGCATCATGGTAATGGTGGATAGGTTTTCCAAGTATGGAATCTTCATTCCAGCAACCAAGGAGTGCCCAGCCGAGGAGGCAGCTCGATTGTTCCTGAAGAACATGGTTAGGTACTGGGGAGTACCGAGGGCCATTGTTAGTGATCAGGACGGGCGTTTTATGGGTAGGTTCTGGACTGAGTTGTTCAAGCTATTCGGGTCAGACTTGAACTTTTCCACTAGCATGCATCCACAAACCGATGGGCAGACAGAGCGAGTAAATAGACTATTGGAGGTCTACCTCAGGCACTATGTGAGTGCCACATAAAGGGATTGGCCAAAGCTGCTAGATATTGCACAGTTATCTTACAACTTGTAAAGGAGCGAGGTAACGAACCAGAGCCCATTTGAGGTTGTGATAGGGCAAAAACCACTAACACCCAGTTCGATTGCTACAGGTTATACAGGGTCGAATCCAGCAGCATACAAGTTTGCCAAGGCATGGCAAGAGCAAATTGACTTGGCCAGAGTTTGTCTACACAAGGCGACCAAGAGGTCGAAGAAGTAAGCAGACCAGAATAGGCGGGACGTGCAGTTTCAGGTTGGAGACTTGGTGTTGGTGAAGCTGCATCCCATTGTGTGCCATAGGGGGCTGCACAAAGGCCTAGTCCAGAGGTATGAGGGACCTTTTCGAGTAGTCAAGAGGGTAGGCAAGGTTGCCTACAAGCTGGATATGCAACCCAAGCTGAGGATACACCCGATGTTTCATGTGAGCATGCTCAAGCCGTTTCATGAGGATAAGGGAGATCCAAGACGGGCAGAGTCAAAGTGTGTGCCATTGGGAGCAAGGGCCTCATATGAGAAGGAGGTCCATGGCATCATAGCTAACCGGCAAGTGAGATGGAAGAACTATCAACCAAGATAAGAGTACTTGGTGCACTGGAAAGGACTTCCAAACAGAGAGGCGAGCTGGGAACCAGCAGATGACTTATGGTAGTTTGGGGACCAGATCAGGCAATACCATGCAGAATATGCAACGAGGGTGTTGTGCAATCAGGTGAGGGAGAATGTCACGCCCTGGGCGGGCGCGCCAGGCACATCAAGTGCACCAGTATGTGAGCCAAATGTTAAGGCCCGCAGACCAGGCGTACTGGAGGTTATCTACATACAAAGCCTAGCAAACGAGTTCAGAATGCTCACCCAACTTGCAGGCCAGCCCGTGAGACCAAGGCCTGGCATACAAGCTACCCGGACCACATCCAGAAGGGTCCAAGGTGCTGGACACACAAGGGAAGCTTCTGGAAGTAGGCAGGATCAGCAAGAGCATCTTGACAGATTTGGTTGACCCTGAGCCCCAGTTGGACTGAGGGTTGTTACAGCGGGACCGATAGCATGCAGAAGGGGAACGGGTCGATCCCCGGCTTGAGCATTATGCCTCTCCAGTTGGCTCAGCACCTACACGCTCGTTTCATGGGTTGGCTTAGGCATACAGAGTTCATTCCCTGTCTAAGCCCCAGTCGGACTGAGGGTTGTGGTAGCAAGACCGACAATGGGATCGGTAGCACATAGAGGGGGACCGGGCTGATCCTCGGCTTGCGCATTATGCCTCTCCCATCGGTTGAGTGCCCGTACGCTCATTTCATGGGTTGACTTAGGCATACGGAGTTCATCCCTAGTCTAAGCATACGAAGTTCATTCCCAGTCTAAGATCAGACTGGACCGAGGGTTGCGGTAGCAGGATTGGTAGCACCTAGGGGGGACCGGGTCGATCCTTGGCTTACACATTTTGCCTCTCCGACCGACGAGCGCTCGTACGCCGTTTCATGGGTTGGCTTAGGCATAGTGAGTTCATTCCATGTCCAAGCCCCAGGCGGACCGAGGGTAGTTGTAGCGGGACCGATAGCACACAGAAGGGGATCGGGCTAATCATCGGCTTGTGCATTATGCCTCTTCGATCGACTCAGCGCCCGCACACTCATTTCGTGGGTTGACTTATGCATACGGAGTTCATTCCCAATGTAAGATCGGACTGGACTGAGGTTGCAGTAGCAGGATCGGTAGCACGTAGGGGGGATTGGGTCGATCCTCGGCTTGTGCATTCTGCCTCTCTGACCGGCTGAGCGCCTGCACGCTCGTTTCGTGGGTTGGCTTAGGCATACAGAGTTCATTCCATGTCTAGGCATAGAAGTTCATTCCCAATCTAAGATTTTGAGAAACTGTACACATACTGGGCTCGGGCATGTGCTGGTGCAGCATTTTTTTCCCCCAGGGCACCATCGTCGGAGCATCGTCGGAGAGCCTAATCGACGGCATTGGGGGTTTTGGCGATTGAGGGGCCGGGGGGTATGCGCACATGATGTACGATGGGTGCTGGTGCTTGGCCCTTATATTGGCCCCCTATCCCTCATCAAACCTCGAGAACTCACACCCCCTTAAAGAGCATTTGAGATTTTATAGGTTTGCTACCAGTAGCCATTAAAGTGTCTGAAATGGGGATACTTTTTTCAAACGGTCACAAAATCTTCTCCACTTCGAGTTTTTAGCCAAATTTTTTTTGTGCATGCCAAAAAAAATACAAGGACTACCTCTACCAAATTTGGGGAAAAAAACCTTCCTAAAAAAATTTTAAAAAATCCCGAACCGCAAAAAGTTTCAAAAATCATCAAAAATAGAAAACGGGTTGTCTTGCCACAAAACTTCACATTAAGGCTTAGGGGACCATTGTATGAATTTACAAGCCATAAAAATGGCATTGGCATGGAAGAAATATGAAGATGTGCTTGAACCCACCTACTACCCGTTCGATCCCCGGCTGATGCATCTTGCCTCTTTGGTTGGCTGAGCGCCTGTATGCTCGTTTCGTGGGTTGACTTAGGCATACGGAGTTCATCCCCATTCTAAGCATACAGAGTTCATTCCCACTCTAAGATCGGACCAGACCGAGGGCTGCGACAGTAGGATCGACAGCATGCAGGGGGGATGGGTCGATCCCCAGCTTACGCATTTTGCCTCTTCGACCGGTTGAGCGCCCGCACACCCGTTTCATGGGTTGGCTTAGCCATAAGGAGTTCATTCCATGTCTAAGCCCCAGTCGGACTAAGGGTTGTGGCAGCGGGACTGGCAGCACGTAGAGGGGGATCGGGCCGATCCCCGTCTTACGTATTATGCCTCTCCGGCCGAGACGATGCCCGCATGCTTGTTTCATGGGTTGGCTTAGGCATACGCAGTTCATTCCTTGTCTATGCCCCAGCCAAATCGAGGGTTGTGGCAGCAGTACCAGTAACGAGATCGATAGCACTCAAGGGGGACTGGGCTGATCCCCGACTTACACATTATGCCTCTTTGGCCGGTTGAACGCCCGTACGCTCGTTTCGTGGGTTGACTTAGGCATACAGAGTTCATCCCCAGTCTAAGCATACGGAGTTCATTCCCAGTCTAAGATCGGACCAGACCGAGGGTTGCGGAGCAGGATAGGCAGCATGAAAGGGGACCGAGCCGATCCTCGGCTTGCACATTCTGCCTCTCCAGCCAGCTGAGCACCCACACTTCTGTTTCGTGGGTTGGCTTAGGCATAGGGAGTTGATTCCATGTCTAAGCCCCAGCCGGACGAAGGGTTGTGGTAGCGGGACCGGTAGCACGCAAAGGGGGACCGAGCTGCTCCTTGGCTTGCACATTATGCCTCTTCGGCCAGCTCAACGCCCACCCGCTCATTTCATGGGTTGACTTATGCATACGGAGTTCATTCCCAGTGTAAGATCAGATTGAACTGAAGGTTGCGGCAGCAGGATCGACAGCACGCTGAGGGGACTGGGTCGATCCCTAATTTACGAATTCTGCCTCTCCGGTCGACTGAGCACCCACACGCTCATTTCGTGGGTTGGCTTGGGCATACGGAGTTCATTCCCAGTCTAAGATTTTGAGCCACGGTGCACATGCTGGGCTCGAACATGTGTCGGTGTCACATTTTTTTTCCTGGGGCACCATCGCTGGAGCATCGTCGAAGAGCCTAACCGGCGGCATTGGGGGTTCTGGCGATTGGGGGGTGTGCGCACATGATGTGTGATGGGTGCTGGTACTTGGCCCTTATATTGGCCCCCTATTCCTAATCAAACCTCGAGAACTCACACCCCTTTAAAGAGCATTTGAGATTTTATAGGTTTGCTGCCAGTAGCCATTAAAGTGTCTGAAATGGGGACACTTTTTTGAAACGGTCACAAAATCTTCTCGACTTTGAGTTTTTAGCTGAATTTTTTTTGTGCATGCCAACAAAAATACAAGCTCTACAAAATTTGGGGACAAAACCCTTTCTAAAAAAATTTTAAAAAATCCCAAACCATAAAAAGTTTTGAAAATCATGAAAAATAGAAAACAGGTCATCTTGCCATGAAACTTCACATGAAGGCTTAGGGGACCATTGTATGAATTTATAAGCCACAAAAATGGCATTGGCACGGCAGAAATATGAAGATGTGCTTGAACTCACCTACCACCCATTCGATCCCTGGCTCGCGCATCTTGCCTCTCTGGTCGGTTGAGCGCCCGCACGCTCGTTTCATGGGTTGACTTAGGCATACGGAGTTCATCCCCAGTCTAAGCATACGTAGTTCATTCCCAGTCTAAGATTTGCTCGGATCGAGGGTTGCGACAGCAGGATCAACAGCACGCAGAGGGGACCTGGTTGATCCCCAACTTGTGCATTCTACCTCTCCGACCGACTGAGTACCCGTACAATCGTTTCATGGGTTAGCTTAGGCATATGGAGTTCATTTCATATCTAAGCCCCAGTCGGACCGAGGGTTGTGGCAGCAGGACCGGTAGCGGGATCGGCAGCATGCAGGAAGGGACTGGGCTGATCCCCGACTTGCACATTATGCCTCTTCGATCGGCCTCTCCGACTGACTGAGCACCCATACGCTCGTTTCGTGGGTTGACTTAGGCATACGGAGTTTGTCCCCAGTCTAAGCATACGGAGTTCATTCCCAATCTAAGATCAGATCGGACCGAGGGTTGCGGCAGTAGGATCGATAGCACGCAGGGGGATCGGGTCGATCCTCGACTTACGCATTCTGCCACTTCGGCCGACTGAGCGCCCGGACGCTCGTTTCGTGGGTTGGCTTAGGCATAGGGAGTTCATTCGATGTCTAAGCCCCAGCCAGACCGAGGGTTATGGAAGCGGGACCGACAGCACGCAGAGGGGAACCGAGCCGATCCTCGGGTTGTGCATTGTTCCTCTCCGGCCGGCTCAATGCTCGCACGCTCATTCCATGGGTCAACTTAAGCATACGGAGTTCATTCCATGTCTAAGCCCCAGCCAGACCGAGGGTAGTGGTAGTAGGACCGGCAGTAGGATTGACAGTATACAGAGGGGGATCGGGCTGATCCACGACTTACGCATTTTGCCTTTTCGGTCGGTTGAGCACCCGTATGCTCGTTTCATGGGTTGACTTAGGAATACTGAGTTCATCCCTAGTCTAAGCATACAGAGTTCATTCCCAGTCTAAGATCAGACCAGACCGAGGGTTGCGGCAGCAGGATCGGCAACACACAGGGGGGATTGGGCTGATCCCTGGCTTACGCATTTTGACTCTCCGGTCGACTGAGCGCCCGCACGTCCGTTTCGTGGGTTGGCTTAGGCATAGGGAGTTTAGTCCATGTCTAAGGCCCAGCCTTACTGAGGGTTGTGGTAGTGGGACCGGTAGCACACAGAGGGGGACCAGGTTGATTCTCGGCTTGCGCATTATGCCTTTTCGACCGGCTCAACATCCGCACGCTCGTTTCATGGGTTGAATTATGCATACAGAGTTCATTCCCAGTGTAAGATTGGATCGGACCAAGGGTTGCAGCAATAGGATCGACAGCATGCAGGGGGGGATCTGGTCGATCCTCGACTTGTGCATTCTGCCTCTTCGGTCGGCTGAGCGCCCGCACGCTCATTTCGTGGGTTGGCTTAGGCATACAGAGTTCATTCCATGTCTAAGCATACGGAGTTCATTCCCAGTCTAAGATTTTGAGCCACGATCCACATGCTGGGCTCGGGCATGTGCTGGTGCCACATTTTTTTCACTCGGGGCACCATCATCGGAGCATCGCCAGAAAGCCTAACTGGCGGCATTGGGGGTTCCGACATTTGGGGTGGCCGGGGGGTGTGCGCACATGATGTGCGATGGGTGCTTGTACTTGGCCCTTATATTGGCCCCATATCCCTCATCAAACCTTGAGAACTCACACCCCCTTAAAGAGCATTTGAGATTTTATAGGTTTGCTGCCAGTAGCCATTAAAGTGTCTGGAATGGGGACACTTTTTTCAAACGATCACAAAATCTTCTCCACTTCGAGTTTTTAACTGAATTTTTTTGTGCATGCCAACTAAAATACAAGGATCATCTCTACCAAATTTGGGGACAAAACTCTTTCTAAAATAATTTTAAAAAATCCCAAACCGCAAAACGGGTTGTCTTGCCATGAAACTGTACATGAAGGCTTAGGGGACCATTGTATGAATTTACAAGCCATAAAAATGGCATTGGCATGATAGAAATATGAAGATCTGCTTGAACTCACCTACCACCCATTTGATCTCCAGCTTGCGCATCCTGCCTCTCTGGTCGGTTGAGTGCCCACATGCTCGTTCTGTGGGTTGACTTAGGCGTACGGAGTTCATCTCCAGTATAAGCATATAGAGTTCATTCCCAATCTAAGATTGGATCAGACCAAGGGATGCGATAGTAGGATCGATAACACGTAGAAAGGATCAGACCGATCCTCGGCTTACGCATTCTGCCTCTCCGACTGGCTGAGTGCCTGCACGTTCATCTTGTGGGTTGGCTTAGGCATATGGAGTTCATTCCATGTCTAAGCCCCAACCGGATCGAGGGTTGTGGTAGCAGGACTGACAGCAGGATCGACAGCACGTAGAGAGGGATCGGGCTGAACCCTGGCTTATGTATTATGCCTCTCCTACCTGCCTCTCCGGTCGGTTGAGTGCCCGTACACTCATTTTATGTGTTGACTTAGGCATACGGAGTTCATTCCTAGTCTAAGTATACGGAGTTCATTCCCAGTCTAAGATCAGACCGGACCGAGGCTTGCGGTAGTAGGATCGACAGCACGCAGGAGGGATCGGGCTGATCCCTGACTTACGCATTCTCCCTCTCCGGTCGACTGAGTGCCTGCATGCCCGTTTCGTGCTTTGGTTTAGGCATAGGGAGTTCATTCCATGTCTAAGCCCCAGTCGGACTGAGGGTTGTGGCAGTGGGACCGACAGCACACAGAGGGGGATCGGGTCGATCCCCGGCTTACGTATTATGCCTCTTTGGCCGGTTCAGCACTCACACGGTCATTTCGAGGGTTGGCTTAGGCATACGGAGTTCATTCTATGTTTAAGCCCCAGTCAGACCAAGGGTTATGCTAGCAGGACCGATAGCGGGATCAGTAGCACGCAGAGGGGGATTGGGCTGATCCCTGGCTTATGCATTATGCCTTTTCGGCTGGCCTTTCTGGTCAGTTGAGCGCCCGTACGCTCGTTTCATGCATTGACTTAGGCATACGGAGTTTATCCCAAGTCTAAGCATACGGAGTTCATTCCAGTCTAAGATTGGATCGAACTGAGGGTTGTGATAGCAGGATCGGTAGCATGCAAGCGGGATCAGGTCGATCCCTGACTTGCGCATTCTACCTTTCTGACCGGTTGAGCGCTCGCACGATCGCTTCGTGGGTTGGCTTAGGCATACGGAGTTCATTCCATGTCTAAGCATACAGAGTTCATTCCCTGTCTAAGATCGGATCGGTCCGAGGGTTACGGCAGTAGGACCAGCAGCAAGATTGATAGCTCACAGGGGGGGACCAAGTTGATCTGCAGCTTGCATATTCTGCCTCTCCGGCCAGTTGAGCGCCCGTACACTCATTTCGTGGGTTGGCTTAGGCATACGAAGTTCATTCCATGTCGAAGCCCCAGCCGGATCGAGGGTTATGGTAGTAGGACCGGCAGTACGTGGAAGGGGACCAGTCTAAGATTAGATCGGATGAGGGTTGTGGCAGTAGGATCGACAGCACACAGGGGGGATCGGGTCGATCCTTGGCTTATCCATTCTACCTCTCTGGTCGGCTGAGCGCCCACAGGCTCGTTTCGTGGATTGGCTTAAGCATACAAAGTTCATTCCATGTGTAAGCATAAGGAGTTCATTCCCAGTCTAAGATTTTCAGCCACGGTGCACATGCTGGGCTCGGGCATGTGCTGGTGCCGCATTTCTTTCACCCGGGGCACCATCGTCGGAGCATCTCCGGAGAGCCTAACTGGCAGCATTGGGGGTTCCGACGATTGGGGGGGCCGAGGGGTGTGCGCACATGATGTACGATGGGTGCTGGTACTTGGCCCTTACATTGCCTCCCTATCCCTCATCAATCCTCAAGAACTCACACCCCCTTAAAGAGCATTTGAGATTTTATAGGTTTGCTGCCAGTAGCCATTAAAGTGTCTGAAATGGGGACACTTTTTTCAAATGGTCACAAAATCTTCTCCACATTGAGTTTTTGGCTGAATTTTTTTGTGCATGCCAACAAAACTAAAAGGATCACCTGTACCAAATTTGGGGACAAAAATCGATCTAAAAAAATTTTAAAAAATTTGGAACTGCAAAAAGTTTCAAAAATCATGAAAAATAGAAAACGGGTCGTCTTGCCATGAAACTTCACATGAAGGCTTAGGGGACCATTGTATGAATTTACAAGCCACAAAAATGGCATTGGCATGGCAGAAATATGAAGATGTGCTTGAACCCAACTACCACCCGTTCGATCCCTGACATGCGCATCCTGCCTCTCTGGTCGGTTGAGCGCTTGTATACTCGTTTCTTGGGTTGACTTAGGCATACGGAGTTCATCCCCAATCTAAGCACACAAAGTTCATTCCCGGTCTAAGATCAGACCGGGCCGAAAGTTGTGGCAGCAGGATAGACAGCACGTAAGGGGGACCGGGTCGATCCCTGCCTTACGCATTCTACCTCTCCGATCGGTTGAGTGCCTGCACACTTGTTTCATGGGTTGGCTTAGGCATACAGAGTTAATTCCATGTCTAAGCCCCAGCCAGACTGAGGGTTTTGGTAGCAGAACCGACAGCGGGATTGACAGCACGCAGAGGGGGACCAGGCTGATCCCTGACTTATTGATTATGCCTCTCCGATCGACCTTTCTATCCGACTGAATGCCCGTACGCTCGTTTTGTGGGTTGACTTAGGCATACGGAGTTCATCCCCAGTCTAAGCATACAGAGTTCATTCCTAGTCTAAGATCGGATTGGACCAGATCGAGGGTTGCGGCAACAAGATCGACAGCACGCAGGAGGGATCGGCCCGATCCCTGGCTTGCGCATTCTACCTCTTCGGCCGACTGAGCCCCCGCACGCCCGTTTCATGGGTTGGCTTAGGCATAGGGAGTTGAATCCATGTATAAGCCCCAGTCGGACCGAGGGTTGTGGTAGCAGGATCGGTAGCAGACAGAGGGGGACCAAGCTGATCCCTGGCTTGCGCATTATGCCTCTCCGACTGACCTCTTCGACTGACTGAGCGCCCGCAAGCTCATTTCATGGGTTGACTTAGGCATACAGAGTTCATCCCCAGTCTAAGCATACGGAGTTCATTCCCAGTCTAAGATCAGGCCAGACCTAGGGTTGCGACAGCAGGATCGACAGCATGCAGGGGGGACCGAGCCGATCCCCGACTTACGTATTCTACCTCTCTGACCGGCTGAGCACCCGCACACCCATTTCATGGGTTGGCTTAGGCATAGGGGGTTCATTCCATGTCTAAGCCCCAGTCAGACCGAGAGTTGTGGCAGCGGGACCGACAACACTTTAAAGGGGATTAGGTTGATCTTCGGCTTACGCATTATGCCTCTCCGATCGGCTCAGCGCCTGCATGCTTGTTTCGTGGGTTGACTTAGGCATATGGAGTTCATTCCCAGTCTAAGATCAGGCAGGACCGAGGGTTGTGACAGCAGGATCAATAGCACATAGGGGGGATAGGCCCGATCCTCGGCTTGCGCATTCTGCCTCTCCGATCGGCTGAGCACCCACATGCTCATTTCGTAGGCTGGCTTAGGCATACAGAGTTCATTCCATTGCTAAGCATACGGAGTTCATTCCCAGTCTAAGATCAGATCGGACCGAGGGTTACGGTAGCAGGACCAGTAGCAGGATCCCCAGCTTGCGCATTCTGCCTCACCGGTCGGCTGAGTGCCCGCACGCTCGTTTCATCGATTGGCTTAGGCATACGGAGTTCATTCCATGTCTAAGCATATGAAGTTCATTCCCAGTCTAAGATGGGACTAGATCGAGGGTTACAGCAGCAGGATCAGCAGTACGTCGGGGGGACTAGTCTGATGCCTGACTTGCGCATTTTGCCTCTCCGACCGATTGAGCGCTCGCACACTCGTTTCGTGGGTTGGCTTAGGCATACGGAGTTCATTCCATGTCTAAGCCCCAGTCGGACAGAGGGTTGTGGCAGTAGGACTGGTAGCAGGATTGACAGCACGCAGAGGGGGAACAGGCTAATCCTCGACTTGTGGATTATGCCTCTCCGACCGACCTCTCCGACCGGCTGAGCACCCGCACGCTCGTTTCATGGGTTGACTTTGACATACAGAGTTCATCCCCAGTCTAAGCATACATTGTTCATTCCCAGTCTAACATCGGACTGGACTGAGGGTTGCGGCAGTAGGATCGACAACACACAGGGGGGATCAGGCCGATCCTCGGCTTGCGTATTCTGCCTATCCAGCCGGTTGAGTGCCCGCACACCCGTTTCGTGGGTTGGCTTGGGCATAGGGAGTTCATTCCATGTCTAAGCCCTAGCTGAACCGAGGGTTGTGGCAGCGGGACCGGTAGCACACAGAGGGGGATTGAGCTGATCCTCGGCTTGTGCATCATGCCTTTTCGTCGGCTCAGTGCCCGCACGCTCGTTCCATGGGTTGACTTATGCATACGGACTTCATTCCTAGTGTAAGATCGAATCAGACCAAGGGTTATGGTAGTAGGATTGATAGCACGCAAGGGGGACTGGGTCGATCCCCAACTTACGCATTCTACCTCTCTGATCGGCTAAGCGCCCGCACGCTCATTTCGTGGGTTGGCTTAGGCATACGAGTTCATTCCATGTCTAAGCATTCAGAGTTCATTCCCAGTCTAAGATTTTGAGCCACGGTGCACATGCTGGGCTTGGGCATGTGCTGGTGCCACATTTCTTTTGCCCGGGGCACCATCGCTGGAGCATCGCCGGAGCATCGCCGGAGAGCCTAACCAATGGCATTGAGGGTTCCGACGATTGGGGGGGCCGGGGGGTGTGTACGCATGATGTGCGATGGGTGCCGGTACTTGGCCCTTATATTGGCCCCTTATCCCTCATCAAACCTCGAGAACTCACACCCCCTTAAAGAGCATTTGAGATTGTATAGGTTTGCTACCAGTAGCCATTAAAGTGTCTGAAATGGGGACAGTTTTTTCAAATGGTCCCAAAATCTTCTCCGCTTCGAGTTGTTAGCTGAATTTTTTTGTGCATGCCAACAAAAATACAAGGATCACCTCTACCAAATTTAGGGACAAAACTCTTTCTAAAAGAATTTTAAAAAATCCCGAACAGCAAAAAGTTTCAAAAATCATGAAAAATAGAAAATGGGTCGTCTTGCCATGAAACATCACATAAAGGCTTAGGGGACCATTGAATGAATTTACAAGCCATAAAAATGGCATTGGCAATGTAGAAATATGAAGATGTGCTTGAACCCACCTACCACCCATTCGATCCCCGACTTGCGCATCCTGCCTCTCTGGTCGACTGAGCGCCCGCACGCTCGTTTTATGGGTTGACTTAGGCATACGGAGTTCATCCCCAGTCTAAGCATATGGAGTTCATTCCCAGTTTAAGATCAAACTGGAATGAGGGTTGCGGCAGTAGGATCGACAGCATGTAGGAGGGATCGGACCGATCCTCGGCTTACGCATTCTGCCTCTCCAGTCGGCTGAGTGCCCGTACGCCCGTTTCGTGGGTTGGCTTAGGTATGGGGAGTTCATTCCATGTCTAAGCCCCAGCCAGACCAAGGGTTATGGCAGCGGGATCGGCAGCACGCAGAGGGGGATTGGGTCAATCCCCGGCTTACGCATCATGCCTCTCCGGTCGGCTCAGCGCCTGCACACTCGTTTCATGGGTTGACTTAGGCATATGGAGTTCATTCCCAGTCTAAGATCAGACCAAATTGAGGGTTGTGATAGCAGGATCGATAGCACGCAGGGGGGACCGGGCCGATCCCCGGTGTCACGGACTAAGCTTTCTCTCAATAAGCAATAGACCGTGCGGCACTTGAATGGGTGCTCCCAACCAAGTCAGCCTTCAATAGATCGATATCTGAACAAATAACCATAAGCCATGGTTAGTCCCAAGCATTCACAATAAGACACAATATATCGAGATCAATCTCAAGCACACACACAAGAAGGCATATTCGCATCGAGAAAAAAAAAACCACATCGAGGCAATAATCGGGACATTCAATCGGGGTGAGTTTTATTATAATCAGGAATCATACATCGGGACCTCCCACCGTCACTAAGGCTAGGAGGCAGCCCTTGGTGGGTGGCCTAGGCTCGCATAGCACCCGGTGAGACAACCCAACACTATGCTATCTGCTCACCCCCTAAAGAGCCTTAGAGATTTTAGAGCTATGCTACCAGTAACCATTACAATGTTTGAAATGGGGACACTTTTCCTAGCACAAGGGATCTACCCGGCCATGGCCCTATACATGGGTGGCTCATGGCAACCTAAGTCTCGGTCATGGCCCTATACAAGGTTGGCTCATTCTCAGGGAAAAACTGGTTTTTCAATTCTCACTTCAGATCCGTCCAAGTCTTAATCGAGCACTCATCAGCGACAAACTTGGAGTGCCACCACAGCTTGGCATCCCCTGTGAGGTACATCGATGCCATTGCTACCTTGTCTTCCTCTAAATCTGTGTGTAGAGCTCAAAAGTACTGCTCCATGTCAAACAAGAAATTTTCAAGTTCCTTAGCATCCCTTGCCCCCTATAGCATTGAGGTTCCGGCACCTTGGGCCTTTTCCCCCTTTCCATTGAGCTCGAACCCAATCTGGCCATAGCCATTTGTAGGATGCTCACCTGCGCTCTAAGCTCCTCAAACTCCTTTTGGAGAATGTTCAAGGCATCTCTAGCCTATTCGCTCACGTTGTGGAGAGTATCGGACAAGTCCCGCTGGGTTGTCTCGATCTCCCTCACTCGGTCTTTAGTCGCCATATGAGTTTTCATTGCGGCCACCGCAACCTTAAGTTCCTCAATTCTCTATTGATGATTGGGTCCACCACCTGTGGCCATCTCATCCATTTTTCTAGCACTTCTCAACCATGCTCTGATACCACGTGTCACAGACTAAGCTTTCTCTCAACAAGTAATAGATCATGCGGCACTTGAATGGGCGCTCCCAACCAAGTCAGCCTTCAATAGATCGATATCTGAACAAATAACCATAAGCCATGGTTAGTCCCAAGCATTCACAATAAGACACAATATGTCGAGATCAATCTCAAGCACACACACAAGAAGGCATATTCGCATCGGGAAAAAGAAAAACACATCGAGGCAACAATCGGGACAATCAATCGGGGTAAGTTTTATTATAATCGGGAATCATACATCGGGACCTCCCACCATCACCAGGGCCAGGGGTAGCCCTTGGTGGGTGGCCTAGGCTCGCATAGCACCCAGTGAGATAACCCAACACTACGCTGTCGGCTCACCCCCTAAAGATCCTTAGAGATTTTATAGCTATGCTACCAGTAACCATTACAATGTTTGAAATGGGGACACTTTTCCTAGTACAAGGGATCTACCCGACCATGGCCCTATACATGGGTGGCTCATGGCAACCTAAGTCTCGGTCATGGCCCTATACAAGGTTGGCTCATGACACCCAGCTTGCGTATTCTGCCTCTCCGGTCGGCTGAGCGCCCGCACGCTCGTTTCGTGGGTTGCCTTAGGCATACAGAGTTCATTCCATGTCTAAGCATACGGAGTTCATTCCCAGTCTAAGATCTGACTGGATCGAGGGTTACGACAGTAGGACCAGTAGTAGGATCGACAACATGCAGGGGGACCGGGCTGATCCCCGACTTGTGCATTCTATGTCTCCGACCGACTGAGCACCCGCATGCTCGTTTTGTGGATTGGTTTAGGCATACGGAGTTCATTCCATGCCTAAGCCCCAGCTAGACCGAGGGTTCTGGCAGCAGGACCAGTAGCGGGATCGACAGTATACAGAGGGGGACCGAGCTGATCCCCAGCTTGCGCTTATGCCCCTCTGATCGACTGAGTGCCCGCACGCTCGTTTCGTGGCTTGACTTAGAAATACGGAGTTCATCCCCAGTGTAAGCATATGGAGTTCATTCCCAGTCTAAGATTGGACTGGACCGAGGGTTGTGACAGTAGGATCGGCAACACGCTGGGGGTCCGAGCCGATCCCCGGCTTGCGCATTCTGCCTCTCTGACCGGCTGAGTGCCCGCACGCCTGTTTCATTGGTTGGCTTAGGCATAGGGAGTTCATTCCATGTCTAAGCCCCAGTCGGACTGAGGGCTGTGGCAGCGGGACCGGCAGCACGTAGAGGGGGACCGGGCTGATCCCTGGCTTGCGCATTATGCCTCTCCGATCGGTTTAGCGCCCGCACGCTTGTTTCATGGGTTGACTTAGGCATATAGAGTTCATTCCCAATCTAAGATCGGATCAGACCAAGAGTTGTGGCAGCAGGATCGATAGCATGCAAGGGGGATCGGGCTGATTCTCAACTTGCGCATTCTGCCTCTCTGGTCGCTGAGCGCCCGCACGCTCGTTTCATGGGTTGGCTTAGGCATACGGAGTTCATTCCATGTTTAAGCATACGGGGATCGGGCTGATTCCTGACTTGTGCATTCTGCCTCTCTGGTCGCTGAGCGCCCGCACGCTCGCTTCATGGGTTGGCTTAGGCATACGGAGTTCATTCCATGTCTAAGCATATGGAATTCATTCCCAGTCTAAGCATACAGAATTCAGTCCCAATCTAAGATCGGACCAGACCGAGGGTTACGGTAGCAGGACTAGCAACAGGATCGACAGCACATAGGAGGGATCAAATTGATCCCCGGCTTACACATTCTACCTCTCTGGTCGGCGAGCACCCGCAAGCTCATTTCGTGGGTTGGCTTAGGCATACGGAGTTCATTACATGTCTAAGCCCCAGTCGGACCGAGGGTTTTGGCAGCAAGACCGACAGCGGGATTGGCTACACGCAGAGGGGGATCAGGCTGATCCCCGACCTACACATTATGCCTCTCCAGTCGGCCTCTTCGGTCGGCTAAGCGCCCGTACGCTCGTCTCATGGGTTGACTTAGGCATATGGAGTTCATCCCTAGTCTAAGCATACGGAGTTCATTCCCAGTCTAAGATCGGACTGAAACGAGGGTTGCGATAGTAGGATCGTTAGCATGTGGGGGGGACTGGGCCGATCCCCAGCTTGCGCATTCTGCCTCTTCAGCCGGCTAAGCGCCCACATGCTCATTTCGTGGGTTGGCTTAGGCATAGGGAGTTCATTCCATGTCTAAGCCCCAACCGAACAGAGGGTTATGGTAGCAAGACGGGCAGCACGTAAATGGGGATCGGGCCAATCCCCGGCTTGCGTATTATGCCTTCTCGGCTGGCTCAGCACTCGTACGCTCGTTTCGTGGGTTAAGTTATGCATACGGAGTTCATTCCCAGTCTAAGATTAGACTAGACTGAGGGTTGCGATAGCAGGATCGGTAGCATGCAGGGGGGATCAAACCGATCCTCGGCTTGCGGATTCTGCCTCTTCAGCCGGTTGAGCACCCGCACGCTCGTTTCGTGGGTTGGCTTAGGCATACGGAGTTCATTCCATGTCTAAGCCCCAGTCGGACCAAAGGTTGTGGCAGCAGGACTGGCAGTGGGATCAGTAGCACGCAGAGGGGGACCGGACTGATCCCCAACTTACGCATTATGCCTCTCCGACCGACTGAGCCCCCGTCCGCTCGTTTTATGGGTTGACTTAGGCATACGGAGTTCATCCCCAGTCTAAGCATACAGAGTTCATTCCCAGTCTAAGATCAGATTGGACCGAGGGTTGTGACAGCAGGATCAACAGCACGTAGGGGGAACCGGGTCGATCCCCGGCTTGCGCATTCTGCCTCTCCGATTGGCTTAGCGCCCGTATGCCCAGTTCGTTGGTTGGCTTAGGCGTAGGGAGTTCATTCCATGTCTAAGCCCTAGCCAGACCGAGGGTCATGGTAGTGAGACCGACAGTAAGTAGAGGGGGACCGAGTTGATCCCTGGCTTGCGCATTATGCCTCTCCTGTCGGCTCAGCACCCGTACGCTCATTTCGTAGGTTGACTTAGGCATACGGAGTTCTTTCCCAGTCTAAGATCGGATCGGACTTAGGGTTGTGGTAGTAAGATCGACAGCACGTAGGGGGGACCGGGTCGATCCTCGACTTGTACATTCTGCCTCTCCGACCGGTTGAGCGCCCGCACGCTCATTTCGTGGGTTGGCTTAGGCATACGGAGTTCATTACATGTTTAAGCATACGGAGTTCATACCCAGTCTAAGATTAGACTGGACCAAGGGTTGTGACAGTAAGACCAGTAACAGGATCGACAGCACGCAGGTGGGGATGAGGTTGATCCCCAGCTTACGCATTCTGCCTCTCCGACTAGCTGAGTGCCCGTACGTTCATTTCATGGGTTGGCTTAGGCATACGGAGTTCATTCCATGTCTAAGCATATGGAATTCATTCCCAATCTAAGATCAGACCGGACCGAGGGTTACGACAGCAGGACTAGCAACAGGATCGACAGCACGCAGGGGGGATCGGGTCGATCCTCGACTTGTGTATTTTGCCTCTCCGATCGGCTGAGCACCCGCACGCTCGTTTCATGGGTTGTCTTAGGCATACGGAGTTCATTACATGTCTAAGCCCCAGCCAGACCGAGGATTTTGGCAGCAAGATCGGCAGCGGGATTGGTAGCACACAGATTGGGATCGGGCTGATCCCCGACTTACGCATTATGCCTCTCCGGTTGGTCTCTCCGATCGGCTGACCGCTCGCACGCTCGTCTCATGGGTTGACTTAGGCATACGAAGTTCATCCCCAGTCTAAGCATACAGAGTTCATTCCCAATGTAAGATCGGATCGGAACAAGGGTTGCGACAGTAGGATCATTAGCATGCGGGGGGGAGCAGGCCGATCCCTGACTTGTGCATTCTACCTCTCCAACCGACTAAGCGCCCGCACGTCCGTTTCATGGGCTGGCTTAGGCATAGAGAGTTCATTCCATGTCTAAGCCCCAGCCGGACAAAGGGTTGTGGTAGCGGGACGGGTAGCACACAGAGGGGGACCGGGCCATCCCTGGCTTGCGCATTATCCCTCTTCGGTCGGTTCAGCACCCGTACGCTCATTCCATGGGTTGACTTATGCATACAAAGTTCATTCCCAGTCTAAGATCGGGCCAGACCGAGGGTTGTGGCAGCAAGATTGGTAGCACGTAGGAGGGACCGAGTCGATCCCCAGCTTGCACATTCTACCTCTCCGGTCAGCTGAGCGCCCGCACGCTCGTTTCATGGATTAGCTTAGGCATATGGAGTTCATTCCATGTCTAAGCCCCAGTCAGACCGAGGGTTGTGGTGGTATGACTGGCAGCGGGATCAGCAGCACGTAGAGGGGGACCAGGCTGATCCACAGCTTGCGCATTATGCCTCTTCGATCGGTTGAGCACCCGCACACTCATTTCGTGGGTTGACTTAGGCATACGGAGTTCATCCCCAGTCTAAGTGTACCGATTTCATTCCCAGTATAAGATAGGATCGGACCGAGGTTGCGATAGCAGGATCAGCAGCACGCAGGGGGAACCGGGCCGATCCTCGGCTTGCGTATTCTACCTCTTCGACTGGCTTAGCGCCCGTACTCCCGGTTCGTTGGTTGGCTTAGGCATAGAGAGTTCATTCCATGTCTAAGCCCTAGCCGGACTGAGGGTTGTGGCAGCGAGATCGGTAGCACGCAGAGGGGGATCGAGCCGATCCCTGGCTTGCGCATGATGCCTCTCCTGCCGGCTCAGCACCCGCACGCTCGTTTCATGGGTTGATTTAGGCATACAGAGTTCTTTCCCAGTCTAAGATCAGATCGGACTGAGGGTTACGGCAGCGAGATTGACAGCATGTAGGGGGGACCGAGTCTATCCTCGACTTGCACATTCTACCTCTCCGACCGGTTGAACACCCGTATGCTCATTTCGTGGGTTGGCTTAGGTATTCGGAGTTCATTCCATGTTTAAGCATACGTAGTTCATTCCCAGTCTAAGATCAGACCGGACCAAGGGTTGCAATAGTTGGACCAACAGCAGGATCGACAGCATGTAGGTGGGGACCAGGCCGATCCCCGGCTTGCGCATTCTACCTCTCCGGCTGACTGAGCACCCACACACTCGTTTCGTGGGTTGGCTTAGGCATATGGAGTTCATCCATGTCTAAGCCCCAGCCGGACCGAGGGTTGTGGCAGCAGGACCTACAGTGGGATCGGCAGCACGTAGAGGTAGACCGGGCTAATCCCCGACTTACATATTATGCCTCTCCAGTCAGCTTCTCTGATCGATTGAGCGCTTGCAAGCTCGTTTCGTGGGTTGACATAGGCATACGGTGTTCATCCCTAGTCTGAGCATACGAAGTTCATTCCCAGTCTAAGATCAGTCCAGACTGAGGGTTACGGCAGCACGTAGGGGGGTCGGGTCGATCCCCAGCTTGTGCATTCTGCCTCTCTGATCGACTGAGTGCCCACACGCCCATTTTTTGGGTTGGCTTAGGCATAGGGTGTTCATTCCATTCTAAGCCCTAGCCAGACCGAGGGTTGTGGCAGCGGGACCGACAGCATGCAGAGAGGGACTGGGCCGATCCCCGGCTTGCGCATTATGCCTCTTCGGCTGGTTCAGCACTTGTATGCTCAATTCGTGGGTTGTAGCAGTAGGATCAACAGCAAGCAGGGGGGACCGAGCCGATCCCCAGCATGCACATTCTGCCTCTTCGTCCGGCTGAGCGCCCGTTCGCTCATTTTGTGGGTTGGCTTAGGCATACGGAGTTCATTCCATGTCTAAACATACGGAGTTCATTCCCAGTCTAAGATTTTAAGCCATGGTGCATATGCTGGGCTTGGGCATGTGCTAGTGCCACATTTTTTTCGCCCAGGGCACCATCGCCAGAGCATCATCAGAGAGCCTAACCGACGGCATTTGGGGTTATGCGATTGGGGGGTTGGGTGGGTGTGCGCACATGATGTGCGTTGGGTGCTGGTACTTAGCCCTTATATTGGCCCCCTATCCCTCATCAAACCTCGAGAACTCACACCCCCTTAAAGAGCATTTGAGATTTTATAGGTTTGTTGCTAGTAGCCATTAAAGTGTCTGAAATGGGGACACTTTTTTCAAACGATCACAAAATCTTCTCCACTTCGAGTTTTTAGTTGAATTTTATTGTGCATTCAAAAAAAAATACAAGGATCACCGCTACCAAATTTGGGGATAAAACTCTTTCTAAAAAAATTAAAAAAAATCCCGAACCGCAAAAAGTTTCAAAAATTATGAAAAATAGAAAACGGGTCGTCTTGCCATGAAACTTCACATGAAGGCTTAAGGGACCACTGTATGAATTTACAAGCCATAAAAATGGCATTGGCATGGAAAAATATGAAAATGTGCTTAAACCCACCTACCACCCGTTCGATCACCGACATACGCATCCTGCCTCTCTGGTCGACTGAGCGCCCGCACACTCGTTTCATGGGTTGACTTAGGCATATGGAGTTCATCCCCAGTCTAAGCATATAGAGTTCATTCCCAATCTAAGATCAGACCGAACCGAGGGTTGCGACAGTAGGATCGACAGCACGCATGGGGGACCAGGTCGATCCCCGGCTTGCGCATTTTGCCTCTCCGACCGGCTGAGCGGCCGCACGCCTGTTTCATGGGTTGGCTTAGGCATAAGGAGTTCATTCCATGTGTAAGCCCCGAATCGAGGGTTATAGCAGCAGGACCGGCAGCACGCAGAAGGGGACCGTGTCGATCCTCGGCTTGCACATTATGCCTCTTCGGTCGGCTCAGCACCCGCACGCTCGTTTTGTGGGTTAACTTACGCATTCAGAGTTCATTCCTAGTCTAAGATCAGATCGGACCGAGGGTTACGATAGCAGGATCGATAGAACGCAAGGGGGGACAGAGCTAATCCCTGGGTTGGGCATTCTGCCTCTCCGATCGGCTGAGCGCCCGCACGCTCGTTTCATGGGTTGGCTTAGGCATACGGAGTTCATTCATGTCTAAGCATACGGAGTTCATTCCCAGTCTAAGATTTTGAGCCACGGTGCACATGCTGGGCTCAGGCACGTGCTGGTGCCACATTTTTTTCGCACGAGGCACTATCGTCGAAGATCACCGAAGAGCCTTACCGACGGCATTGGGGGTTCCGGTGATTGAGGGGGCCGAGGGGGTCCGCGCACATGATGTACGATGGGTACTGGTACTTGTCCCTTATATTGGCCCCCTATCCCTCATCAAACCTCGAGAACTCACACCCCCTTAAAAAGCATTTGAGATTTTATAGGTTTGCTGCCAGTAGCCATTAAAGTGTCTGAAATGGGGACACTTTTTTCAAACGATCACAAAATCTTCTCCACTTCGTGTTTTTAGCTGAATTTTTTTGTGCATGCCAACAAAATACAAGGATCACCTCTACCAAATTTGGCGACAAAACTCTTTCTAAAAAATTGTGAAAAATAGAAAACGGGTCATCTTGCCAGGAAACTTCACATGAAGGCTTAGGGGACCATTGTATGAAATTACAAGCCATAAAAATGGCATTGGCATGGCAAAAATATGAAGATGTGCTTGAACCCACCTACCATCCGTTCGATCCCCGACTTGCACATCCTGCCTCTCTGGTCGATTAAGCGCCCACATTCTCGTTTCGTGGGTTGATTTAGGCATACGAGTTCATTCCCAGTGTAAGATCAGATCGGACTAAGGGTTACAGCAGTAGGATCAACAGCACACAGGAGGGACCGGGCTGATCCCCGACTTGTGCATTATGCCTCGTTGGTCGACTCAGCGCCCGCACGCTTGTTTCATGGGTTGACTTATGCATACGTAGTTCACTCCCAATCTAAGATCAGACCAGACCGAGGGTTATGGTAGTAGGATAAACAGCATGCAGAGGGGACCGAGCGGATCCCCGACTTGTGCATTCTGCCTTTTCGGCCGGCTGAGCGCCAACACGCTCGTTTCATGGGTTGGCTTAAGCATACGGAGTTCATTCCATGTCTAAGCATACGGAGTTCATTCCCAGTCTAAGATTTTGAGCCACGGTGCACATGCTGGGCTCGGGCATGTGCTGGTTCCTCATTTTTTTCGCTCGGGGCACCATCATCGGAGCATCGTCAAAGAGCCTAACCGATGGCATTGAGGCTTCCGACGATTGGGGGGGCCGGGGGTTGTGCGCACATGATGTGCGATGGGTGCTGGTACTTGGCTCTTATATTGGCCCCCTATCCCTCATCAAACCTCAAGACTTACACCCCCTTAAAAGGCATTTGAGATTTTATAGGTTTGCTGCCAGTAGCTATTAAAGTGTCTGAAATGGGGACACTTTTTTCAAACGGTCACAAAATCTTCTCTACTTTAAGTTTTAGGCTGAATTGTTTTGTGCATGCCAACAAAAATACAAGGATCACCTCTACCAAATTTGGGGATAAAAGTCTTTCTAAAAAAATTTTAAAAAATCTTGAACCACAAAAAGTTTCAAAATTTGTGAAAAATAGAAAACGAGTCGTCTTGCCATGAAACTTCACATGAAGGCTTAGGGGACCATTGTATGAATTTACAAGCCATAAAAACGGCATTGGCATGGCAGAAATTTGAAGATGTGCTTGAACACACCTACCACCCGTTCGATCCCCGGCTTGCGCATCCTGCCTCTCTGGTCGGCTAAGCACCTGTATTCTCGTTTGATGGGTTGACTTAGGCATACGGAGATCATTCCCAGTCTAAGATCAGACTAGACCGAGGGTTACGGTAGCAAGATCGACAGCACGCAAGGGGGACTCGGTCGATCCCCGACTTGCGCATTCTGCCTCTCTGGCTGGCTGAGCGCCAGCATGCCCGTTTCATGGGTTGACTTAGGCGTAGGGAGTTCATTCCATGTCTAAGCCCTAGCTGAACTGAGTGTTGTGGTAGCGGGACCGGCAACACGCAGAGGCGGACCGAGCTGATCCCCGGCTTGCGCATTATGCCTCTTCGACTGGTTCAGTGCCCGTATGCTCATTTTATGGGTTGACTTATGCATACAGAGTTCATTCCCAGTCTAAGATCAGACCAGACCGAGAGTTGCGGCAGCAAGATTGACAGCATGGAGGGGGGATCGGGTCAATCCCCGACTTGCGCATTATGCCTCTCCGGTCGGCTGAGTGCCCGCACGCTCCTTTCCTGGGTTGGCTTAGGCATACGGAGTTCATTCCATGTCTAAGCATATGGAGTTTATTCCAAGTCTAAGATCAGATTAGACCAAGGGTTGCGGTGACTTGCGCATTATGCCTCTCCGGTCGACTGAGCGCCCGTACGCTCGTTTCGTGGGTTGGCTTAGGCATACGGAGTTCATTCCATATCTAAGCATACGGAGTTCATTCCCAGTCTAAGATTTTGAGCCACGGTGCACATGCTAGGATCAGGCATGTGCTGGTGCCACATTTTTTTCGCCGGGTGAACCATCGTCGGAGAGCCTAACCGGCGACATTGGGGGTTCCGGCGATTGGGGGCGCCGGGGGGCGTGCGCACTTGATGTGTGATGGGTGCTGGTATTTGGCCCTTATATTGTCGCCCTATCCTCATCAAACCTCGAGAACTCACACACCCTTAAAGAGCATTTGAGATTTTATAGGTTTGCTGCCAGTAGCCATTAAAGTGTCTGAAATGGAGACACTTTTTTCAAACGGTCACAAAATCTTCTCTAATTCAAGTTTTTAGCTGAATTTTTTTATGCATGCCAACAAAAATACAAGGATCACCTCTATCAAATTTGGGGACAAAAATCTTTCCAAAAAAATTTTAAAAAATCCCGAACCGAAAAAAGTTTCAAAAATCATGAAATATAGAAAATGGGTCGTCTTGCCACGAAACTTCACATGCAGGCTTAGGGGACCATTGTATAAATTCACAACCCATAAAAATGGCATTGGCATGGCATAAATATGAAGATGTGTTGGAATCCACTTACCACCCGTTCGATCCCCGACTTGTGAATCCTGCCTCTCTGGTCCGCTGAGCACCTGCACTCTCGTTTTGTGCGTTGACTTAGGCATATGGAGTTCATCCCTAGTCTAAGCATACGAAGTTCATTTCCAGTCTAAGATCGAATTGGACCGAGGGTTGCGGCAGCAAGATCGATAGCACGCAGGGGGGATTAGGTCGATCCCCGGCTTGCGCATTCTGCCTCTCCGATCGACTGAGCGCCCACACGTTCGTTTCATGGGTTGGCTTCGGCATAGGGAGTTCATTCAATGTCTAAGCCCTAGCCGTACCGAGGGTTGTGACAGCGGGACCGACAGCACGTAGAAGGGGACCGGGATGATCCCTAGCTTGCACATTATGCCTTTTCGATAGGCTCAACACCCGTACGCTCATTTTGTGGGTTAACTTAGGCATACGGAGTTCATTCCCAGTCTAAGATCGGACCGAACTGACGGTTGCGGTAGCAGGATCGATAACATGCAAGGAGGGACCGGGTTGATCCTCGACTTACGCATTCTACTTCTCCGGGCGGCTGAGTGCCCACATGCTCATTTCGTGGGTTGGCTTAGGCATACAGAGTTTATTCCATGTCTAACCATACAGAGTTCATTCCTAGTCTAAGATCGGGTCGGACCAAGGGCTGTGGCAGTAGGACCAGCAGCAGAATCGACAGCACGCAGGGAGGGACCGGGCCAATCCCCAGCTTGCGCATTCTACCTCTTCGATCGGCTGAGTGCCCGTACGCTCGTTTCATGGGTTGGCTTAGGCATACAAAGTTCCTTCCATGTCTAAGCCCCGATCGAACTGAGGATTGTAGCAGTAGGACCGGCAGCGGGATCGGTAGCATGCAGAGGGGGACCGGGTTGATCCCCAGCTTGCGCATTATGCCTCTCCGGTCAGTTGAGCACCCGCACGTTCGTTTCATGGGTTGACTTAGGCATACGGAGTTCATCCCCTATCTAAGCATATGGAGTTCATTCCTAGTGTAAGATCATATCAGACCGAGGGTTGCGGTAGCAGATCGGCAGCACGTAAGGGGGACCGGGTTGATACCCGACTTACGCATTTTGCCTCTCCGGTCAGCTGAGCACCCACTCGCCTGTTTCATGGGTTGGCTTAGGCATAGGGAGTTCATTTCATATCTAAGCCCCAGCCAGATCGAGGGTTGTGGCAGCAAGACCGACAGCATGCAGAGGGGGAAGGGGGCTGATCCCCGGCTTGCGCATTATGCCTCTTTGGTCAACTCAGCGCCTGCACGCTCATTTCGTGGGTTGACTTATGCATACGAAGTTCATTCCCAGTCTAAGATCAGACCGGACCAAGGATTGTGGGCAGTAGGATCGACAGCATGTAGGGGGGATCGAGTCGATCCTCGACTTGCGCATTCTCCCTATCCGACCGACTGAGCGCTCGCACGCTCGTTTCGTGGGTTGGCTTAGGCATACGGAGTTCATTCCATGTCTAAGCATACGGAGTTCATTCCCAGTATAAGATTTTGAGCCACGGTGCACATGTTGGGCATGAGCATGTGCTGGTGTCACATTTTTTTCTCCCGGGGCACCATCGCCGGAGCATCACCGGAGAGCCTAACCGTCGGCATTGGGGGTTCCGGCGATTAGGGGGGCCGGGGGGTGTGCGATGGATGCTGGTACTTGTCCCTTATATTGGCCCCCTATCCCTCATCAAACCTCAAGAACTCACACCCTCTTAAAGAGCATTTGAGATTTTATAGGTTTGCTGCCAGAGTCATTAAAGTGTCTGAAATGGGGACACTTTTTTCAAACGGTCACAAAATCTTCTCCACTTCGAATTGTTAGCTGAATTTTTTTGTGAATGCCAAAAAAAATACAAGGATAACCTCTACCAAATTTGGGGACAAAACTCTTTCTAAAAAAATTTTAAAAAATCTTGAACCGTAAAAAGTTTTGAAAATCGTGAAAAATACAGAACGGGTCGTCTTACCACGAAACTTCACATGAAGGCGTAGGGGACCATTGTATGAATTTACAAGCCATAAAAATGGCATTGGCATGGCAGAAATATGAAGATGTGCTTGAACCCGCCTACCACCCCTTCGATCCCTGGCTTGCGCATCCTGCCTGTCTAGTCGGCTCAGCGCCCGCATGCTTGTTTCGTGGGTTGACTTATGCATATGGAGTTCATTCCCAGTCTAAGACCAGACTGGACTAATGGTTGCAGCAGCAGGATCGACAGCACACAGGGGGGATCGGGCTGATCCCTGGCTTGAGCATTCTGCCTCTCCAATCGGTTGAGTGCCGTACGCTCGTTTTGTGGGTTAGCTTAGGCATACGGAGTTCATTCCATGTCTAAGCATATGAAGTTCATTCCTAGTCTAAGATTTTGAGCCACGGTGCACATGCTGGGCTCGGGCATGTCCTGGTGCCACATTTTTTTCCCCCGGGGCACGATCATCGGAGCATCTCCGGAGAGCCTAACAAACGGCATTGGGGGTTCTGACGGTTGGGGGGCCAGGGGGTGTGCGCACATGATGTACGATGGCTGCTGGTACTTGGCCCTTATATTGGCGCCCTATCCCCCATCAAACCTCGAGAACTCACACCCTGAAAGAGCATTTGAGATTTTATAGGTTTGCTGCCAGTAGTCATTAAAGTGTCTGAAATGGGGACACTTTTTTCAAACGGTCACAAAATCTTCTCCACTTTGAGTTTTGAGCTGAATTTTTTTGTGCATGCCAACAAAAATACAAGGATCACCTCTACCAAAGTTGGGGACAAAATATTTCTAAAAAAATTTTAAAAAATCCCAAACCGCAAAAAGTTTTAAAACTCGTGAAAAATAGAAAACGGGTCATTTTGCCATGAAACTTCACATGAAGGCTTAGGGGACCATTGTATGAATTTAGAAGCCATAAAAAGGGTATTGGCATGGCAGAAATATGAAGATGTGCTTGAACCCACCTACCACCCATTCGATCCCCGGCTTGCGCATCCTGCCTTTCTGGTCGGCTGAGCGCCCGCACGCTCGTTTCGTGGGTTGACTAATGCATATGGAGTTCATTCCCAGTCTTAGATCGAACCAGACTGAGGGTTGTGGTAGTAGGATTGACAGCACGCAGAGGGGTATCGGGTCGATCCTTGGCTTGCACATTCTGCCTCTCCAGTCAGCTGAGTGCCCACACGCTCGTTTTGTGGGTTGGCTTAGGCATACGGAGTTCATTCCATGTCTAAGCATACGGAGTTCATTCCCAGTCTAAGAGTTTGAGCCACGGTGCACATGCTAGGCTTTTCATGGGTTGGCTTAGGCATAGGGAGTTCATTCCCTATATAAGCCCAGTCAGACCGAGGGTTGTGGTAGCGGGACTGGCAGCACATAGAGGGGGATCGAGCTGATCCTTGGCTTGCGCATTAAGCCTCTTCGATTGGCTCCATGCCTGCATGCTCATTTCGTGAGTTGACTTATGCGTACGGAGTTCATTCCCAGTCTATGATCAGACCGGATCGAGGGTTGCAGCAGCAAGATCGACAGCACGAAAGAGGGTCTGGGCTGATCCCCGGCTTGTGCATTCTGCCTTTCCAGTCGGCTGAGTGCCCGCAAGCTCATTTCGTGGGTTGGCTTAGGCATACGAAGTTCATTCCATGTCTAAGCATACAGAGTTCATTCCCAATCTAAGATCGAACCGGATCGAGGATTGCGATAGCAGGATCGATAGCACGCAGGGGGAACCGGGTCGGTCCCTGGCTTGCTCATTCTACCTCTCCGATCGGTTGAGCGCCCGGACGCTCGTTTCATGGGTTGGCTTAGGCATATGTAGTTCATTCCATGTCTAAGCATACGGAGTTCATTCCCAGTCTAAGATCGGATCGGACTGAAAGTTGCGGCAGCAGGATCGATAGCACGCTTTGGTGGACCAGGTCGATCCCCAGCTTGTGCATTCTTCCTCTCCGACTGGCTAAGTGCCCGTACGCTCGTTTCATGGGTTGACTTGGGCATACAGAGTTCTTTCCATGTCCAAGCCCCAGTCGGACCGAGGGTTGTGGCAGTAGGACTGACAGCGGGATCGGTAACACGTAGAGGGGGATCGAGCTAATCCCTGCCTTGTGCATTATGCCTTTTTGGTCGGCCTCTCCGGCCAGCTGAGCGCCCACATGCTCGTTTTATGGGTTGACTTAGGCATACGGAGTTCATCCCCAGTCTAAGATCAGACCAGATCGAGGGTTGCGGCAGCAAGATCGACAGCACGTAGAGGGGACTAGGTCAATCCCCAGCTTACGCATTCTGTCCCTCTAGCCGGCTAAGCGTACGCACACCCATTTTGTGGGTTGGTTTAGGCATAGGGAGTTCATTCCATGTCCAAACCCCAGCCGGACCTAGGGTTGCGACAGTGGGACTAGCAGCACGCAGAGGGGGATCGGGTCGATCCTCGACTTTCGCATTATGCCTCTTCGGTCAGCTCAGCGCCCGTACACTAATTTCGTGGGTTGACTTATGCATGCGGAGTTCATTCCCACTCTAAGATTGGATCAGATAGAGGGTTAAGGCAACAGGATCGAAATCACACAGGGGGGTCCAGGCTGATCCTTGGCTTGCGTTATCTGCCTCTCCGATCAACTGAGCACCCACACACTCGTTTCGTAGGTTGGCATAGGCATATAGAGTTCTTTCCATGTCTAAGCCCTAGCCGGATCGAGGGTGGTGGCAGCAGGACTAGCAGCGGGATCGGCAGCACGAAGAGGGGGATCGGGTTGATCCCCGGCTTAGGCATTATGCCTCTCCGATCAGCCTCTTCGATCGGTTGAGGGCCTGCACGCTCATTTCATGGGTTGACTTAGGCATACGGAGTTCATCCCCAGTCTAACCATATGGAGTTCCTTCTCAGTCTAAGATCGGATCGGATCGAGGGTTGCGGCAACAGGATTGGTAGCACGCAGTGGGGACCGAGCCAATCCCCAGCTGGCGCATTCTGCCTCTCCGGCCGGTTGAGCGCCCGCACGCCCATTTCATGGGTTGGCTTAGGCATAGGGAGTTCATTCCATGTCTAAGCCCTAGCCAGACCGAGGGTTGTGGCAGCGGGACTGGCAGCACGTAGAGGGGGATCGAGCAGATCCCTGGCTTGCGTATTATGCCTTTTCGATCGGTTCAGTGCCCGCACGGTCGTTTTATGGGTTGACTTATGTATACAAAGTTCATTCCCAGTCTAAGATTGGACTAGATTGAGGGTTGTGGTAGCAAGATTGACAGCACGTAGGGGGGATCGGGCTGATCCCCGGCTTGCGCATTCTGCCTCTCCAACCTACTGAGCACCTGCACGCTCGTTTCGTGGGTTGGCTTAGGCATACGAAGTTCGTTCCATGTCTAAGCAAATGGAGTTCATTCCCAGTCTAAGATTTTGAGCCATGGTGCACATGCTAGGCTCGGGCATGTGCTGGTGCCGCATTTTTTTTGGTCGGGGCACCATCGCCGGAGCATCATCAGAGAGCCTAACCGGCGGCATTGGGGTTCCGATGATTGGTGCGCCGAGGGGGTGTGCGCACATGATGTGCGATGGGTGCTGGTACTTGGCCCTTTTACTGGCCCCCTATCCCTCATCAAACCTCGAGAACTCACACCCCCTTAAAAAGCATTTGAGATTTTATAGGTTTGCTGCTAGTAGCCAATAAAGTGTCTGAAATGGGGACATTTTTTTCAAACGGTCACAAAATATTCTCCACTTCGAGTTTTTAGCTGAATGTTTTTGTGCGTGCCAATAAAAATACAAGGATCACCTCTACCAAATTTGGGGACAAAACTCTTTCTAAAAAAATTTAAAAAAATCCCAAACCGTAAAAAGTTTCAAAAATCGTGAAAAATAGAAAATGGGTCGTCTTGCCACGAAACTTCACATGAAGGCTTAGGGGACCATTGTATGAATTTACAAGCCATAAAAATGGCATTGTCATGGTAGAAATATGAAGATGTGCTTGAACCCACCTGCCACCCGTTCGATCCCCGGCTTGCGCATCTTGCCTTTCTGGTCGGCTGAGTGCCCGCATGCTCATTTCATGGGTTGACTTAGGCATACGAAGTTCATCCCTAGTCTAAGCATACGGAGTTCATTCACAGTCTAAGATCAGACCAGACTGAGGGTTGCGACAACAGGATCAATAGCACGCAGGGGGGACCGGGTCAATCCCCTGCTTGCGTATTTTGCCTCTCCGGCCGGCTGAGCGCCCGCACATCCATTTCATGGTTTTGCTTAGGCATAGGGAGTTCATTCCATGTCTAAGCCCTAGCTGGACCAAAGATTGTGGCAGCGGGATTGGCAGCACGCAGAGGGGGACCGGGTCGATCCCCGGCTTGCGCATTATGCCTCTCCGATTGGCTCAGCGCCCGTACACTCGTTTCGTGGGTTGACTTAGGCATACAGAGTTCATTCCCAGTCTAAGATCGGACCAGACTGAGGGTTGCAACAGTAAGATTGATAGCACGTGGGGGGGCCAGGCCGATCCCCAGCTTGCACATTTTGCCTCTTCGACCGGCGGAGCGCCCGTACGTTCGTTTCGTGGGTTGGCTTAGGCATACGGAGTTCATTCCATGTCTAAGCATACAGAGTTCATTCCCATTCTAAGATCAGACCAGATAGAGGGTTACGACTGCAAGACCAGCAGCAGGATCATAGCATGCAGGGAGGATCGGGCCTATCCTCGACTTGCGCATTCTGCCTCTTCGGCTTGTTGAGTGCCCAAATGCTCGTTTCATGGGTTGGCTTAGGCATACAGAGTTCATTCCATGTCTAAGCATACGGAGTTAATTCCCAATCTAAGATTTTGAGCCACGGTGCACATGCTGGGCTTGGGCATGTGCTGGTGCCACATTTTTGTCGCCCGGGGCACCATCGTCGGAGCATCGTCGGAGAGCCTAACCAGCGATAATGTGGGTTCCGATGATTGGGCGGGCCAGGCGGGTATGCTCATATGATGTGTGATGGGTGCTGGTACTTGGCCCTTATATTGGCCCACTATCCCTCATCAAACCTCGAGAACACACACCCCCTTAAAAAGCATTTGAGATTTTATAGGTTTGCTACCAGTAGCCATTAAAGTGTCTGAAATGGGGACACTTTTTTCAAACAGTCACAAAATATTCTCCCCTTTGAGTTTTTAGATGAATTTTTTTTTGCATACCAACAAAAATACAAGGATCACCTCTACCAAATTTTGGGACAAAACGTTTTCTAAAAGAATTTCAATAAATCTCGAACCGCAAAAAGTTTCAAAAATCGAGAAAAATAGAAAACGGGTTGTCTTGCCATTAAACTTCACATGAAGGCTTAGGGGACCATTGCATGAATTTACAAGCCATAAAAATGGCATTGGCATGGCAGAAATATGAAGATGTGTTTGAACCCACCTATCACCCGTTCGATCCCCGGCTTGCGCATCCTGCCTCTCTGGTTGGCTGGGCGCCAGCACGCTCGTTTCGTGGGTTGACATAGGCATACGGAGCTCATCCCCAGTCTAGGCATATGGAGTTCATTCCTTATCTAAGATCAGACTGGACCGAGGGTTCGATAGTAGGACCAGCAGTAGGATCGACAGCATGCAAAGAGGATCGGGTCGATCACCGGCTTGCGCATTCTGCCTCTCTGGCTGGCTGAGCGCCTGCATGCTCGTTTCATGGGTTCGCTTAGGCATACGGAGTTCATTCCATGTATAAGCCCCAATCGGACCGAGGGTTATGGTAGCAGGATTGGTAGCGGGATCGACAACATGCAGAGGGGGATCAGACTGATCCTCGACTTACGCATTATGCCTCTATGACTGGCTCAGCGCCCGCATGCTCATTTTATGGGTTGACTTAGGCATACAGAGTTCATTCTCAGTCCAAGATTGGACCGGACTGAGGGTTGTGGTAGCAGGATCGACAGCACGTAGGAGGGGAGTGGACTGATCCTCGACTTGCGCATTCTGCCTCTCTGGCCGTTTGAGCACCCGCACGCTCGCTTTGCGGGTTGGCTTAGGCATACGAAGTTCATTCCATGTCTAAGCATACAGAGTTCATTCCCTGTCTAAGATCGGACCGGACCGAGGGTTGCAGTAGCAAGACCAACAGCAAGATCGATAGCACACAGAGGGGGGACAAGCCGATCCCCGGCTTACGCATTCTGCCTCTCTGGCCGATTGAGCACCCGCACGCTGATTTTGTGGGTTGGCTTTGGCATACGGAGTTCATTCCATGTCTACGCCCTAGTTCGACCGAGGGTTGTGGTAGCAGGACCGGCAGCGAGATCGGCAGCATGCAGAGGGGGATCGAGCTGATCCTCGACTTCCACATTATGCCTCTCTGATCGGCCTTTTTGACCGACTGAGCGCCCGCAAGTTCGTTTCGTGGGTTGACTTAGGCATACGGAGTTCATCCCCAGTCTAAGCATATGGAGTTAATTCCCAGTCTAAGATCGAACTAGACCGAGGGTTGCGGTAGTAGGATCGACAGCACGAAGGGGTACCGGGTCGATCCGCGACATGCGCATTCTACCTCTCCGATTGACTGAGCACCCGCTCGCCCGTTTCATGGGTTGGCTTAGGCATAGGGAGTTCATTCCACGTCTAAGCCCCAGCCGGACCGAGGGTTGTGGTAGTGGGATCGGCAGCACACAGAGGGGGATCGAGCCGATCTTCGACTTACGCATTATGCCTCTTCGATCGGCTCAGTGCCCGCAGGCTCATTTCACGGGTTGACTTATGCATATGGAGTTCATTCCCAATCTAAGATCAGACCGGACCAAGGGTTGCGGCAACAGGATCGAAAACACGTAGGGGGGACCGAGTCGATCCCCGACTTGCGCATTCTACCTCTCCGATCGGTTGAGCACCTGCACGCTCGTTTCATGGGTTGGCTTAGGCATACGGTGTTCATTCCATGTCTAAGCATACAGAGTTCATTCCCAATCTAAGATCGAATCGGACCGAGGCAGTTGGACCAGCAGCAGGATCGGTAGCACGCAAAGGGGGACCGGGTCGATCTCTGACTTGCGCATTCTGCCTCTCTGGCCGACTGAGCGCCCGCACGCTCATTTCATGGGTTGGCTTAGGCATACGGAGTTCATTCCATGTCTAAGCCCCAGCCGAACCGAGGGTTGTGGCAGCAGGACCGATAGCTGGATCGGTAGCACGTAGAAGGGGTCCGACTGATCCCCGGCTTGCGTATTATGCCTCTTCGACTGGCCTCTCTGGCCGGTTGAGCGCCCGCACACACATTTCGTGGGTTGACTTAGGCATACGGAGTTCATCCCCAGTCTAAGCATACAGAGTTCATTCCCAGTCTAAGATCGAATCGGATCGAGGGTTACGGTTGTAGGATTAGCAACACGCAGGGGGGATCAAGCCGATCCCTGGCTTGCGCATTCTGCCTCTCCGATCGGCTGAGCGCCCACACACCCGTTTCTTGGGTTGGCTTAGGCATAGGGAGTTCATTCCATGTCTAAGCACTAGTCAGACCGAGGGTTGTGGCAGTAGGACTAGTAGCACGCAGAGGGGGATCGGGCTGATTCCCCGACTTGCGCATTATGCCTCTCCGGTTGGCCCAGTGCCCACACGCTCATTTTGTGGGTTGACTTAGGCATACGGAGTTCATTCCTAGTCTAAGATCGGATTGGACCAAGGGTTGCGATAGCAGGATCGACAGTACCCAGGGGGGGACTGGGCCGATCCCCGGCTTACGCATTTTGCCTCTCCGGCTGGCTGAGCGCCCGCATGCTTGTTTCGTGGGTTGGCTTAGGCATACGGAGTTTATTCCATTTCTAGGCCCCAGCTGGGCCAAAGGTTGTGGCAGCAGGATCGGCAGCACACATCGAGGGACTAGGTCGATCCCCGACTTGCGCATTATGCCTCTTCGACCGGCTCAGCGCCCGCACGCTCGTTTCATGGGTTAACTTAGGCATACAGAGTTCATTGCTAGTCTAAGATCGGATCAGATCGAGGGTTGCGGCAACAGGATCGACAGCACACAGGGGGGGTCGGGTCGAACCCTGGCTTGCGTATTTTGCCTCTTTGGCCGGCTAAGTGCCCGCACGTTCATTTCGTGGGTTGGCTTAGGCATACGGAGTTCATTCCATGTCTAAGCCCCAACCGAACCGAGGGTTGTGGCAACAGGATCGGCAGCAGGATCAACAGCATGTAGAGAGGGATCGGGCTGATCCCCGGCTTACACATTATGCCTATCAGCCTGCCTCTCGGGTCGGCTGAGTGCTCGCACGCTCGCTTGGTGCATTGACTTAGGCATACGGAGTTCAACCCCTAGCCTAAGCATACAGAGTTCATTCCTAGTCTAAGATCAGACCGAACCGAGGGTTGCTGCAGCAGGATCAGCAGCACGCAGGGGGACCGCGCCAATCCCCGACTTGCGTATTCTGCCTCTCCGACCGACTGAGCACCCGCTCACCCGTTTCATAGGTTGGCTTAGGCATAGGGAGTTTATTCTATGTCTAAGACCCAGCCAGACCGAGGGTTGTGGCAGCACACTGAGAGGGACCGAGCCGATCCCCGACTTGTGCATTAGGCCTCTTTGGTCGGCTCAGCGCCCGCACACTCGTTTCATGGGTTGACTTATGCATACGGAGTTCATTCCCAGTCTAAGATCGGACCGAACCGATGGTTGCGGCAGTAGGATTGACAACACACAGGGGGGATCGGGCCGATCACCGACTTACGCATTCTACCTCTCCGGCTGACTGAGCGCCCGCACGCTCATTTCATGGGCTGGCTTAGGCATACGGAGTTCATTCCATGACTAAACCCCAGCCGGACCGAGGGTTGTGGCAGCAGGATTGACTGCGGGATCGACAACATGCAGAGGGGGATCGGGCTAATCCCCAGCATGCGCATTATGTCTCTCCGGTAGGCTGAGCGCCCGCACGTTCATTTCGTGGGTTGACATAGGCATACGGAGTTCATCCCCAGTCTAAGCTTATGGAGTTCATTCCCAGTCTAAGATCAGATCGGACCGAGGGTTGTGGCAGCAGGATCGATAGCACACGGGGGGATCGGGCTGATCCCCAGCTTGCGCATTCTGCCTCTCCGACCGACTGAGTGCCCGCATGCCCGTTTCATGGGTTGGCTTAGGCATAGGGAGTTCATTCCATGTCTAAGCCCTAGTTGGACTGAGGGTTGTGGCAGCGGGATCGGCAGCACACAGAGGGGGATCGGGTGGATCCCCGACCTGCGCATTATTCCTCGTTGGCTGGCTCAGTGCCCGCACGCTCATTTCGTGGGTTGACTTATGCATACGGAGTTCATTCCCAGTCTAAGATCAGACCGGACGGAGGGTTCCGATAGTAGGATCGACAGCACGTAGGGGGGACCGGGCTGATCCCCGACTTAGGCATTCTGCCTCTCCGACCGGCTAAGCACCCGCACGCTCGTTTCTTGGGTTGGCTTAGGCATACGGAGTTCATTCCATGTCTAAGCATACGGAGTTCATTCCGAGTCTAAGATCCAACCGGATCGAGGGTTGCAGCAGCAGGATCAGTAGCACGCAGGGGGGACCAAGTCGATCCCCGACTTGCGCATTTTGCCTCTCCAGTTGGCTGAGTGCCCGCACTCTCGTTTCGATGGTTGGCTTAGGCATACAGGGTTCATTCCATGTCTAAGCCCTAGTCAGACCGAGGGTTGTGGCAGCAGGACCGGTAGCGAGATCGGTAGCACATCGATGGGGACCGACCTGATCCCCAGCTTGCACATTATGCCTCTCCGATCGGTTGAGCACCTGTATGCTTGTTTCGTGGGTTGACTTGGGCATACGGAGTTCATTCCCAGTCTAAGATCAGACTGGACCGAGGGTTGCGGCAATAGGATCGGTAACATGCTGGGGGGATTGGGCCGATCCCCGACTTGTGCATTCTGCCTCTTCGACCGACTAAGTGCCCGCTTGCCCGTTTAATGGGTTGGCTTAGGCATAAGGAGTTCATTCCACATCTAACCCCCAACCGAACCGAGGGTTGTAGTAGTGGGATCGACAGCACACAGAGAGGGATCGAGCCGATCCCCAGCTTGTGCATTATGCCTCTTTGATCGGCTCAACGCCCGTACGCTCATTTCATGGGTTGACTTATGCATACAGAGTTCATTCCCAGTCTAAGATCAGACCGGACTGAGGGTTGCGATTGTAGGATCGACAGCACGCAGAGGGGACCAAGTCGATCCTTGGCTTGCGCATTCTGCCTCTCTGGCCGGCTGAGCGCCCGAATGCTCGTTTCGTGGGTTGGCTTAGGCATACGGAGTTCATTCCATGTCTAAGCATACGAAGTTCATTCCCAATCTAAGATCGGACCGGATCAAGGGTTATAGCTACAGGACCAACAGTAGGATCAGCAGCAGGACCAGCAGCAGGGGGGACCAGGCTGATCCTCGACTTGTGCATTCTACCTCTCCAGCCGGCTGACCGTCCACACGTTTATTTCGTGGGTTGGCTTAGGCATATGGAGTTCATTCCATGTCTAAGCCCTAATCGAACCGAGGGTTGTGGTAATAGGACTGGCAGCGGGATCAACAGCACACAGAAGGGGATCGAGCTAATGCCCGGCTTGCTCATTATGCCTCTCCGACCGACTGAGCACCCCCACGCTCGTTTTATGGGTTGACTTAGGCATATGGAGTTCATCCCCAGTCTAAGCGTACATAGTTCATTCCAGTGTAAGATCGAACCAGACCTAGGGTTGCGATAGCAAGATCGGTAGCATGCAGGGGGGACCGAGTCGATTTTTGGCTTGCACATTCTGGCTCTCCGACTGATTGAGCACCCGCACACCCGTTTAGTGGGTCGACTTAGGCATAGGGAGTTCATTCCATGTCTAAGCCCCAACCGGACTGAGGGTTTTGGTAGCAGTACCGACAGCACGCAGAGGAGGATCGGGCTGACCCACAGCTTGCGCATTATGCCTCTTCGGTTGGCTCAGCGTCGTACGCTCATTTCATGGGTTGACTTATGCATACGGAGTTCATTCCCAGTCTAAGATCGGATCAGACTGAGGGTTGCGACAGTAGGATCGATAGCACGTAAGGGGGGACCGGGCCGATCCCTGGCTTGTGCATTTTGCCTCTCCGGTTGGTTGAGCGCCTGAACGCACGTTTCATGGGTTGACTTAGACATACGGAGTTCATCACCAGTCTAAGCATATGAAGTTCATTCCCAGTCTAAGATCGGACCAGACAGAGGGTTGCGGCAGTAGGATCGGTAGCACGTAGGGAGGATCAGCCCAATCCCCGGCTTGCGCATTCTGCTTCTCTGGCTGGCTCAATGCCCGCACGTTCATTTCGTGGGTTGACTTAGGCATACGGAGTTCATCCCCAGTCTAAGCATACGGAGTTTATTCCTAGTGTAAGACCAGACTGGACCAAGGGTTACGGCAGTAGGATCAAGAGCACACAGGGGGGGACAGGGTCGATCCCTAGCTTGCGCATTCTGCCTCTCCAGCCTGCCGAGCTCCCGCACGCTCGTTTCGTGGGTTGGCTTAGGCATACGGAGTTCATTCCATGTCAAGCGTATGGAGTTCATTCCCAGTCTAAGATTTTGAGCCACGGTGCACATGCTGGGCTCGGGCATGTGCTGGTGCCACATTTTTTTCACCCGGGGCACCATCGTTGGAGCATCGTCGGAGAGCCTGACCGACGGCATTGGGGGTTCTGGCGATTCGGGGGGCCGGGGGGTGTGCACACATGATGTGCGATGGGTGCTGGTACTTGGCCCTTATATTGGCCCCCTATCCCTCATCAAACCTTAAGAACTCACACCCCCTTAAAGAGCATTTGAGATTTTATAGGTTTGCTGCCAGTAGCCATTAAAGTGTCTGAAATGGGGACACTTTTTTCAAACAGTCACAAAATCTTCTCCACTTTGAGTTTTTATCCGAATTTTTTTGGGCATGCGAACATAAATACAAGCATCATCTCTACCAAACTTGGGGAAAAAACTTTTTCTAAAAAAATTTTAAAAAATCTCGAACCGTAAAAAGTTTCAAAAATCATGAAAAATAGAAAACGGGTTGTCTTGCCACGAATTTACAAATCGTAAAAAGTCTTAGGGGACCATTGTATGAATTTACAAGCCATAAAAATGGCATTGGCATGGTAAAAATATGAAGATGTGCTTGAACCCACCTACTACCCGTTCGATCCTCAGCTTACGCATCCTGCATCTTTGGTCGACTGAGTGCCCGCACGCTTGTTTCATGGGTTGACTTATGCATACGGAGTTCATCCCCAGTCTAAGCATACGGAGTTCATTCCTAGTCTAAGATCAGACCAGACTGAGGGTTGCGCCAGCAGGATCGGTAGCATGCAGGGGGGACCGGGCCAATCCCCGCCTTGCGCATTCTGCCTCCCCAGTCGGCTAAGCGCCCGCTCGCCTGTTTCATGGGTTGGCTTAGGCATAGGGAGTTCATTCCACGTCTAAGCCCTAGCCGGACTGAGGGTTGTGGCAATAGGATCGGCAGCACGCAGGGGTGATCGAGCTGATCCTCGGCTTGCACATTCTACCTCTCTGGCCAGCTGAGTGCCCGAACGCTTGTTTCAATGGTTGGCTTAGGCATATGGTGTTGATTGCTTGTCTAAGCATACGGAGTTCATTCCCAGTCTAAGATCGGACCGGATTGAGGGTTGCGGTAGTAGGGCCAGCAGTAGGATCGATAGCATCTAGGAGGGATCGGGTCGATCCCCGACTTGTGCATTCTACCTCTCAGGTCGGTTGAGTGCCCGCATGCTCGTTCCATGGGTTGGCTTAGGCATACAGAGTTCATTCCATGTCTAAGCCCCGGTCGAACCGAGGGCTGTGGCAGCAGGACTGGTAACGGGATCGGTAGCATGTAGAGGGGGACTAGGCTGATCCCTGACTTGTGCATTATGCCTCTCCGATCGGCCTCTTCGGCCGACAGAGCACCTGCACGCTTATTTCATGGGTTGACTTAGGCATATGGAGTTCATCCTCAGTCTAAGCATACGGAGTTCATTCCCAGTCTAAGATCGGACTGAACTAAGGGTTGCGGCAGCAGGATCGACAGCACCCAGGGGGGACCGGACTGATCCCCGACTTACACATTCTACCTCTCTGGCCGGCTGAGCACCCGTATGCCCGTTTTGTGGGTTGTCTTAGGCATAGGGAGTTCATTCCATGTCTAAGCCCCTGCCGGACCGAGGGTTCTGGCAACGGGATAGGTAGCACACAGAGAGGGATCGAACCGATAACACGCTCATTTTGTGAGTTGACTTAGGCATACGGAGTTCATTCCTAGTCTAAGATCGGACCGAACCTAGGGTTGTGGTAGCAGGATCGATAGTACGCAGGGGGGACCACGCCGATCTTTGGCTTACGCATTCTGCCTCTCTGACCGGCTGAGCACCCGCACGCTCTTTTCGTAGGTTGGCTTAGGCATACGGAGTTCATCCCATGTCTAAGCATGCAGAGTTCATTCCCAGTCTAAGATCAGACCGGATTGAGGGTTACGGTAGCAGCACCAGCAGCATGATTGACAGCACACAGGGGAGATCAGGTCGATCCTCGGCTTGCGCATTCTACCTCTCCGGCCGGTTAAGCGGTCGCACGCTCATTTCATGGGTTGGCTTAGGCATACGGAGTTCATTCCATGTCTTAGCCCTAGCCAGACCGAGGATTATGGCAGCAGGACTGGCAGTGGGATCAACAGCATGTAGAGCGGGACCAGGCTAATCCCTGGCTTGTGCATTATGCCTTTCCGACCGAATCTCCAGTCGGCTGAGCGGCCGCACGCTCGTTTCGTGTGTTGATGCCCAGTCTAAGCATACGGAGTTCATTCCCAGTCTAAGATCAGATCGAACCAAGGGTTGCGGCAGTAGGATCGACAGCATGCAGGGGGGATCGGGCTGGTCCCCGACTTGCGCATTATGCCTCTTCGATTGGCTCAGCTTTCGTACGCTCGTTTCATGGGTTGACTTATGCATACGGAGTTCATTCCCAGTCTAAGATCAGATCAGACTGAGGGTTGTGGCAGCAGGATCGACAGCATGTAGGGGAGGACCGGGTTGATCCCCGGCTTGCGCATTCTACCTTTCCGGCCGGCTGAGCACCCGTACGCTCATTTCATGGGTTGGCTTAGGCATACAGAGTTCATTCCATGTCTAAGCATATGGAGTTCATTCCCAGTCTAAGATTTTGAGCCATGGTGCACATGCTGGGCTTGAGCATGTGTTGGTGCCACATTTTTTTCACCCGGGGCACCATCGTCGGAGCATCGTCGAAGAGCTTAATCGACGACATTGGGGGTTTCGGTGATTGGGGGGCCGGGAGGGTGTGCGCACATGAAGTGCGATCGGTGCTGGTACTTGGCCCTTATATTTGCCCCCTATCCCTCATAAAACCTTGAGAACTCACACCCCCTTAAAGAGCATTTGAGATTTTATAGGTTTGCTGCCAGTAGCCATTAAAGTGTCTGAAATGGGGACACTTTTTTCAAATGATCACAAAATCTTTTCCAATTCGAGTTTTTAGCTGAATTTTTTTATGCATGCCAAAAAAAATAGAAGGATCACCTCTACCAAATTTGGGGACAAAACTCTTTCTAAAAAATTTTGAAAAAATCCAAAACCACAAAAAGTTTCTAAAATCGTGAAAAATAGAAAACGGGTCGTCTTGCCACGAAACTTCACATGAAGGCTTAGGGGACCATTGTATGAATTTACAAGCCATAAAAATGGCATTGGCATGGCAAAAATATGAATATGTGCTTGAACCCACCTACCACCCGTTCGATCCTTGGCATGCGTATTCTGCCTCTTCGGTTGGCTGAGTGCCCACACGTTCGTTTCGTGAGTTGGCTTAGGCATACAGAGTTCATTCCATGTCTAAGCCCTAGCCGGATCGAGGGTTGTGGCCGCAGGATCGGTAGCAGGATCGACAGCACGCAGAGGGGGATCGGGCTGATCCTCAGCTTATGCATTATGCCTTTTCGGTCAGCCTCTCTGGCCGGCTAAGTGCCCGTATGCTCATTTCGTGGGTTGACTTAGGCATACGAAGTTCATCCCCAGTCTAAGCATACGGAGTTCATTCCCAGTCTAAGATCGGACCGAACCGAGGGTTGCGACAGTAGGATCGATAGCACGCAGGGGGGACCGAGCCGATCCCTGGCTTGCGCATTCTACCTTTCTAGTCGATTGAGTGCCCGCACGCCCATTTCATGGGTTGGCTTAGGCATAGGGAGTTCATTCCATGTCTAAGCCCCAGTTGTATCAAGGGTTGTGGCAGCGGGACCGACAGCAGGTAGAGGGGGACCGAGCTGATCCCCGGTTGTGCATTATGCCTCTTCGACCAGCTTAGCAATCGCACATTCGTTTCGTGGGTTGAGTTATGCATACGGAGTTCATTCCCAATCTAAGATCAGACCGGACCGAGGGTTCTGGTAGCAGGATTGGTAGCACGCAGGATGGACTGAGCCGATCCTTGGCTTGCGTATTCTGCCTCTTCGACCTGCTCAACACCCGCACGCTCGTTTTGTGGGTTGACTTATGCATACGGAGTTCATTCCCAATATAAGATCAGACCGGATCGAGGGTTGCGGTAGCAAGATCGACAGGAGGGACCAAGCCGATCCCTAACTTGCACATCCTGCCTCTCTGACTGACAGAGCACCCATACTTCCGTTTCATGGGTTGGCTTAGGCATAGGGAGTGGCAGCGGTACCGATAGCACATAGAGGTAGACCGGGCTGATCCTCGGCTTGCGTATTATGCCTCTTCGGTCGAATCAACACCCGTACGTTCATTTCGTGGGTTGACTTATGCATATGGAGTTTATTCCTGGTCTAAGATCGAACCGAACCGAGGGTTCTGGTAGTAGGATCGACAGCATGCAAGGTGGATCGAGCCGATCCCTGGCTTGCGCATTCTACCTCTCCGGTCAGCTCAGCGTCTGCACACTCATTTCGTGGGTTGTCTTAAGCATACGAAGTTCATTCCCAGTCTAAGATTGGATCGGACTGAGGGTTGCAGTAGCAGGATCGACTGCACGTAGGGTTGCAGTAGCAGGACCAGCAACAGGATCGGCATCATGTAAGGGGGGATCGGGTCGATCCCCGGCTTACGCATTCTGCCTCTTCGGCTGACTGAGCACCCGTACGCTCGTTTCATGGGTTGGCTTAGACATACGGAGTTCATTCCATGTCTAAGCCCTAGCTGGACCGAGGGTTGTGGCAGTAGGACTAGTAGCGAGATCGGCAGCACGCAGAAATGGACCGGGCTGATCCTCGATTTGTGCATTATGTCAATCCAACCGACCTCTCCGGCCGGCTGAGCGCCCGCATGCTCATTTCATGTGTTGACTTTGGCATACAAAGTTCATCCCCAGTCTAAGCATACGGAGTTCATTCCCAATCTAAGATCGAACCGGACTGAGGGTTGCGACAGCAGGATCGACAGCACGCAAGAGGGATCGGGCCGATCCCCGACTTGCCCATTCTGCCTCTCTAGTCGACTGAGCGCCCACTCACCCATTTGATGGGTTGGCTTAGGCATAGGGAGTTCATTCCATGTCTAAGCCCCAACTGGACTGAGGGTTGTGGCAGCGTGACCGACAGCACGTAGAGGGGACCGGGCTGATCCCTGGCATACGCATTATGCCTCTTCGACCGGCTCAGCACCCGCACGCTCATTTCATGGGTTGACTTAGGCATACAGAGTTCATTCCCAGTCTAGGATTGGATTTGACCGAGGGTTACGACAACAGGACCAACAGGGGGGGCCGAGCCGATCCTCAGCATGCGCATTCTACCTCTCCGGTCGATCGAGCACTTGCACGCTCGATTCGTTAGTTAGCTTAGGCATACGCAGTTTATTCCATGTCTAAGCCCCAATCGGATCGAGGGTTGTGGCAGCAAGACCAGCGGCAGGATCGACAGTACGCAGAGGGGGATCGAGCTGATCCTCGGCTTATGTATTATGCCTTTTTGATCAACCTCTCCGGTCGGCTGAGCACCCGTATGCTCGCTTCATGGGTTGACTTAGGCATACGGAGTTCATGCCCAGTCTAAGCATATAGAGTTCATTCCCAATCTAGGATTGGATCAGACCAAGGGATGCGACAGCAGGATCGGTAGCACGCAGGGGGGATCGAGCCGATCCTGGACTTGCACATTCTACCTCTTCGATCGACTGAGCACCCGCACGTCTATTTCATGGGTTGGCTTAGGCATAGGGAGTTCATTCCATATCTAAGCCCCAACCGGATCGAGGGTTGTAGCAACAGGATCGACAGCACATAGAGGGGGACCGGGCTGATCCCTAGCTTGCGCATTATGCCTCTTCGACTGGCTAAACGCCCGTACACTCATTTTATGGGTTAACTTATGCATACGGAGTTCATTCCCAGTCTAAGATCAGATCGGACCGAGGGTTGCAGTAGTAGGATCGATAGCACACAGGGGGGGATCGAGTCGATCCCCGACTTGCACATTCTGCCTCCCCAATCGACTGAGCGCCCGCACACTCTTTCCATGGGTTGGCTTAGGCATACGGCATTCATTCCATGTTTAAGCTTACGAAGTTCATTCCCAGTCTAAGATCGGATCGAACCAAAGGTTACGATAGTAGGACCAACAGCAGGATTGATAGCACGCAGGGGGTATCAGGTCTATCCCTGGCTTTCGTATTCTACCTCTCCGGCCGACTGAGCGCCCACACGCTCATTTCGTGGGTTGGCCTAGGCATACGGAGTTCATTCCATGTCTAAGCCCTAGCCGGATTGAGGGTTGTGGTAGCAGGACCGACAGCGAGATCGGCAGTACGTAGAGAGGGACCGGGCTGATCCTCGGGTTATGCATTATGCCTCTCCGACTGGCCTCTCCGACCGGTTGAGTGCCCACACGCTCGTTTCGTGGGTTGACTTAAGCATACGGAGTTCATCCCCAGTCTAAGCATACGAAGTTCATTCCCAATCTAAGATCGGACCGGATCGAGGGTTGCGGTAGCAGGATCGACAGTACACGAGAGGGACCGGGCCGATCCCCGGCTTACACATTCTGCCTCTTCGATCAGCTGAGCGCTCGCACGCCTGTTTCGTGGGTTGGCTTAGGCATAGGGAGTTCATTCCATGTCTAAGCCGCAGTCGGACCAAGGGTTGTGGCGGTTGGATCAGCAGCACACAGAGGGGGACCGAGCCGATCCTCAGCTTGCGCATTATGCCTCTTCGGCCTACTCAGCGCCCGCACTCTCGTTTCATTTTGGACTTATGCATACGAAGTTCATTCCCAGTCTAAGATCGAATAGGACCGAGGGTTGTGGCAGCAGGATCGACAGCACGCAGGGGGGATCGAGTCGATCCCCGGCTTGTGCATTCCGTCTCTCCGGTCGGTTGAGCACTCGTACGCTCGTTTCATGGGTTGGCTTAGGCATACAGAGTTTATTGCATGTCTAAGCATACGGAGTTCATTGCATGTCTAAGCATACGGGTTGTCTTGCCACGAAACTTCACATGAAGGCTTAGGGGACCATTGTATGAATTTACAATCCATAAAAATGGCATTGGCGTGGCAAACATATGAAGATGTGCTTGAACCCACCTACCACCCGTTCGATCCCCAACTTGCGCACCCTGCCTCTCTGGTTGGTTGAGCGCCTGCACGCTCGTTTCGTGGGTTGACTTAGGCATACGGAGTTCATCCCCAGTCTAAGCATACAGAGTTCATTTCCAGTCTAAGATCGGACCGAATCGAGGGTTGTGACAGCAGGATTGACAGCACGCAGGAGGGACCAGATCGATCCCCAGCTTGCGCATTCTGCCTCTCTGATCGGCGGATCTCTCGTACGCCCGTTTCGTGGGCTGGCTTAGGCATAGGGAGTTCATTCCATGTCTAAGCCCTAGCTGGTTGTGGCAACGGGACCGGCAGCACGTAAAAGGGCATCGGGCTGATCTCCGGCTTACAAATTATGCCTCTCCGATCGGCTCAGCGCCTGTACGCTCGTTTTGTGGGTTGGCTTAGGCATACGAAGTTCATTCCATGTCTAAGCCCCAGTCGGACCGAGGGTTGTGGTAGCAGGACCGGTAGCGGGATCGACAGCGCGCAGAGGGGGATCGGGCTGATCCCTGACTTGCGTATTATGCCTCTCTAGTCAGCCTCTTCGATCGGCTGAGCGCCCGTACGCTATTTTCATGGGTTGACTTAGGCATACGGAGTTCATCCCCCATCTAAGCATATGGAGTTCATTCCCAGTCTAAGATTGGATTGGATCGAGGGTTGCGACAGCAGGATCGGCAGCACGCAGGGGGGACCGGGCCGATCCCAGCTTGCGAATTCTGTCTCTCTGGTCGACTGAGCGCCCGCACGCCCGTTTCATGGGTTGGCTTAGGCATAGGGAGTTCATTCCATTTTTATAAGCCCCAGCTGAACCGAAGGTTGTGGTAGTGGGACCGACAGCACGCAAAGGGGGAATGGGCTGGTCCCCGGCTTGTGCATTATGCCTCATCGATCAGCTCAGCGCTCGTACGCTCGTTTCATGGGTTGACTTACGTATACGGAGTTCATTACCAGTGTAAGATCAGATCGGATCAAGGGTTGCGGCAGTACGATCAACAGCATGCAAGGGGGACCGGGTTGATCCCCGGCTTGCGCATTCTGCCTCTCCGATCGATTGAATGCCGCACGCTCGTTTCATGGGTTAGCTTAGGCATACGGAGTTCATTCCATGTCTAAGCCCCAGCCGAACCGTGGGTTGTGGTAGCAGGACCGGTAACGAGATCGATAGCATGTAGAGGGGGACGAGGCTGATTCCTAACTTGTGCATTATGCCTCTCCGATCGGCCTCTCCGATCGGTTGAGTGCTCACACGCTCATTTCGTGGGTTGACTTATGCATACGGAGTTCATTCCCAGCCTAAGATTGGACCGGACTGAGGGTTATGGTAGCAGGATCAACAGTATGAAGGGGGGGATCGGGCTGATCCCCAGCTTGCGCATTCTGTCTCTTCGGTTGGCTAAGCGCCCGCACGTTCGTTTCGTGGGTTGGCTTAGGCATATGGAGTTCATTCCATGTCTAAGCATACGGAGTTCATTCCCAGCCTAAGATTTTGAGCCACGGTGCACATGCTGGGCTCGGGCATGTACTGGTGCCATATTTTTTTGGCCCGGGGTACCATCATCGGAACATCACCGGAGCATCATCGGAGAGCCTAACCGATGGCATTGGGGGTTCCGATGATTGGAGGGCCGGGGGGTGTGCACACATGATGTGCGATGGGTGCTGGTACTTGCCCCTTATATTGGCCCCCTATCCCTCATCAAACCTCAAGAACTCACACCCCCTTAAAAAGCATTTGAGATTTTATAGGTTTGCTACCAGTAGACATTAAAGTGTCTAAAATGGGGACACTTTTTTCAAACAGTCACAAAATCTTCTCCACTTCGAGTTTTTAGCTGAATTTTTTTGTGCATGCCAACAAAAATTCAAGGATCATTTCTACCAAATTTGGGGACAAAACTCTTTCTAAAAAAATTTAGAAAACCCCAAACCTTAAAAAGTTTCAAAAATCATGAAAAATAGAAAATGGGTCGTCTTGCCAGGAAACTTCACATGAAGGCTTAGGGGACCATTGTATGAATTTACAAGCCACAAAAATGGCATTGGCATGGCAGAAATATGAAGATGTGCTTGAACCCACCTACCACCCGTTCGATCCCTAACTTGCGCACCCTACCTCTCTGGTCGGCTGAGAGCCCGCACGCTTGTTTTGTGGGTTGACTTAGGCATACGGAGTTCATCCTCAGTCTAAGTATACAGAGTTCATTCCCAATCTAAGATTAGACCAGATCGAGGGTTGTGACAGTAGGATCGACAGCACGCAGGGGAGATTGGATCGATCCCCAGCTTATGCATTCTGCCTCTCCGACCGACGGATCACCCGCACACCCGTTTCGTGGGTTGGCTTAGGCATAGGGAGTTCATTCCATGTCTAAGCCCTAGCGAGACCGAGGGTTGTGGTAATGGGACCGACAGCATGCAGAAGGGCACCGGGTCGATCTCTGACTTGCAAATTATGCCTTTCTGGTCGGCTCAGCGCCCGTACACTCATTTCGTGGGTTGGCTTAGGCAAGGGAGTTCATTCCATGTCTGAGCCCCAGTCGGATCGAGAGTTGTGGTAGCAGGACCGGTAGCGGGATCAGCAGCGCACAGAAGAGGATCGGGCTGATCCATGACTTGCATATTGTGCCTCTCCAGTCGGCCTCTTCGGCCGGTTGAATGCTCGTACGCTCGTTTCATGGGTTGACTTAGGCATACAAAGTTCATCCCCCATCTAAGCATATGGAGTTCATTCCCAGTCTAAGATTAGACCAGACTAAGGGTTACGGTAGCAGGATCGGTAGCACGCAGGGGGGATCGAGCCCATCTTTGACTTGCGAATTCTGCCTCTCTGGCCAACTGAGTGCCCGCACGCCCGTTTCATGGGTTGGCTTAGGCATAGGGAGTTCATTCCATTTTTATAAGCCCCAGTCGGACCGAGGGTTGTGGCAATAGGACCGACAGCACGCAAAGGGGGAATGGGTCGGTCCCCGGCTTGTGCATTACGCCTCTTCGGTCGGCTCAACACCCGCACGCTCGTTTCATGGGTTAACTTATGCATACAGAGTTCATTACCAGCATAAGATCAGATCGGACCAAGGGTTACGGCAGTAGGATCAACAGCACGCAGGGGGGATCGGGTTAATTCTCGACTTGCGCATTCTGCCTCTTCGACCGGTTGACCACCTGCACGCTCGTTTCATGGGTTAGCTTAGGCATACAGAGTTTATTCCATGTCTAAGCTCCAGTCAAACCGAGGGTTGTGGCAGTAGGACCGACAGCGGGATCAACAGCACGCAGAGAGGGATCGGGCTGATTCTCGACTTGTGCATTATGCGTCTCTGACCGGCCTCTCCGATCGGCTGAACGCCCACATGCTCGTTTTGTGGGTTGACTTAGGCATACGGAGTTCATCCTCAGTCTAAGCATACGAAGTCCATTCCCAGTCTAAGATCAGATCGGACCTAGGGATACAGTAGGAGGATCGATAGCACGTAGAGGGGACCGGGCCGATCCCCAGCTTGCGCATTCTGTCTCTCCAACCGGTTGAGTGCCCGCACGCCTGTTTCGTGGGTTGGCTAAGGCATAGGCAGTTCATTCCATGTCTAAGCCCCAGTCGGACCGAGGGTTGTGGCAGCGAGACTGATAGAACGCGGAAGGGGAACGAGTTGATCCCCGGCTTGCGCATTATGCTTCTCCGGTCGGCTCATGGCCCGCACGCTCGTTTTGTGGGTTGACTTAGGCATACGAAGTTCATTCCTAGTCTAAGATCGAATCGGACCGAGGGTTGCGGCAGAAGAATCGACAGCATGCAGGGGGGACCAAGTCAATCCTCGGCTTACGCATTCTGCCTTTCCGGCCGACTGAGCGCTCGCACGCCCGTTTCGTGGGTTGGCTTAGGCATAGGGAGTTCATTCCATGTCTAGGCCCCAGCCAGATCGAGGGTTGTGGTAGCAGGATCGACAGCACGTAGAGGGGCACCGGGCCGATCCCCGACTTACGTATTATGCCTCTCCGGCTGGCTCAGCGCCCGCACGCTCATTTCGTGGGTTGGCTTAGGCATACAGAGTTCATTCCATGTCTAAGCCCCAGTCGGACCAAGGGTTGTGGCAGCAAGACCAGCAGCGGGATCGGCAGCTAGTAGAGGGGGATCGAGCTGATCCTCGACTTGCACATTATGCCTCTTTGGTCAGCCTCTTCAGTCGACCTCTCCGACCGACTGAGCACCCGTATAGTAATTTCATGGGTTGACTTGGGCATACAGAGTTCATCCCTAGTCTAAGCATACGGAGTTCATTCCCAGTCTAAGATCAGACCGGATCGAGGGTTACGATAGTAGGATCGGTAGCACGCAGGGGGGATTGGGCCGATAACCGACTTGCGCATTCTGCCTCTTCAGTCGACTGAACGCCCGCACACCCGTTTCGTGGGTTGGCTTAGGCATAGAGAGTTCATTCCATGTCTAAGCCCCAGTTGGATTGAGGGTTGTGACAGTGGGATTGATAGCACGCAGAGGGGGATCGGGCCGATCCAGGACTTGCGCATTATGCCTTTTCGGCTGACTCAGTGCCCGTACGCTCATTTCATGGTTTGACTTATGCATATGGAGTTCATTCCTAGTGTAAGATCAAATCAGACTGAGGGTTGCGGCAGCAAGATCAAAAGCACACAGGGGGGACCGGGTCGATCCCCGACTTGCGCATTCTGCCTCTCTGGTCGACTGAGCACCCGCACGCTCATTTCGTGGGTTGGCTTAGGCATACGGAGTTCATTCCCAGTAAATGAGTTTGAGCCACAGTCCACATGCTGGGCTTGGGCATGTGCTGGTGCCACATTTTTTTCGCCCGAGGCACCATTGCCGGAGCATTGTCGGAGAGCCTAACCGACGGCATTGGGGGTTCCGGTGATTGGGGGCCGGGGGGTGTGCGCACATGATGTGTGATGGGTGCTGGTACTTGGGCTTTATATTGGCCCCCTATCCCTCATCAAACCTCAAGAACTCACACCCCCTTCAAGAGCATTTGAGATTTTGTAGGTTTGCTGCCAGTAGCCATTAAAGTATCTAAATGGGGACACTTTTTTCAAACGGTCACAAAATCTTCTCCACTTTGAGTTTTTGGTTGAAGTTTTTTGTGCATGCCAACAAAAATACAAGGATCACCTCTACCAAATTTGGGGACAAAACTCTTTCTAAAAAAATTTTAAAAAATCCCAAACCGTAAAAAGTTTCAAAAATCATGAAAAATAGAAAACGGGTCGTCTTGCCACGAAACCTCACATGAAGGCTTAGGGTACCATTGTATGAATTTGCAAGCCATAAAAATGGCATTGGCATTGTAGAAATATAAAGATGTGCTTGAACCCACCTACCACCCGTTCGGTCCCTAGCTTACCCATCTACCTCTCCGGCCGGCTGAGCGACCGCACGCCCATTTCGTGGGTTGGCTTAGGCATAGGGAGTTCATTCCATGTCTAAGCCCTACCCGGATTGAGGGTTGTGGCAGCAAGACCGGCAGCACATAGAGGGGGACCGAGCCGATCCCTAGCTTGCGCATTATGCCTCTCCAACCGGCTCAGCGCCCGCACGCTCATTCCGTGGGTTAACTTAGGCATACAGAGTTCATTTGCAACCTAAGATCAAACCAGACTGAGGGTTGCAGAAGTAGGATCGACAGCACGCAGGGAGGGATCGGGTCGATCCTCGGCTTGCGCATTCAGCCTCTCCGGCTGGCTGAGCGCCCGCACGCTCATTTCGTGGGTTGGTTTAGGCATACGGAGTTCATTCCATGTCTAAGCATACGGAGTTCATTCCCAGTCTAAGATCTGATCGGATCGAGGGTTGTGACAGTAGGACCAACAGTAGGATCAGTAGCATGCAGGGGGGAACCGAGCCGATCCTTGACCTGTGCATTTTGCCTTTTCGGTCGACTGAGCACCGCACACTCGTTTCGTGGGTTATCTTAGGCATACGGAGTTGATTCTATGTCTAAGAATACGAAGTTCATTCCCAGTCTAAGATCAGACCGGACTAAGGGTTGCGGTAGCAAGATCGACAGCACGCAGGGGGGACACGCTCATTTTGTGGGTGGCTTAGGCATACGGAGTTCATTCCATGTCTAAGCCCCAGTCGGATCGAGGGTGGTAGCAATAGGACTGAAAGCATGCAGAGGGGGACCGGGTCGATCACCGGCTTGCGCGTTATGCCTCTCCGGTCAGCTCAGTGCCCGCACGCTCATTTCGTGGGTTGACTTAGGCATACAAAGTTCATTCCCAGTCTAAGATCAGACCGGACCGAGGGTTGCCAAAGCAGGATCGATAGCACATAGGGGGGACCAAGCCGATCCCCGGCTTACGCATTCTACCTTTTCGAATGGCTGAGCGCCCGTAAAGCCCGTTTCATGGGTTGGCTTAGGCATAGAGAGTTCATTCCATGTCTGAGCCCCAGTCGGATTGAGGGTTGTGGCAGTGGGATCGACAACACGTAAAGGGGGACTAGGCCACTCCCTGGCTTGCGCATTATGCCTTTCTGGCTGACTCAGTGCCTGTACGCTCGTTTCATGGGTTGACTTAGGTATACGAAGTTCAATCCCAGTCTAAGATCAGATCGGACCGAGGGTTGTGGCAGTAGGATCGACAGCACGCAGGGGGATCGGGCTGATCCCTGGCTTTTGTATTCTGCCTCTCCGACTGGCTGAGGGCCCACACGACTGTTTCGTGGGTTGGCTTAGGCATAGGGAGTTCATTCCATGTCTAAGCCCTAGCCGAACTGAGGGTTGTGGTAGCGGGACTAGCAGCACGTAGAGGGGGATCGGGCCGATCCCTGGCTTGCGCATTATGCCTCTTCGATCGACTCATCGCCCGTACGCTCGTTTCGTGGGTTGGCTGAGGTATACGGAGTTCATTCCATGTCCAAAACCCAGTCGGACCAAGGGTTGTGGCAGCAAGACCGGCAGTGGGATCGATAGCACGCAGAGGGGGACTGGGTTGATCCCCGACTTGCGTATTATGCCTCTCCGATTGGCCTCTCCGGCCGATTGTGCACCCATACGCTCATTTCATGGGTTGACTTAGGCATATGAAGTTCATCCCCAGTCTAAGCATACAGAGTTCATTCCCAGTCTAAGATAGAATTGGACTGAAGGTTACAGTAGCAGGATCGATAGCACACATGGTGGACCTAGCCGATCCTCGGCTTACGCATTTTGCCTCTCCGGTCGGCTGAGCGCCTGCACGCCCGTTTCGTGGGTTGGCTTAGGCATAGGGAATTCATTCCATGTCTAAGCCCCAGCCAGACCGAGGGTTGTGGTAACGGGAACGACAGCACACAGAGAGGGATCAGGCCGATCCCCGACTTACGCGTTATGCTTCTTCGGCCGGCTCAACGCCCGCACGCTCGTTTCGTGGGTTGACTTATGCATACAGAGTTCATTCCCAGTGTAAGATCAGACTGGACTGAGGGTTGTGGCAGTAAGATCGATAGCACGCAGGGGGGATCAGGTCGATCCCCGGCTTGCGCATTTTGCCTTTTCGGCCGATTGAGCACCCGCACGCTCGTTTCGTGGGTTGGCTTAGGAATACGGAGTTCATTTAATGTCTAAACATAAAAAGTTCATTCCCAGTCTAAGATTTTGAGCCATGGTGCACATGCTGGGCTCGGGCATGTGCTGGTGCCACATTTTTTTTGCCCGGGGCACCATCATCAGAGCATCACCAGAGCATCGTCGAAGAGCCTAACCGACGGCATTGGGGGTTTCGGCGATTGGGGGGGCCAGGGGGTGTGCACACATGATGTGCAATGAGTGCTGGTACTTGGCCCTTATGTTGGCCCCCTATCCCTCATCAAACCTCGAGAATTCACACCCCCTTAAAGAGCATTTCAGATTTCATAGGTTTGCTGCCAGCAGCCATTAAAGTGTCTGAAATGGGGACACTTTTTTCAAACGATCACAAAATCTTCTCCACTTCAAGTTTTTAGCTGAATTGTTTTGTGCATGCCAACAAAAATACAAGGATCACCTCTACCAAATTTGGGGACAAAACTCTTTCTAAAAAAATTTTAAAAAATCTCGAACCGTAAAAAGTTTCAAAAATCGTGAAAAATAGAAAATGGGTCGTCTTGCCACGAAATCTCACATGAAGGCTTAGGGGACCATTGTATGAATTTACAAGCCATAAAAATGGCATTAGCGCTACAGAAATATGAAGATGTGCTTGAACCCACCTACCACCCGTCCGGTCCCTGGCTTATGCATCCTGCCTCTTTGGTCGGTTGAGCGCCCACACGCTCGTTTCGTGGGTTGACTTAGGCATACAGAGTTCATCCCCAGTCTAAGCATACGGAGTTCATTCCCAGTCTAAGATCAGACCGGATCGAGGGTTGCGATAGTCGGATCGACAGCACGCAGGGGGGATCGGGCTAATCCCCCGCTTGCGCATTCTGCCTCTCCAGCCAACTGAGCGCCCGCACGCTTGTTTCATGGGTTGGCTTAGCCATACGAAGTTCAGTCCATGTGTAAGCCCCAGTCGGACCGAGGGTTGTGGTAGCAGGATCAACAGCGGGATCGGTAACATGTAGAGGGGGACCGGGCTGATCCTCAACTTGCGCATTATGCCTCTCCGATCGACCTCTCCAGCCGGCTGAGCGCTCGTATGCTCATTTCATGGGTTGACTTAGGCATACGGAGTTCATCCCCAGTCTAAGCATACGAAGTTCATTCACAGTCTAAGATCAGACTGGATCGAGGGTTACGATAGCAGGATCGACAGCATGCGGGGGGGATCGTGTCGTTCCCTTACTTGCACATTATGCCTCTTCGATCGGCATCTCCAGTCGACTGAGCGCTAATACACTCATTTCGTGGGTTGACTTAGGCATACGAAGTTCATCCCTAGTCTAAGCATACAGAGTTCATTCATAGTCTAAGATTAGACTAGACCGAGGGTTGCGACAGTAGGATCAACAACACGTATGAGGGATCAGGCCAATCCTCAGCTTACACATTCTACCTCTCCGGCCGGCTGAGTACTCGCACACTTGTTTCATGGGTTGGCTTAGGCATACGGAGTTCATTCCTTGTCTAAGCATACGGAGTTCATTCTCAGTCTAAGATCGGATCGGATCGAGGGTTACGATAGCAAGACCAGCAGCAGGATCGGCAGCACGCAGAGGGGACCGGGTCGATCCCCAGCTTACGCATTCTGCCTTTCCGACTGATTGAGCATCTGCATGCTCATTTTCGGGTTTGGCTTAGGCTCACAGAGTTCATTCAATGTCTAAGCATACGAAGTTCATTCCCAATCTAAGATCAGATCGAACTGAGGGTTACGGTAGTAGGATCAACAGCACACAGGGGAGGATCGACCTGATCCCCGGCTTGCACATTCTGCCTCTCCGGTTGGTTGAGCGCCCGCACGCTCCTTCCGTGGGTTGGCTTAGGCATACACAGTTCATTCCATGTCTAAGCCCCAGCCAGACTGAGGGTTGTGGTAGTAGGACTGACAACGAGATCGACAGCTCGTAGAGGGGGATCGGGCTTATCCCTAGCTTGTGTATTATGCCTCTTCGATAGGCTGAGCGCCTGCACGCTCATTTTGTGGGTTGACTTAGGCATACGGAGTTCATTCCCAGTCTAAGATCAGATCGACCGAGGGTTACGGTAGTAGGATTGATAGCATGCAGAGGGATCGAGTCGATCCTTGACTTTTGCATTCTGCCTCTCCGATCGGCTGAGCACCCACACGACTGTTTCGTGGGTTAGCTTAGGCATAAGGAGTTCATTCCATGTCTAAGCCCCAGTCAGATCGAGGGTTATGGTAACGGGACTGGCAGCATGCAGAGGGGGATCGGGCCGATCCCTGACTTGCGCATTATGCCTCTCCGGCTGGCTTAATGCCCGTACGGTCATTTTGTGGGTTGGCTTAGGCATACAGAGTTCATTCCATGTCCAAGCCCCAGTCGGACCGAGGGTTGTGGCAGTAAGACCAGCAGCGGGATCGACAGCACGTAGAGGGGGACTAGGCTGATCCCCGGCTTACGCATTATGCCTCTCCGGCCCGACTGAGCGCTCGCATGCTCGTTTCATGGGTTGACTTAGGCATACGGAGTTCATCTCTAGTCTAAGCATACAGGTTCATTCCCAGTCTAAGATCGGACTGGACTGAGTGTTGTGACAGCAGGATCAGCAGCACGCAGGGGGGACCGGGCCGATCTCGGCTTACGCATTCTACCTCTTTGGTTGGCTGAGCGCCCGCACGCCCATTTCATGGGTTGGCTTAGGCATAAGGAATTCATTCCACGTCTAAGCCCTAGCCAGACCGAGGGTTGTGGCAGCGGGACCTGTAGCATGCAGAGGGGGATCGGGCCGATCCCCAGCTTGCGCATTATGCCTCTTCTGCCTGCTCAGCGCCCGTACGCTCGTTTCGAGGGTTGATTTATAGATACGGAGTTCATTCCCAGTGTAAGATTAGACTGGACCAAGGGTTGCGATAGCAAGATCAATAGCATGTTGGGGGGAATCGGGTCGATCCCCGACTTGCGCATTCTACCTCTCCGGTCGGTTGAGCGCCTGCACGCTCGTTTCGTGGGTTGGCTTAGGTATACGGAGTTCATGCCATGTCTAAGCAAACGAAGTTCATTCTCAGTCTATGATTTTGAGCCACGGTGCACATGTTGGGCTCGGGCGTGTGCTGGTGCAGCATTTTTTTTGCCCAAGCACCATCATCGGAGCATCACCGAAGCGTCGCCGGAGAGCCTAACCGGCAGCATTGAGGGTTCCGGTGATTGGGGGTGCCGAGGGGTGTGCACACATGATGTGCGATGGGTGCTGGTACTTGGCCCTTATATTGGCCCCCTATCCCTCATCAAACCTTGAGAACTCACACCCCCTTAAAGAGCATTTCAGATTTTATAGGTTTGCTGTCAGTAGCCATTAAAATGTCTGAAATGGGGACACTTTTTTCAAACGATCACAAAATCTTCTCCCCTTCGATTTTTTAGCTGAATTTTTTTGTGCATGCCAGAAAAAATATAAGGATCACCTCTACCAATTTTGGGGACAAAACTCTTTCTAAAAAAATTTTTAAAAAATCCCGAATCATAAAAAGTTGTAAAAATCATGAAAAATAGAAAACAGGTCGTCTTGCCATGAAACTTCACATGAAGGCTTAGGGGACCATTGTATGAATTTACAAGCCATAAAAATGGCATTGGCATGGCAGAAATATGAATATGTGCTTGTGTCATGCCCTGGGCAGGCACGCCAGGCACATCGAGCGGACCAGAAGGTGGGCCAGAGGTTGAGGCCCGTAGACCAGGCGTGCTGGCGGGTAGCTGCATGCAAAGCCTAGCAAATGAGTTTAGAAAGCCCACCTGACTTGTAGGCCAGCCCGTGAAACCAAGGCCTAGCATACAAGCTGCTCGCACCACATCCAAAAGGGCCCAAGGTGCTGGACACGCAAGGGAAGCTTCTGGAAGCAGGCAGGATCAGTAGGAGCATCTTGGCAGATTTGGTTGACCTTAAAAATCAGGAGTTAGCATCCTAATTGATTGTAATCCCATGATTTTAACCTTTATTCTAGGGATATTGCCATTAAGTTGTAGCTGGAGCCTCAACTATAAATAAAGGGCTACTCCACCCTCATTTGTACACCATCAAACACTTCTGTTTCAGTGAATACAAGAGCATTTCCAGAATTCTATCTTGTTCATCTTGTTTCTCTTTAACTTGTGTAATCAGCCCTTCCCATTGTTGTAGTGCCTACACGCTTGTGTTTTAGGCTGACTTAGGCATAAAGGAGGAGATTCCAAGCTTAAGGTCACACGGATTCTGAGTCTAAGGTCAGAGCCCGTGACAGTTGGTATCAGAGCAAGTTCGATTCTACGTGTTTGTGTTGTGCAGGTTAGATCGTGATTGAGGAGATGGCATCCCAAAGTGACATTGTTAACCAATAACCAGAGGCCCAGGAGCATGGGCATGGAAGAGGTAAGAAAGCCGATTCTAAAGATATATGGTCTACCATGGACGGTAGGCTAGCCAAGGTGGAGGTGACCGTAGGCAACATGGGGGAGAAGCTTGAGAAGGTAGAGACTCACATTACATCGCTAGACTCCATGGGGGAGGAGATCCAAAGTGAGCTGAAAGCTGCTCTCAACAAAGGCTTGGATGTGTTCACTCCAAAGAATCAGACCTTGGAGGCTGAAGTGCTGACCTTGCGCGATAGCATGGAGGCCATGCACCAGTGGATGGAGGAGCTTGCCAGTGAGCTCGTTGCTTGCAAAACTGCCATTAGGAATGGCATGTTTGCTGGAGTGTCCAAATCCAGATTGGATGTCCCCAAGCCTAAGGAGTTTAAGGGGACTAGGGCAGCCAAGGAAGCAGACAACTACCTTTGGGGTATAGAGCAGTACTTCTAGGCCATGGGCATGCAAGACGAGGTGATAAAGGTAAGCACTACTGCTATGTATCTCATTGATGTAGCCTTATTATGGTGGAGGTGCAGGTGTGATGATGTTAGGCATGGGAGCACCAAGATTGGAACCTGGGCAGAGTTTCAAAAGGAGTTCAAAGAACAATTTTACCCAGAGTATGCCGATGATGAGGCGAGAGCAAAGTTGCACAAGCTGAGCCAGCAAGGGGACATAAGGGAGTATGTCCAGAAATTCTCTGAACTAATGCTACAGATCTTGGATCTAGGTGAGAAGGATGCCTTCTTTACTTTCATGGATGGGCTGAAGCTGTAGGTGAAGCATGAGCTACAAAGGAGAGGAGTTCATGACTTGGCTAAAGCCATGACTACTGTTGAGGCCTTGATAGAGTTCAAGCCTTTGAACAAGTTCGAGTCTTCGAAGCCCAAGGGTAAAGGCAGGGACGATAGGGACCGAAAGAAGCAGTCCAAGGGGAAAGACCATGACCGAGAGTCCAAGGATAGAGACCGAGACCGTTCAACCATAGATGGTGAGAGAAAGCCACCAGCAGGCAAGTGGAAAGCAAAAGGGGACCGAGAGCCACTAGCATGCTACCTATGTGGAGGGAGCCACATAACACGTAATTGCCCATAGAAGGGTAAACTGGCTGCTGTAGACAAGGAGTCTGACAAGGAGCCAGAGTTAGGGGCAGCAAAGCTTGGGTCTTTGGTGCTCAATGTTGTCCAGAGTAATGGGAGTCGTAAGCCAAAGGGCTTGATGTTTGCGGATCTGATGGTTGTGGGTCAGAAGGTAAGTGTACTGGTGGACACATGTGCCTCACATCTTTTTATTTCAGGTGATGAAGCTCGAAAGCTTGGACTAAAGGTGTAGAAAAGGACTGGTACCATTAAAACAATGAACTCTAAGGAGGTTCTAGCCATTGGAGTAGCACGGGGAGTGGAGTTACAGCTTGGAGATTGGAAAGGCAAGGAGACCATAAAGGTAATACCCCTTGACGACTATGAGTTTGTGATTGGGTTGGATTTCCTTGTTCAGATTAACGCCCTCCTTGTGCCTTTTATCGATTGTGTTTACATCTTGGATGCACGGTGCCAATGCCTAGTGCCATTGAGGAGAGGGTCTAGAATTGGGTCGCGGGTGGTGTCAAACATCCAATTTGCCAAGGTGGTAAGTAGACAAGAAGATACCTTCTTGGCAGCCCTGAAATATGATGAGCCAAGGGAGAAGGAGACCGAGTCACCCTTGGAGGTGCTAAAGGTGCTGAAGACCTTTAGTGGTGTGATGCCCGCAATGCTACCTAGCAAGCTACCACCTAAGAGGGAGGTGGATCACAAGATCGAGTTGGTGTCCAAGGCCAAGCCACCAGCCAGAGCCCCTTACCGAATGTCTCCATAAGAGTTGGAGGAGTTGAGGAAGCAGCTCAAGGAGTTAGTTGATGCTAGCTTCATCAGGCCATCGAAGGCACCCTATGGTGCACTGGTTCTATTCCAGCACAAGCATGATGGGTCGTTGTGGTTGTGGATAGATACCAGGCTTTGAACAAGTTGACCATCAAGAACAAGTACCCCACCCCACTCATTACGGACTTTTTCGATCAACTTGGGAGTGCAAGGTGGTTCACCAAGCTGGATTTGAGGTCAGGCTACTATTGAGTCAGGATCGCGGAGGGAGATGAGCCAAAGATAGCGTGTGTCACTCGGTATGGTTTGTATGAGTTCTTGGTGATGCCTTTCGGACTCACGAATGCCCCAGCAACATTCTACACCCTTATGAACAAGGTACTTCAGTCATTCCTTGATCGGTTTGTTATGGTTTATTGGGATGACATTGTGATCTACAGCCAGACTTTGGGAGAGCATGTAGACCACTTGAGACAAGTGTTCGAGGTGTTATGGGTGCACAAGCTGTTTGTCAAGAGGGAGAAGTGCTCATTCGCCCAGCAGGAGATCCCGTTCCTTGGCCACATAGTGGGAGGTGGTAGGATACGCATGGATGAATGCAAGATACACGCCATCCTGGAGTGGCAACCGCCAACCAAGGTCACTGAGTTGAGATCATTCCTTGGGCTGGTTAACTACTATAGGTGCTTCATCAAAGGTCACTCAGCAATAGCCACACCATTGACTGACTTGCTCAAGAAACGGAAAGCATGGGAGTGGAGCGCAGGGTGCCAGGAAGCCTTTGATAGGTTGAAGCGGGCTGTGACCGAAGAGCCAGTCTTGGCCTTGCGAGACCATGCCAAAACGTATGAGTTGCATACGAATGCATCAGACTTTGCCATAGGGGGCGTGTTGATTCAGGAGGGACGTCCAATCGCGTTCGAGAGTAGAAAGCTGAATGAAACTGAATGTAAGTACATGGTCCAAGAGAAAGAGATGACTGTAGTGGTGCACTACTTGTGCACTTGGCGCCATTACCTGGTGGGGTCAAGGTTCATGGTTAGGACGGACAATGTGGTGACCAGCTACTTCCAGACGTAGAAGAAGCTGTCCCCCAAGCAGGCGAGATGGCAAAATTTTCTTGCAGAATTTGATTTCCAGATGGAGTACAAGCCAGGACGGGCGACCCTAGTGGTAGACGCCCTGAGCAGGAAGGTTAGCCTTGCTGCCATTAGCCAACCAGAGGGGTCACTGGTGCCACGCATCAAGAAGGGACTTGCGCATGATCCTACAGTCAAGGCTTTGATAGAGCATGCCCAGAAAGGTAAGACTAGGTGATTTTGGTTGCAGGATGGCTTGCTGTACACCAGGGGTAGTAGACTGTTTGTGCCGCAGCACGGGAAGCTCCACAAGGAAGTTTTGCAAGAATGCCATGATTCAAGGTGGGCTGGACACCCCGAAGTGAGTCACCCCTTGGCACTGATCGAGGACCGGTACTACTGGCCGCACATGAGAGACGATGTGGAGGCCTATGTAAAGACTTGTCTTGTGTGCCAACAGGACAAAATGGAGCTCAAGAAACTAGGTGGTCTCTTGGAGCCATTGCCAGTGCCAGAGCCACCATGGGAGACTGTTTCTCTAGCATTTATAGTCAGTCTACCCAAAGTAAAAGGGTTTGGAAGCATCATGGTAGTGGTGGATAGGTTTTCCAAGTATGAAATCTTCATTCCAGCAACCAAGGAGTGCCCAGCCGAGGAGGCAGCTCGATTGTTCCTAAAGAACATGGTTAAGTACTGGGGAGTGCCAAAGACCATTGTTAGTGATCAGGACAGGCATTTCACGGGCAGGTTCTGGACTGAGTTGTTCAAGCTGTTGGGGTCAGACTTGAACTTTTCCGCCAGCATGCATCCACAGACCGATGGGCAGACAGTGCGAGTAAATGGACTATTGGAGGTCTACCTCAGGCACTATGTGAGTGCCACACAAAGGGACTGGCCAAAGCTACTAGATATTGTGCAGTTTTCCTACAACTTGCAAAGGAGCGAGGCAATGAACCAGAGCCCATTTGAGGTTGTAACAGGGCAACAACCACTAACACCCGGTTCAATTGCTGCAGGTTATACAGTGCCGAATCCAGCAGCATACAAGTTTACCAAGGTATGGCAAGAGCAAACTGACTTGGCCAGAGTTCGTCTACATAAGGCGGCCAAGAGGTCGAAGAAGTGGATAGACCAGAAGAGGCAGGATGTGCAATTCCAGGTTGGAGACTTGGTATTGGTGAAGCTGCATCCCATTGTGCACCATAGGGGGCTGCACAAAGGCCTAGTCCAGAGGTATGAGGGACCTTTTTGAGTAGTCAAGAGGATAGGCAAGGTTGCCTACAAGCTGGATATGCCACCCAAGCTGAGGGTACACCCGGTGTTCCATGTGAGCATGCTCAAGCCGTTCCATAAGGATGAGGGAGATCCAGGATGGGCAGAGTCAAAGCGTGCACCACTGGGAGCAAGGGCCTCATATGAGAAGAAAGTCCACAGTATCATGGCTGATCGGGAGGTAAGACAGAAGAACTATCAACCAAGACATGAGTACTTGGTGCACTGGAAGGGACTTCCAGATAGTGAGGCGAGTTGGGAACCAGCAGAGGACTTATGGCAGTTTGGGGACCAGATCAAGCAGTACCATGCAGAAGATGCAACAAGGGTGTTGCGTAATCAGGTGGGGGAGAATGTCACACCCTGGGTGGGCGCGCCAGGCACATCAGGCGGACCAGCAAGTGAGCCAGAGGTTGAGGCCCGCAGACCAGGCGTGCTGGCGGGTATCTCCGCGCAAAGCCTAGCAAACGAGTTCAAAACGCCCGCCCGACTTGCTGGCCAGCCCGTGAGACCAAGGCCTGGCATACAAGCTGCCCGTACCACATCTAGAAGGGCCCAAGGTGCTGGACACGCAAGAGAAGCTTTTGGAAGCAGGCACATCTAGAATTCTGTCTTGTTCATCCTGTTTCTCTTTAACTTGCGTAATCAGCCCTTCCCATTGTTCTAGTGCCCGCACGCTTGTGTTTTAGGCTAACTTAGGCACAAAGAAGGAGATTCCAAGCCTAAGGCCGCATGGATTCTGAGTCTAAGGTCAGAGTCCGTGACACTTGAACCCACCTACCACCCGTTCGATCCCCGGCTTGTGCATCCTGCCTTTCTGGTCAGTTGAGTGCCCGCACGCTCGTTTCGTGGGTTGACTTAGGCATACGAAGTTCATCGCTAGTCTAAGCATACAGAGTTCATTCCTAGTCTAAGATCTAACTAGACCGAGGGTTGTGGCAGCAAGATAGGCGGCACACAGGAGGGATCGGGCTGATCCCCAGCTTGCGCATTATGCCTCTCCGACCGGTTGAGCGCCCGCACGCTCGTTTCATGGGTTGGCTTAGGCAAACGGAGTTCATTCCATGTCTAAGCCCCAGCTGGACCAAGGGTTGTGGCAGTAGGACCGGCAGTGGGATCGGCAGCACATAGAGGGGGACCGGGCTGATCCTCGCTTACGCATTATGCCTCTCCGCCCGACCTCTTCGGTTGATTGAGCGCCCGTATGCTCGTTTCATGTGTTGACTTAAGCATACGGAGTTCATCCCCAGTCTAAGCATACAGAGTTCAATCCCAGTCTAAGATCGGACAGGATCGAGGGTTGCGACAGTAGGATCGACAGCACGCATGGGGCACCGGGCCAATCCCCAGCTTGCGCATTATGCCTCTTCGGTTGGCTCAGCGCCCGTACACTCGTTTCGTGGGTTAACTTAGGCATACAGAGTTCATTCCCAGTCTAAGATCAGACCGAACCGAGGGTTGCGGCAGCAGGATCGATAGCACACAGGAGGGACCGAGTCGATCCTCGGCTTGCGCATTCTGCCTTTCTGGCCGGCTGAGCAACCGTACGCCCGTTTCATGGGTTGGCTTAGGCATAGGGAGCTCATTCCATGTCTAAGCCCCAGCCGAACTGAGAGTTGTGGCAGTGGGACTGGCAGCACGTAGAGGAGGACCGAGTCGATCCTCGGCTTGCACATTATGCCTCTCCGGTCAGCTCAGCGCCCGCACACTCCTTTCATGGGTTGGCTTAGGCATACGGAGTTCATTCCATGTCTAAGCCCCAGCTGGACCAAGGGTTATGGCAGCAGGACTGGCAGCAGGATCGACAACATGCAGAGGGGGACCGGGCTGATCCCTGGCTTGTGCATTATGCCTCTCCGGCCGACTGAGCGCCCGTATGCTCATTTCATGGGTTGACTTAGGCATACGGAGTTCATCCCCAGTCTAAGCATACAGAGTTCATTCCTAGTCTAAGATTAGACCGGATCGAGAGTGGCGGTAGTAGGATCGACAGCACGCAGGGGGAATGGGCCGATCCCCGACTTGCGCATTATGCCTCTTCGGTCAGCTCCGCACCCGCTTGCTCGTTTCGTTGGTTGACTTAGGCATACGGAGTTCATTCCCAGTCTAAGATCGGACGGGATTGAGGGTTGCGGCAGCAGGATCGACAGGATGCAGGGAGGGACCGGGTCAATCCCCGGCTTGCACATTCTACCTTTCTGGCCGACTGAGTGCCTGCATGCTCGTTTCGTGGGTTGGTTTAGGCATACGGAGTTCATTCCTAGTCTAAGATCGGACCGGACTGAGGGTTGCGACAGTAGGATCGACAGCACGTAGGGGGGATCGAGCCGATCCTTGGCTTACGCATTCTGCCTCTCTAGCCGGTTGAGCTCCCGCACACTCGTTTCATGGGTTGGCTTAGGGATAGGGAGTTCATTCCATGTCGAAGCCCCAACTGGATCGAGGGTTGTGGCAGCAGGACCGGTAGCGGGATTGACAGTATGCAGAAGCAGACCGGGCTGATCCCCGGCTTGTGCTTTATGCCTCTTCGGCCGGCTGAGCGCCCACACGCTCGTTTCATGGGTTGACTTAGGCATACGGAGTCCATCCACAGTCTAAGCATATGGAGTTCATTCCCAGTCTAAGATCAGTCTGAACCAAGGGTTACGGCAGTAGGATCGACAGCACACAGGGGGACCAGGCCGATCCCCGGCTTGCGTATTCTACCTCTCCAACCGGCAGAGTGATCGTACGCCCATTTTGTGGGTTGGCTTAGGCATAGGGAGTTCATTCCATGTCTAAGCCCCAGCCGGATTGAGGGTTGTGGCAGCGGGACCGACAGCTCGTTAAGGGGGATTGGGCCGATCCCAGGCTTACACGTTATGCCTTTTCGATCGGCTCAGCACTCGCACTCTCGTTTCATCAGTTGACTTAGGCATATAGAGTTCATTCCCAGTCTAAGATCGGATCGGACCGAGGGTTGCGGTAGCAGGATCGACAGCACGCAGGAGGGATCGGGTTGATCCCCGGCTTGCGCAGTCTGCCTCCCCGACCGGCTGAGCACCTGCACGATCGTTTCATGGGTTGGCTTAGGCATACGGAGTTCATTCCATGTCTAAGCATATGGAGTTCATTCCCAGTCTAAGATCGGACTAGACCGAGGGTTGTGAAAGCAAGCAGGGGGGACCGGGCTGATCCCCGACTTGTGCATTCTACCTCTCTAGTAGGTTGAATGCCTGCACGCTCGTTTTGTGGGTTGGCTTAGGCATATGGAGTTCATTCCATGTCTAAGCATACGGAGTTCATTTGCAATCTAAGATCAGACCGGATTAAGGGCTACCTCAGCAGGATCGACAGCATGTAGGGGGACTGTGCCGATCCCCGATTTGTGCATTCTACCTGTCCGATTGGTTGAGCGCCTGTACGCTTATTTCATAGGTTGGCTTAGGCATACGGAGTTCATTCCATGTCTAAGCCCCAGTCGGATCGAAGGTTGTGGCAGCAGGACCAACAGCGGGATCGATAGCATGCAAAGGGGGACCGGGTTGATCCCCGACTTGTGCATTTTGCCTCTCTGATCGACTGAGTGCCCGCACGCTCGTTTCGTGGGTTGACTTAGGCATACAGAGTTCATCCCCAGTCTAAACATATGGAGTTCATTCCCAGTCTAAGATCAAGCTGGACCAAGGGTTGCAACAGTAGGATCGACTACACGCAGGGGGGATCGGGTTGATCCCCAGCTTGCGCATTCTGCCTCTCTGATCGACTGAGCGCCCGTACACCCATTTCGTAGTTTGGCTTAGGCATAGGGAGTTCATTCCATGTCTAAGCCCCAATCGAACTGAGGGTTGTGGCAGCGGGACCGGCAGCACGCAGAAGGGGACCGGGGCGATCCCCGGCTTGCGCATGATGCCTCTTCGGTCAGCTCAGCTCCCGCATGCTCGTTTCGTGGGTTGACTTATGCATACGGAGTTCATTCCCAGTGTAAGATCGGATTGGACCGAGGGTTATGGCAGTAGGATTGACAGCACGCAGGGGGGAGCAGGTCGATCCCCGGCTTGCACATTCTGCCTCTTCGGCCGGTTGAGCGCCTGCACGCTCGTTTCGTGGATTGGCTTAGGAATACGGAGTTCTTTCCATGTCTAAGCATATGGAATTCATTCCCAGTCTAAGATTTTGAGCCACGGTGCACATGCTGGGCTTGGGCATGTGCTGGTGCCACATTTTTTTCACCTGGGGCACCAAATTTAGGGACAAAACTCTTTCTAAAAAATTTTTAAGAAATCTCAAACCGTAAAAAGTTTCAAAGATCATGAAAAATAGAAAACGGGTCGTCTTGCCATGAAACTTCACATGAAGGCTTAGGGGACCATTGTATGAATTTACAAGCCATAAAAATGGCATTGGCATGGCAGGAATATGAAGATGTGCTTGAACCCACCCACCACCCGTTCGATCCCCTGCTTGCGCATCATGCCTCTCTGGTCAGCTGAGCGCCCGTACGCTCGTTTTGTGGGTTGACTTAGGCATGCAGAATTCATCCCCAACCTAAGCATATGAAGTTCATTCCTAGTCTAAGATCGGACCGGACCGAGGGTTACGGCACTAGGATTGCCAACACGCAGGGGGGATCGGGTCGATCCCCGGCTTGTGCATTCTCCCTCTCCGACCGGTTGAGCGCCCACACACTCGTTTCATGGGTTAGCTTAGGCATACAGAGTTCATTCCATGTCTAAGCCCCAGCTGGACCGAGGGTTGTGGTAGCAGGATGGATAGTGGGATCGACAACACGCAGAGGGGGACCGGGCTGATCTTCGGCTTACGCATTATGCCTTTTCGACCGGCCTCTTCGATTGGCTGAGCGTCCGTATGCTCATTTTGTGGCTTCACTTAGGCATACGGAGTTCATCCATAGTCTAAGCATATAGAATTCATTCCCAGTCTAAGATCGGATCGAACCGAGGGTTACGGTAGCAGGATTGGCAGCACGCAGGGGGGACCAGGTCGATCCTCGACTTACACATTCTACACCTCCAGCCAGCTGAGCGCCCGCACACTCATTTCGTGGGTTGGCTTAGGCATACGGAGTTCATTCCATGTCTAAGCCCCAGTTGGACTAAGGGTTTTGGCAGCGGGACCAGCAGCACGTAGAGGGGGACCGGGCCGGTCCCCAGCTTGCACATTATGCCTCTTTAGTCGGTTCAGCTCCCGCATGCTCGTTTCGTGGGTTGACTTATGCATACGAAGTTTATTCCCAGTGTAAGATCGAACTGGACCAAGGGTTATGGTAGCAGGATTGATAGCACACAGGGGGGATCGGGTCGATCCCCGACTTGTGCATTCTGCCTCTTCGATCGGTTGAGTGCCCGTACGTTCGTTTCGTCGGTTGGCTTAGGCATACGGAGTTCATTCCTTGTCTAAGCATACGGAGTTCACTCTCAGTCTAAGATTTTGAGCCACGATGCACATGCTGGGCTTGGGCATGTGTTGGTGCCGCATTTTTTTCACCCGGGGCACCATCGTCAGAGCATCGCTGGAGCATCGCTGGAGCATCGTCAGAGAGCCTAACCGACGTCATTGGGGGTTTCGGTGATTGGGGGGGCCGGGGGGTGTGCGCACATGATGTGCGATGGGTGCTGGTACTTCACCCTTATATTGGCCCCCTATCCCTCATCAAACCTCGAGAAGTCACACCCCCTTAAAGAGCATTTGACATTTTATAAGTTTGCTACCAGTAGCCATTAAAGTGTTTGAAATGGGGACACTTTTTTCAAACGATCACAAAATATTCTCCACTTCAAGTTTTTGGCTGAATTTTCTTATGCATGCCAACAAAAATACAAGGATCACCTCTACCAAATTTGGGGACAAAACACTTTCTAAAAAAATTTTCAAAAATCTCGAACCTCAAATAGTTTTGAAAATCGTGAAAAATAGAAAACATGTCGTCTTGCCATGAAACTTCACATGAAGGCTTAGGGAACCATTGTATGAATTTACAAGCCATAAAAATGGCATTGGCATGGTAGAAATATGAAGATGTGCCAGAACCCACCTACCACCCGTTCGATCCCCAGCTTACACATCCTGCCTCTTTGGTCGGTTGAGTGCTCGCACGCTCTTTTCGTGGGTTGACTTAGGCATACGGAGTTCATCCCCAGTCTAAGCATACAGAGTTCATTCCTAGTCTAAGATCAGATCGGACCGAAGGTTGTGGTAGCAGGATCGATAGCACGTAAGGAGGACCGGGCCGATCCCCGGCTTGCAAATTTTGCCTCTCCGGCTGGCTGAACGCCCGCACGCCCATTTCGTGGGTTGGCTTAGGCATAGGGAGCTCATTCCATGTCTAAGCCCCATCGGACCGAGGGTTGTGGCAGCGGGACTGGCAGCACGCAGAGGGGGATCGGGCCGATCCTCGGCTTATGCATTATGCCTTTCCGATCGGCTCAGTGCCCACACACTCATTCTGTGAGTTGACTTATAAATACGGAGTTCATTCCCAGTGTAAGATCAGACCGGACCGAGGGTTGTGACAGTAGGATCGATAGCACGCTGGGGGGGACCAGGTCGATCCTTGGCTTGCGCATTCTACTTCTCCGACCGGTTGAGCACCCCGCACGCTCGTTCTGTGCGTTGGCTTAGGCATACGGAGTTCATTCCATGTCTCATCATACGGAGTTCATTCCCAGTCTAAGATTTTGAGCCACGGTGCACATGCTGGGCTCTGACATGTGCTGGTGCCACAATTTTTTCGCTCGGGGCACCATCGTCGGAGAGCCTAACCGACGGCATTAAGGGTTCCGGTGATTGGGGGGCCAAGGGGTGTGCGCACATGATGTGCAATAGGTGCTGGTACTTGGCTCTTATATTGGCCCCCTATCCCTCATCAAACCTCAAGAACTCACACCCTCTTAAAGAGCATTTTAGTTTTATAGGTTTGTTGCAGTAGCAATTAAAGTGTCTGAAATGGGGACACTTTATTCAAACGGTCACAAAATCTTCTCCACTTCGAGTTTTTAGCTGAATTGTTTTGTGCATGTCGACAAAATTACAAGGATCACCTCTACCAAATTTGGGGACAAAACTCTTTCTAAAAAAATTTTAAAAAATCTGGAATCGCAAAAAGTTTCAAAAATCATGAAAAATAGAAAATGGGTCATCTTGCCACGAAACTTCACATGAAGGCTTAGGGGACCATTGTATGAATTTACAAGCCATAAAAATGGCATTGGCATGGCAGAAATATGAAGATGTGCTTGAACCCCTACCACCCATTCGATCCCCGGCTTGCGCATCCTGCCTCTCTGGTCAGCTGAGCGCCCGCACGCTCATTTCGTGGGTTGACTTAGGCATATGAAGTTTATCCCCAGTCTAAGAATATAGACTTCATTCCCAGTCTAAGATCAGACTGGACTGAGGGTTGCGATAGCAGGATTAGCAGCAGGATCGGCAGCATGTAGGGGGACCGAGTCAATCCTCGGCTTGCGTATTCTGCCTCTCCGGCCAGCTCAGCGCCCGTGCGCTCATTTCGTGGGTTGACTTAGGCATACAGAGTTCAACCCCAGTCTAAGCATACAGAGTTCATTCCCAGTCTAAGATCGAATTGGACCGAGGGTTGTGGCAGCGGGATCGACAGCACACAGGGGGGACCGGGCCGGTCCCTGGCTTGCGCATTTTACCTCTCCGACCGGCTGAGCACCCGCACGCTTGTTTCATGGGTTGGCTTAGGCATACGGAGTTCATTCCATGTCTAAGCCCCAGCTGGACCGAGCATTGTGGCAGCAGGACTGGCAGTGGGATCGGCAGCACGTAGAAAGGGATCGGGTTGATCCCGACTTGCATATTATGCCTCTCCGGTCGGCCTCTCCGACCGACTGAGCGCTCGTACGCTCGTTTCATGGGTTGACTTAGGCATACGGAGTTCATCCCCAGTCTAAGCATACGAAGTTCATTTCCAGTAAGATCGGATCAGACCGAGGCTTGCGGCAGCAGGATCGATAGCACACAGAGGGGATCGGGCCGATCCCCGGCTTGCGCATTCTGCCTCTCAGGTTGGCTGAACGCCCGCACGCCCGTTTCATGGGTTGGCTTAGGCATAGGGAGTTCATTCCATGTCTAAGCCCCAGCCGGATAGAGGGTTGTGGCAACGGGACCGGTAGCACACAGAGTGGGACTGGATTGATTCTCGGCTTACGCATTATGCCTTTCCGGTCGGCTCAATGCCCGCACGCTCATTTCGTGGGTTGACTTATGCATACGGAGTTCATTCCCAGTGTAAGATTGGTTCAGACTGAGGGTTACAGCAGTAGGATCGATAGCACGCAGGGGGGACTCGATCGATCCCCGGCTTGTGCATTCTGCCTCTCCGACCGGCTGAGTGCCCGCATGCTCATTTCATGAGTTGGCTTAGGCATACGGAGTTCATTCCATGTCTAAGCATACGGAGTTCATTCCCAGTCTAATATTTTGAGCCACGGTGCACATGTTGGGCTCAGGCATGTGCTGGTGCTGCATTTTTTTTGCTCGGGGCACCATCGCCGGAGCATCGCCGGAGAGCCTAACCGGCGGCATTAGGGGTTCTGGCGATTGGGGGGTCGGGGGGTGTGCGCACATGATGTGCGATGGGTGCTGGTACTTGGCCCTTATATTGGCCCCTTATCCCTCACAAACCTCAAGAACTCAAACCCCTTCAAAGAGCATTTGAGATTTTATAGGTTTGCTGCCAGTAGCCATTAAAGTGTCTGGAATGAGGACACTTTTTTCAAACGGTCACAAAATCTTCTCCACTTCGAGTTTTTAGCTGAATTTTTTTGTGCATGCCAACAAAAATAAAGGATCACCTCTACGAAATTTGGGGACAAAACCCTTTCTAAGAAAATTTTAAAAAATTCCGAATTGCAAAAAGTTTACAAAATGGTGAAAAATAGAAAACGGGTCATCTTGCCACGAAACCTCACATGAAGGCTTAGGGGACCATTGTTTGAATTTACAAGCCATAAAAATGGCATTGGCATGGCAGAAATATGAAGATGTGCTTGAACCCAAATACCACCCGTTCGATCCCCGGCTTACGCATCTTGCCTCTCTCGTTAGCTGAGCACCCGCATGCTCGTTTCGTGGGTTGACTTAGGCATACGGAGTTCATCCCTAGTCTAAGCGTAGGAGTTCATTCCTAGTCTAAGATCGAACCGGATTGAAGGTTGCGGCAGCAGGATCGATAGCATGTAGGGGGGATTGAGCCGATCCCCGGCTTGCGCATTTTGCTTCTCCGACTGGTAGCGGGACCGACAGTACGCGGAGGGGGACCGAGCCGATCCCCGGCTTACGTATTATGCCTCTTTGGCCAGCTCAATGCCTGCACGCTCATTTCATGGGTTGGCTTAGGCATACGAAGTTCATTCCATGTCTAAGCCCCAGTCGGATCGAGGGTTGTGGCAGCAGTACCAGCAGCGGGATCGACAGCACGCAGAGGGAGATCGGGCTGATCCTCGACTTGTGTATTATGCCTCTCCGGTCGGCTGAGCGCCCGTACACTCGTTTCATGGGTTGACTTAGGCATACAAAGTTCATCCCTAGTCTAAGCAGATGGAGTTCATTCCCAGTCTAAGATCGGACCAGACCGAGGCTTGCGGCAGTAGGACAGGCAGCACGTAGGGGGGACCAGGCCGATCCCCGGCTTGTGCATTCTGTCTCTCCGTCCAGTTGAGCGCCCGTACGCCTGTTTCATGGGTTGGCTTGGGCATAGGGAGTTCATTCCACGTCTAAGCCCCAGCTGGACCGAAGGTGGTGGCAGCGGGACTGACAGCACGTAGAGGGGGACCAGGCTGATCCCCGGCTTACGCATCATGCCTTTTCGGTCGGCTTAGCACCCACACACTCGTTTCATGGGTTGACTTATGCATACGAAGTTCATTCCCAGTGTAAGATCAGACCGGACCGAGGGTTGTGGCAGCAGGATCGACAGCACGCAGGGGGACTAAGTCGATCCCTGGCTTGCTCATTCTACCTCTCCAGTCGGCTGAGCGCCCACACACTCGTTTCGTGGGTTGGCTTGGGAATACAGAGTTCATTCCCTGTCTAAACATATGGAGTTCATTCCCTGTCTAAACATATGGAGTTCATTCCCAGTCTAAGATTTTGATCCACGATGCACATGCTGGGCTCGGGCATGTGCTGGTGCCACCCTTTTTTTGCCCGGGCCACCATCGCCGGAGCATTGTCGGAGAGCCTAACCGACGGTATTAGGGGTTCAGGCGATTGGGGGGGCCAGGCGGTGTGCGCACATGATGTCCGATGGGTGCTGGTACTTGGCCCTTATATTGGCCCCCTATCCCTCATCAAACTTCGAGAAGTCACACCCCTTTAAAGAGCATTTGAGATTTTATAGGTTGCTGCCAGTAGTCATTAAAGTGTTTGAAATGAGGACACTTTTTTCAAACGATCACAAAATCCTCTCCACTTTGAGTTTTTAGCTGAATTTTTTGGTGCATGCCAACAAAAATACAAGGATCACCTCTACCAAATTTGGGGACAAAACTCTTTCTAAAAAAATTTTAAAAAACCCCGAACCGTAAAAAGTTTTAAAAATTGTGAAAAATAGAAAACGAGTCATCTTGCCATGAAACTCCACATAAAGGCTTGGGGGACCATTGTATGAAATTACAAGCCATAAAATTGGCATTGGCATGGCAAAAATATGAAGATGTGCTTGAACCCACCTACCACCCATTCGATCCCCGACTTATGAATCCTGCCTCTCTGGTCGACTGAGCGCCCGCACGTAGGGGGATCGGATCGATCCCTGGCTTGCACATTCTGCTTCTTCGATCGACTGAGCGCCCGTACACCCGTTTCATGGGTTGGCTTATGCACAGGGAGTTCATTCCATGTCTAAGCCATAGCCGGATCGAGGGTTGTGGTAGCAGGACCGACAGCACGTAGAGGGGGACCGGGCCGATCCCCAGCTTGCGTATTATGCCTTTCCGACCGACTCAACGCCCTCACGCTCATTTCGTGGGCTGGCTTAGGCATACGGAGTTCATTCCATGTCTAGGCCCCAGCCGGACCGAGGGTTGTGGCAGCAGTATCGGCAACGGGCTCGACAGCACGTAGAGGGGGACCGGGTTGATCCCCTACTTGCGCATTATGCCTCTCCGACCGACTAAGCGCCCGTATGCTCGTTTCGTGGGTTGACTTAGAAATACGGAGTTCATCCCCAGTCTAAGCATGCAGAGTTCATTCCCAGTCTAAGATTGGACCGGACCGAGGGTTGCGACAGCAAGATAGGTAGCACGCAGGGGGTACCAAGCTGATCCCCAGCTTGTGCATTTTGCCTCTTCAGCCAGCTAAGCGCCCGTATGTCTGTTTCATGGGTTGGCTTAGGCATAGGGAGTTCATTCCATGTCAAGCCCCAGTCGGACCGAGGGTTGTGGTAGCGGGATCGGCAGCTCGCATAGGGGGATCGGGCTGATCCCCGGCTTGTGCATTATGCTTCTTCGATCGGCTCAGCGCCCGCACGCTCATTTCGTGGGTTGACTTATGCATACGGAGTTCATTCCCAGTGTAAGATCGTACCAGACCGAGGGTTGTGGCGGTAGGATCGACAGCATGTAGGGGGTGACCGGGTCGATCCCCGACTTGTGCATTCTGCCTCTCCAGCCAGCTGAGCACCCGTACGCTCGTTTCGTGGGTTGGCTTGGGCATACGGAGTTCATTCCATGTCTAAGCATACAGAGTTCATTCCCAGTCTAAGATTTTGAGCCATGGTGCACATGCTGGGCTTGGGCATGTGCTGGTGCCACATTTTTTTCGCCCGGGGCACCATCGCCGGAGCATCGTCGGAGACCCTAACCGGTGGCATTAGGGGTTCCGGCGATTAGGGGGGCCAGGGGGTGTGCGCACATGATGTGCGATGGGTGCTGGTACTTGGCCCTTATTTTGGCCCCCTATCCCTCATCAAACCTCAAGAACTCACACCCCTTTAAAGAGCATTTGAGATTTTATAGGTTTGCTGCCAGTAGCCATTAAAGTGTCTGAAATGAGGACACTTTTTTCAAACGATCACAAAATCTTCTCCACTTCGAGTTTTTAGCTGAATTTTTTTGTCCATGCCAAAAAAAATGCAAGGATCACCTCTACCAAATTTAGGGACAAAACTCTTTCTAAAAAAATTTTGAAAAATCCCAAATCGCAAAAAGTTTCAAAAATCATGAAAAATAGAAAATGGGTCGTCTTGCCACAAACTTCACATAAATGCTTAGGGGACCATTGTATGAATTTACAAGCCATAAAAATGGTGTTGGCATGGCAAAAATATGAAGATGTGCTTGAACCCACCTACCACCCGTTCGATCCTCGGCTTACGCATCTTGCCTCTCTGGTCGGCTGAGCGCCCGCACGCTCGTTTCGTGGGTTGACTTAGGCATATGAAGTTCATGCCCAGTCTAAGCATAGGAGTTCATTCCTAGTCTAAGATCGAACTAGATTGAGGGTTGCGGCAGCAGGATCGACAGCACGTAGGGGGGATCGGGCCGATCCCCAGCTTGCGCATTCTACTTCTCCGGCTGGCTAAGCGCTTGCACGCCCGTTTCATGGGTTGGCTTAGGGATAAGGAGTTCATTCCATGTCTAAGCCCCAGCCAGATCAAGGTTTGTGGCAGCCGGATCGGCAGCATGCAGTGGGGGACCGGGCCGATCCCCAGCTTGCGTATTATGCCTCTCCGGTCGGCTCAACGCTCGCACGCTCGTTTCGTGGGTTGGCTCAGGCATACGGAGTTCATTCTATGTCTAAGCGCTAGCTGGACCGAGGGTTGTGATAGCAGTACTGGCAGCGGGATCGACAGCACGTAGAGGGTGATCGGGCTGATCCTCGTCTTGCGTATTATGCCTCTCCGGTTGACTGAGCGCCCGTACATTCATTTCGTAGGTTGACTTATGCATACAGAGTTCTTTCCCAGTGTAAGATCGGACCGGAGTGAGGGTTGTGGCAGCAGGATCGACAGCACGTAGAGGGGACCGGGTCAATCCCTGGCTTGCGCATTTTGCCTCTCCAGCCAGCTGAGCGCCCGCATGCTCGTTTTGTGGATTAGCTTAGGCATACGGAGTTCATTCAATGTCTAAGCATACAGAGTTCGTTCCCAGTCTAAGATTTTGAGCCACGGTGCACATGCTGGGCTCGGGCATGTGCTGTTGGTTCATTTTTTTCACCCGAGGCACCATCGCCAGAGCATCGTCGGAGCATCACCGGAGAGCCTAACAGGCGACATTGGGGGTTTCGACGATTGGGGGCCGGGGGTGTGCGCACATGATGTGCGATGGGTGCTGGTACTTGGCCCTTACATTGGCCCCTATCCCTCATCAAACCTCGAGAACTCACACCCCCTTAAAGAGCATTTGAGATTTTATAGGTTTGCTGTCAGTAGCCATTAAAGTGTCTGAAATAGGGACACTTTTTTGAAACAGTAACAAAATCTTCTCCAGTTTGAGTTTTTAGTTGAATGTTTTTACGCATGCCAACAAAAATAAAAGGATCAACTCTACCAAATTTGGGGACAAAACTCTTTCTAAAAAAATTTTAAAAAATCCAAAATCGTAAAAAGTTTTAAAAATCGTGAAAAATAAAAAACGGGTCGTCTTGCCATGAAACTTCACATGAAGGCTTAGGGGACCATTGTATGAATTTACAAGCCATAAAAATGGCATTGGCATGATATAAATATGAAGATGTGCTTGAACCCACCTACCACCTGTTCGATCCCCGACATGCGCATCCTGCCTCTCTGTTCGGCTGAACGCCCGCACGCTCGTTTCGTGGGTTGACTTAGGCATACAAAGTTCATCCATAGTCTAAGCATATAGAGTTCATTCCCAGTGTAAGATTAGGCCGGATCGAGGGTTATGGCAGCAGCATCGACAGCACGCAAGGGGGATCGGGCCGATCCTCAGCTTGCACATTCTGCCTCTCCGGTCGGTTGAGTGCCCGCACGCTCGTTTCATGGGCTGGCTTAGGCATACAGAGTTAATTCCATGTCTAAGCCCCAGTCAGACCGAGGGTTGTGGTAGTAGGACCGGTAGCGGGATCGACAGCATGCAGAGGGGGACCGAGCTGATCCCTGGCTTGTGCATTATGCCTCTCTGACCGACTGAGCATCCGTACACTCGTTTCATGGGTCAACTTAGGCATATAGAGTTCATCCCCAGTCTAAGCATATGGAGTTCATCCCCAATCTAAGATCGGACCAGATCGAGGGTTGCGGTAGTAGGATCGACAGCACACAGGGGGACTAGGTCGATCCTCGGCTCGCGCATTCTGCCTCTTCGACCGACTGAGTGCCCGCATGCCCATTTTGTTGGTTGGCTTAGGCATACGGAGTTCATTCTGTGTCTAAGCCTCAGCCAGACTAAGGGTTATGGCAGCGGGACCTACAACACGTAGAGGGGGATCGGGCCGATCCCTGGCTTACGCATTATGCCTCTTCAACTGGCTCAGTGCCTGCACGGTCGTTTCATGGGTTGACTTAGGCATACGGAGTTCATTCCTAGTCTAAGATCAGATCGGACAGAGGGTTGAGGTAGTAGGATCGATAAAACACAAGGGGGATCGAGTCGATCCCCAGCTTGCGCATTCTACCCTTTCGGTCGACTGAGCGCTCGCATGCCCGTTTCGTGGGTTGGCTTAGGCATAGGGAGTTCATTCCATGTCTAAGCCCTAACCAGACCGAGGGTTGTGGCAGCGGGACCAGCAGCATGCAGAGGGGGACCAGACTGATCCCAAGCTTGGGCATTATGCCTCTCTAGCCGGCTCAGCAACTGCAAGCTCGTTTCATGGGTTGGTTTAGGAATACGGAGTTCATTCCATGTCTAAGCCCCATCCGAGAGGATGGTTGTCGTAGCAAGACCGGCAATAGGATCGACAGCACACAGAAGGGGATCGAGCTGATCCCTAGCTTGCCTATTATGCCTCTCCGATTGACCTCCCCGGTCGGCTGAGCGCCCGTATGCTCATTTCGTGGGTTGACTTAAGCATACGGAGTTCATCCCCAGTCTAAGCATACGGAGTTCATTCCCAGTCTAAGATCAAACCAGACCGAGGGATGCGGCAGTAGGTTCGAAAGCACGCAAGGGGGACCAGGTCGATCCCCGGCTTGCGCATTCTACCTCTTCGGTCGACTGAGCGCCCACATGCCCATTTCATGGGTTGGCTTGGGCATAGGGAGTTCAATCCATATCTAAGCCCCAGCTTGACTGAGGGTTGTGGTATCCGGACCGACAGCACATAGAGGAGGATCGGGTCGATCTCTGACTTGCACATTAGGCCTCTCCGACCGGCTCAACGCCCGCACGCTCGTTTCATGAGTTGACTTAGGCATATGGAGTTTATTCCCAATCTAAGATCAGATCAGACCAAGGGTTGCGGCAGTAGGATCAACAGTATGCAGGGGGGACCAAGCCGATCCCCAACTTATGCATTCTACCTCTCCGCCCTGCTGAGCACCTACACGATCGTTTCATGGGTTGGCTTAGGCATACGGAGTTCATTCCATGTCTAAGCGTACGGAATTCATTCCCAGTCTAAGATTGGGACCGTCAGCAGGATCGATAGCAAGATCGTAAGCACACAGGGAGGGACTAGGTCGATCCTCGGCTTGCACATTCTACCTCTCCGGCCAACTGAGCACCCACACTCTCATTTCATGGGTTGGCTTAGGCATACAGAGTTCATTCCATGTCTAGGCCCCAACCGGACCGATGGTTGTGGTAGTAGGACCGACAACGGGATGGGTAGCACGTAGACGAGGACCGGGTTGATCCTCGGCTTGTGCATTATGCCTCTCCGATTGGCCTCTCTGGTCGACTGAACGTCTACACGCTTGTTTCGTGGGTTGACTTAGGCATACGGAGTTCATCCCCAGTCTAAGCATACGGAGTTCATTCCTAATCTAAGATCAGACCAGACCGAGGGTTGTGGCAGTTGGATCGACAACACGCAAGGGGGACCAAGCCGATCCCCAGCTTGCACATTCTGCCTCTACGATTGGCTGAGCACCCGTACGCCCGTTTCGTGGGTTAGCTTAGCCATAGGGAGTTCATTCCATGTCTAAGCCCTAGTCGGATCAAGGGTTATGGCAGCGGGACCGACAGCACGCAGAGGGGGATCGGGCCGATCCTCGGCTTTCGCATTATGCCTCTCTGACCGGCTCAGCACCCGCATGCTCGTTTCGTGGGTTGACTTAGCCATATGGAGTTCATTCCCAGTCTAAGATCAGACCGGACTGAGAGTTGCGGTAGCAAGATCGATAGCTCATAGGGGGGACAGGGTCGATCCCCGGCTTGTGCATTCTACCTCTCTGGCCGGCTGAGCACCCACATGCTCATTTTGTAGGCTAGCTTAGGCATACGGGGTTCATTCCATGTCTAAGCATGCGGGGTTTATTCCTAGTCTAAGATCAGACTAGATCGAGGGTTACGTTAGTAGGAACAGTAGCAGGATCGACAGCACGCAGGGGGGATCGGGTCAATCCTCGGCTTGCACATTCTGCCTCACCGATCGGCTGAGCGCTCGCACGCTCTTTTTATGGGTTTTCTTAGGCATACAGAGTTCATTCCATGTCTAAGCATATGAAGTTCATTCCCAGTCTAAGATCGGATCGGATCGAGGGTTGCGGCACCAAGATCGGCAACACGTAGGGGGACCGGGTTGATCCCCGACTTACGCATTTTGCCTCTCCGACCGACTGAGCGCCCACACACTCGTTTCGTGGGTTAGCTTAGGCATACGGAGTTCATTCCATGTCTAAATCCCAACTGGACCGAGGGTTATGGCAGTAGGATCGGTAGCAAGATTGACAACACGTAGAAGGGGACCGGGCTGATCCCTGATTTGTGCATTATGCCTCTCCGGTTAGCCTCTTCGGCCGGTTGAGTGTCCACACGCTCGTTTCATGGGTTGACTTCGGCATACGGAGTTCATCCCTAGTCTAAGCATACGGAGTTCATTCCTAACCTAAGATCGGACTGGACCGAGGGTTGCGATAGTAGGATCGACAGCACACAGGGGGGACCGGGTCGATCCCCTGCTTGCGCATTCTGCCTCTCTGGCCGGCTGAGCGCCCGCACACCCGTTTCGTGGGTTGGATTAGGCATAGGGAGTTCATTCCATGTCTAAGCCCCAGCCAGACCGAGGGTTGTGGCAGCGGGACCGACAGCGGACAAAGGGGGATCGAGCGGATCCCCGGCTTGCGCATCATGGCTCTTCGACTGGCTCAGCACCCGCATGCTCGTTTTGTGGGTTGACTTATGCATACGGACTTCATTCCCAGTGTAAGATCAGACCGGACTGAGGGCTATGGTAGCAGGATCAACAGCACACAAGGGAGACTGGGTCGATCCCCGGCTTACGCATTCTACCTTTCCGACCAACTGAGCGCCCGCACGCTCGTTTCGTGGGTCGGCTTAGGCATACGGAGTTCATTCCATGTCTAAGCATATGGAGTTCATTTCCAGTCTAAGATTTTGAGTGACGGTGCACATGCTGGGCTCAGGCATGTGCTAGTACCGCATTTTTTTTGCCTGGGGCACCATTGTCGGAGCATCACCGGAGAGCCTAACCGACAGCATTGGGGGTTCCGGTGATTGGGGGCCGGGGGGTGTGCGCACATGATGTGCGATGGGTGCTGGTACTTGGCCCTTATATTGGTCCCCTATCCCTCATCAAACCTCGAGAACTCACACCCCCTTAAAGAGCATTTGAGATTTTATAGGTTTGCTGCCAGTAGCCATTAAAGTGTTTGAAATAGGGACACTTTTTTCAAACGGTCACAAAATCTTCTCCACTTTGAGTTTTTAGCTGAGTTTTTTTAAGCATGCCAAAAAAAATACAAGGATCACCTCTACCAAATTTGGGGACAAAACTCTTTCTAAAAAAAGTTTAAAAAATCCCGAACCGTAAAATAGAAAACGAGTCGTCTGGCCACGAAACTTCACATGAAGGCTTAGGGGACCATTGTATGAATTTACAAGCCATAAAAATGGCATTGGCATGACAGAAATATGAAGATGTGCTTGGACCCACCTACCACCCATTCGATCCCCGGCTTGCACATCCTGCCTCTCTGGTAGGTTGAGCACCGACACGCTCATTTCGTGGGTTGAGTTAGGCATACAGAGTTCATCCCCAGTCTAAGCATACGGAGTTCATCCCCAGTCTAAGATCGGACTAGACCGAGGGTTGTAGCAATAGGATCTGTAGCACGCAGTGGGGACCGTATCGATCCCTAGCTTGCGCATTCTACCTCTCTGGTCGGCTGAGCTCCCGTACGCCCATTTTGTGGGTTGGCTTAGGCATAGGGAGTTCATTCCATGTCTAAGCCCCAGCTGAACTGAGGGTTGTGGCAGTAGGACTGGCAGCACGTAGAGGAGGATCGGGCTGATCTCCAGCTTGCGCATTATGCCTCTCTAGCCGGCTCACCGCCCGCACACTCGTTTCGTAGGTTGGCTCAGGCATACGGAGTTCATTCCATGTCTAAGCCCCAGCTGAACCGAGGGTTGTGGCAGCAGGACTGGCAGCACGCAGAGGGGGATCAGGCTGATCTCCAGCTTGCGCATTATGCCTCTCCGGCCGGCTCAACCCCCGTACACTCGTTTCGTGGGTTGGCTTAGGCATACGAAGTTCATTCCATGTCTAAGCCCCAGCCGGACTGAGGGTTCTGGCAGCACGCAGGGGGGATCGAGCCGATCCCTGGCTTGGACATTCTGCCTCTCCGGTCAATTGAGTGCCCGCACGCCCATTTCGTGGGTTGGCTTAAGCATAGGGAGTTCATTCCATGTCTAAGCCCCAGTCGGATCGAGGGTTGTGGCAATGGGATCGCCAGTACGCAGAGGGGGACCAGGCCGATCTCTGGCTTGTGCATTATGCCTCTCCGGCCGGCTCAGCGTCCACATGCTCATTTCGTGGGTTGGCTTAAGCATACGGACTTCATTCCATGTCTAAGCCCCAGTCGGACCGAAGGTTGTGGCAGTAGGACTGGCAGTACGTAGAGGGGGACTGAGTTGATCCTCGGCTTGCGCATTATGCCTCTTCGACCGACCTCTCCGGTCGACTGAGCGCCCGTATGCTCGTTTCATGGGTTGACTTAGGCATACGGAGTTCATCCCCAGTTTAAGCATACAGAGTTCATTCCCAGTCTAAGATCAGACCGGATCGAGGGTTACGATAGCAAGACCAGCAGTAGGATTGACAGCATGTAGGAGGGACCGAGCTGATCCCTGGCTTGTGCATTCTGCCTCTTCGATCGGTTGAGCACCCGTACGCTCGTTTCGTGGGTTGGGTTAGGCATACGGAGTTCATTCCATGTCTAAGTATACGGAGTTCATTCCCAATCTAAGATTAGACCAAATCAAAGGTTGCGGCAGCAAGACCAGTAGTAGGATCGACAGAACGTAAGTGGGACTGGGTCGATCCTCGGCTTGCGCATTCTACCTCTTCGGTCGATTGAGCACCCGTACGCTCATTTCGTCATTTGGTTTAGGTATATAGAGTTCATTCCATGTCTAAGCATACGGAGTTCATTCCCAGTCTAAGATCGAATCGAACTGAGGGTTACGACAGCAAGATCGACAAGACACAGGAGGGAACCAGGTCGATCCCTGGCTTGTGCATTCTGCCTCTCCAACTAGTTGAGCACCCGTACGCTCGTTTCATGGGTTGGCTTAGGCATACGAGTTCATTCCATGTCTAAACCCCTACCAGATCGAGGGTTGTGGCAGCAGGATTGGCAGTGGGATCGGCAACACGCAGAGGGGGACCAGGCTGATCCCCAACTTACGGTTATGCCTCTTCGGTCAGCCTCTTCGATCGGTTTAGCACCCGCACGCTTGTTTTGTGGGTTGACTTAGGCATACGGAGTTCATTCCCAGTCTAAGATCTAACCAGACTGAGGGTTGCGGTAGCAGGATCGACAGCATGTAGGGGGGATCAGGCCGATCCCTGGCTTACGCATTCTGCCTCTCTGGCCTGCTAAGTGCACGCACGCCTATTTCATGGGTTGGCTTAGGCATGGGAAGTTCATTCCATATCTAAGCCCCTTCCGGACTGAGGGTTATGGTAGCGAAACCGGCAGCATGCAGAGGGGGACCGGGCTAATCCTCAGCTTGAGCATTATGCCTCTTCGGTCGATTTAGTGCCCGCGCGCTGGTTTCGTGGGTTGACTTATAAATACAGAGTTCATTCCTAGTGTAAGATCAGACCAAACTGAGGGTTGGAGCAGCAAGATCGACAGCACGCAGGAGGGGATCAGGTCGATCCCAGGCTTGCGCATTCTGCCTCTCTAGTCGGCTGAGCACCCGCATGCTCGTTTCGTGGGTTGGCTTAGGCATATGGAGTTAATTCCATGTCTAAGCCCCAACCGGATCGAGGGTTATGGCAGTGGGACCGGCAGCGGGATCGATAGCATGCAGAAGGGGACCAGGCTGATCCCCAGCTTACGCATTATGCCTCTTCGGTCGACTGAGCGCCCGCACGGTCATTTTGTGGGTTGACTTAGGCATACGGAGTTCATCCCCAGTCTAAGCATACGGAGTTCATTCTCAATCTAAGATCAGACCGGACTAAGGGTTGCGGCACCAGGATCGGTAGCACGAAGGGGGGACCGATCGATCTTCGGCTTACGCATTCTGCCTTTCCGGCCGACTGAGCACCCGTACGCCCGTTTCGTGGGTTGGCTTAGGCATAGGGAGTTCATTCCATGTCTAAGCCCCAGCCAGACTGAGGGTTGTAGCTACGAGACCGACAGCACACAGAGGGTGACCGGGCCGATCCTCGACTTACGCATTATGCCTCTTCGGCCAGCTCAGCGCCCGCACGCTCGTTTCATGGTTTGACTTATGCATACGAAGTTCATTCCCATTGTAAGATCAGACCGGACCAAGGGTTGTGACAGTAGGAACGATAGCACGTAGGGAGGGATCGATTCAATCCCCTACTTGCGCATTCTGCCTCTCCAGCCGGCTGAGCGCCCGCACACTCGTTTCATGGGTTGGCTTAGCCATACGGAGTTCATTCCAGTATAAGCATACGGAGTTCATTCCCAGTCTAAGATTTTAAACCACGATGCACATGCTGGGCTTGGGCATGTGCTGGTGCCACATTTTTTTCGCCCGGGGCACCATCGCCGAAGCATCATCGGAGAGCCTAACCGGCAGCATTGGGGATTCCGGTGATTGGGGGGGCCGGGGGTGTGCGCACATGATGTGCGATGGGTGCTGGGACTTGGCCCTTATATAGGTCCCCTATCCCTCATCAAACCTCGAGAACTCACACACCCTTAAAGAGCATTTGAGATTTTATAGGTTTGCTGCCAGTAGCAATTAAAGTGTCTGAAATGGGGACACTTTTTTCAAACGATCACAAAATCTTCTCCACTTCGAGTTTTTAACTAAATTTTTTTCTGCATCCCAAAAAAAATACAAGGATCACCTCTACCAGATTTGGGGACAAAACGCTTTCTAAAAAAATTTTAAAAAATCCTGAACCACAAAAAGTTTTAAAAATCATGAAAAATAGAAAACGGGTCGTCTTGCCACGAAACTTCACATGAAGGCTTAGGGGACCATTGTATGAATTTACAAGCCATAAAAATGGGATTGGCAATGCAGAAATATGAAGATGTGCTTGAACGCACCTACCACCTGTTCGATCCCCGACTTGCGCATCCTGCCTCTCTGGTAGGCTGAGCGCCCGCATGCTCGTTTCGTGGGTTGACTTAGGCATACGGAGTTCATCCCCAGTCTAAGCATATGGAGGTCATTTCCAGTCTAAGATCAGATCGAAACGAGGGTTGCAGCAGGATCGACAGCACGCAGGGGGGATCGGGCCGATCCCCGGCTTGCGCATTCTACCTCTCCGATCGGTTGAGCTCCTGCACGCCCGTTTCCTGGGTTGGCTTAGGCATGGGGAGTTCATTCCATGTCTAAGCCCAACCGAACCGAGGGTTGTGGCAGCGGGATAGACACGACGCAGAGGGGGAGCAGGTCGATCCCCGGGTTACGAATTATGCCTCTCCGGTCGGTTCAGCACTTGCACGCTCGTTTCATGGGTTGACTTAGGCATATAGAGTTCATTCCCAATCTAAGATTGGATCAAACTGAGGGTTGCGACACTAGGATCGATAGCACGCAGGGGGGACCGGGCCGATCTTCGATGTCACGGACTAATCTTTCTCTCAACAAGCAATAGACCGTGCGGCACTTGAATGTTCACTCCCAACCAAGTCAGCCTTCAATAGATTGATATCTGAACAAATAACCATAAGCCATGGTTAGTCCCAAGCATTCACAATAAGACACAATATATCGAGATCAATCTCAAGCATACACACAAGAAGGCATATTCGTATCGAGAAAAAGAAAAACACATCGAGGTAACAATCGGTTCATTCAATCGGGGTAAGTTTTATTATAATTGGGAATCATACATCGGGACCTCCCACCATCACCAGGGCCAGGGGGCAGCCCTTGGTGGGTGGCCTAGGCTCGTATAGCACCCGGTGAGACAGCTCAACACTACGCTGTCGGCTCACCCCCTAAAGAGCCTTAGAGATTTTAGAGCTATGCTACCAGTAACCATTACAATGTTTGAAATGGGGACACTTTTCCTACCACAAGGGATCTACTCGGCCATGGCCCTATACATGGGTGGCTCGTGGCAACCTAAGTCCCGATCATGACCCTATACAAGGTTGGCTCATGACATCCTCCCCCCACCTATTCCATCGACGTCCTCGTCGACTTGCTGGCTTGAAATTCTTCGATCTTCCTTTGAAATCTTTGGAGATCGTGTTCTCTCTCCCAGCTGGTTTCTTCTAGTCCTAATCCCTCCCACTTCACTAAGTGCTCCTAAACTAGCCTAAACTAGTCTTCGAGATATCTTGGTTTCCCTGTCAGTTAAGATCTCTTTGACTCAACGCTCTGAGGGTGGCTTCATAGTGATGGCAGCTCTGGTTGGCTCCCCTCAGCTAACATCTATAAGATCTGCATGGAAAAGTTTTAGGTTGCTCACATGAAATACTGGGTGCACCTTCATCTACTTTGGTGGGTCAATTTTGTAAGAAGCATTCCCCACCTTGGAAAGGACCCTTACTGGACCTTCATATTTGTGCACCAATCTACGATATCTTTTTCTCAAGAACCTAGTTTGTTCAGGAACTAGTCGGACAAGAACCAAATCACCAACTTGAAATTGTTAAGCCTTACGACCCTTGTCTGCCCATTTTTTCATCCACTTTGATGCTTTCTCCAAGTAGGCTTGTGCAATCTCTGTGTTTTGTTTCCACTCCTTGCTAAGATTGAAGGCTCTCATATTCTTTCCTCTATATTGTTCCAAGGAAGTGTGGGGTAGCCTTGGTAATTGTCTGGTGACCACCTCAAATGGGCTCTTATTGGTGGAAGAGCTTTTGTTGGAATTAAAGTAGAGTTGAGCCACGTCCAATAATGAAAGCCAGTCTTTTTGATTGGCTTGAACAAAGTGCCTCAAGTATTCCTCTAATAATTCATTGAACCGTTTTGTTTGATCATCGGTTTGAGGGTGATAGCTTGAGGAGATGTTGAGTTGGGAACCCAATATCTTGAAAAGTTTTCTCCAGAAGGACCCCATGAATCTTGGATCTCGATCACTGACAATGTTTTGAGGGAGGCCCCAGTATTTGACCACATGTTTGAACAATAGTCGAGCTGTGTCTTCCGCTGTGCAATACTTGTGAGCGGGAATGAATGTGGCGTACTTAGAGAATCGGTCAATCACCACCAAAATAGCTCCAAGGTCACCAACCTTGGGTAGGCTTGAAATGAAATCAAAGGAGATGCTTTCCCACTGTTTGGCGGGTACTGGTAGTGGTTCAAGCATGCCTGCAGGTTTCCTCCTTTCAACCTTGTCTTGTTGGCAAATGAGGCAAATCTTCATATAGTCCATCACATCTTGTCACATGTGAGGCTAACAGTATCCTTGTTTCAATAAGGCCAAAGTGTGTTGCCAGCCCGGGTGTCCCACCCATGGTGTGTCATGACATTCCCTCATCAGTATCTGTCTCAGACCTTCTACTCTTGGCACAAACACTTGAGGCCCCTTGGTCCATAAGACCCCATTTTCTTGCCAGAAGTACTTGGACTTCCCTTCTTCCACTAGCTTCAGGATGGCACAAGCTTGCAAGTCCTTCCCTAAGTGATCTCCAATCAACTTGTGAATGTCTGTAGTAGCTCTACTAGCCGCCATTGGGGTAATTCTTCTAAGGGTCACTAAATCTACTCGTCTGCTCAATGCATCGGCCACTTGATTGGTCTTTCCAGTGGTGTGCTTAAAACAAAAGTCAAACTCTGCTAAAAATTCTTGCCACCTAACTTGTTTTGCCGTAAGCCTTGGTTGGGTGAAAAAATGGCTAACGGCCGCATTGTCTGTCTTCACGACAAAGTGTGAGCCCAACAAGTAATGTCACCAAGCCTTCAAGCAGTGAACCACTGCTAGGAGTTCTTTTTCTTGGGCCGTATATTTCCTTTCAGCTTCACTTAGCTTCTTACTTTCAAATGCTACCGGGTGATGTTGTTGCAAAAGCACTCCTCCAATAGCAAAATCAGATGCATCCATCTAAACTTCAAAAGGCTTTTCAATATCGGGGAGAGCTAAGATGGGGTCCTTCATAATAGCATCCTTCAATCCCTCAAAGGCTTCTTAGGGGACCATCGTATAAATTTACAAGCCATAAAAATTTCATTGGCATGGTAGAAATATGAAGATGTGCTTGAACCCACCTACCACCCGTTCGATCCTCGGCTTACGCATCCTGCCTCTTTGGTCGACTGAGTAGCTGCACGCTCGTTTCGTGGGTTGACTTAGGCACATAGAGTTCATTTCCAGTCTAAGCATACAGAGTTCATTCCCAGTCTAAGATCGGATTGGATCGAAGGTTGTGATAGTAGGATCGGTAGCAAGCAGAGGGGACCAGGCTGATCCCTGACGTGCGCATTCTGCCTCTCCGGTCGACTGAGCACCCGTACGCTTGTTTCGTGGGTTGGCTTAGGCATACGGAGTTCATTCCATGTCTAAGCCCCAGCCAAACCACGGGTTGTGGCAGCAGGCAGCGGGATTGGTAGCACACAGAGGGAGACCGAGTTGATCCCCAGCTTGCGCGTTATGCCTCTTTGATCAACCTCTCCGATCGACTGAGCACCCGTATGCTCATTTTGTGGGTTGACTTAGGCATACGGAGTTCATCCTCAGTCTAAGCATACGGAGTTCATTCCCAGCCTAAGATTAGATCGGACCGAGGCTTACGATAGTAGGATCAGCAGCACGCAGGGGGGACCAAGCCAATCCCCGGCTTGCGCATTCTTCCTCTTCGATCGGCTGAGCACCCCGTTTCATGGGTTGGCTTAGGCATAGCGAGTTCATTCCATGTCTAAGCCCCAGCCGGACTGAGGGTTGTGGCAGTGGCATCGACAGCACGCAGAGGGGGACCGGGCCGATCCCCGACTTGTGCATTATGCCTCTCCGACCGGCTCAGCGCCCACACGCTCCTTTCATGGGCTGACTTAGGCATACAGAGTTCATTCCGAGTCTAAGATCAGACCGGACCGAGGGTTGTGGCATCAGGATCGACAGCACGTAGGGGGGATTGGGCCGATCCCCGGCTTGGGCATTCTGCCTTTTCGGTCGGTTGAGCGCCCGCACGCTCGTTTCATGGGTTAGCTTAGGCATACGGAATTCATTTCCAGTCTAAGCATACGGAGTTCATTCCCGATCTAAGATCGGATTGGACTGAGGCTTGCGGTAGTAGGATCGGTAGCACGCAGGGGGGACCGGGCTGATCCCTGACTTGTGCATTCTGACTCTCCAGCCAGTTGAACACCCGCACGCCCGTTTCATGGGTTGGCTTAGGCATAGGGTGTTCATTCCATGTCTAAGCCCCAACCGGACCGAGGGTTGTGGCAGCGAGACTGACAGCACGCAGAGGGGGATCGAGCCGATCCTCGGCTTGTGCATTATGCCTCTCCGATCGGTTCAGCGCCTGCACGTTCATTTTGTGGATTGACTTAGGCATATGAAGTTCATTCCCAGTCTAAGATAGGACCAGACCGAGGGTTGCAGCAGTAGGATGGTAGAACGCAGGGGAGACCGGGTCAATCCCCGACTTGCGCATTCTGCCTCTCTGGTCGGTTGAGCACCCGCACGCCCGTTTTATGGGTTGGCTTAGGCATAGGGAGTTCATTCCATGTCTAAGCCCCAGTCGGACCGAGGGTTGTGGCAGCGGGATCGACAGCACATAGAGGGGGATCAGACCGATCCCTGACTTTCGCATTATGCCTCTTCGATCTGCTCAACGCCCGCACGCTCATCCCGTGGGTTGGCTTTGGCATACGGACTTCATTTCATGTCTAAGCCCCAGCCAGACCGAGGGTTGTGGTAACAGGACAGGCAGCGGGATCGACAGCACGCAGAGGGCGATAGGGTTGATCCCCGGCTTGCGCATTATGCCTCTCCGATCGGCTGAGTGCCCGTACGCTCATTTCGTGGGTTGACTTAGGCATACGAAGTTCATCCCTAGTCTAAGCATACGGAGTTCATTCCCAGTCTAAAATCAGACCGGATCGAAGGTTGCGACAGTAGGATCGGTAGCACGCCGGGGGGACCGAGTCGATCCCTGGCTTGCTCATTCTGCCTCTTCAACCGGTTGAGCGCCCGAACGCCTGTTTCATGGGTTGGCTTAGGCATACGAAAGTCATTCCATGTCTAAGCATACGGAGTTCATTCCCAGTCTAAGATCAAACTGGACTAAGGGTTGCAGTAGCAGGACCAACAGAGTGATCGACAGCACTTAAGGGGCAACCGAGCCGATCCCTGGCTTGCGCATTCTGCCTCTTCGGCCGGTTGAGTGCCAGCACGCTCGTTTCATGGGTTGGTTTAGGCATACGAAGTTCATTCCATGTCTAAGCATATGGAGTTCATTCCCAATCTAAGATTCAACCGAACTGAGGGTTGCGGCAGTAGAATTGGTATCATGTAGGGTGGACCGAGCTGATCCCCGACTTGCATATTTTGCCTCTCCGACCGGCTGAGCGCCCGCACACTCATTTCGTGGGTTGGCTTAGGCATACAGAGTTCATTCCATGTCTAAGCCCCAGTCGGATCGAGGGTTGTAGTAGCAAGACCGGCAGCGAGATCGACAGCACGCAGAGGGGGACCGGGCTGATCCTCGGCTTGTGCATTATGCCTCTCCGGCCAGCCCACGCTCGTTTCGTGGGTTGACTTAGGCATAAGGAGTTTACCCCTAGTCTAAGCATACAGAGTTCATTCCCAGTCTAAGATCGGATCAGACCAAGGGTTACGACAGCAGGATCGACAGCACGCAGGGGGACCGGGTCGATCCCCAGCTTGCGAATTCTGCCTCTCCAGCCGGTTGAGCACCCGTACACCCGTTTCGTGGGTTGGCTTAGGCATAGGGAGTTCATTCCATGTCTAAGCCCCAACTGAACTGAGGGTTGTGGCAGCGGGACCGACAGCACGCAGTGGGGGACCGGGTCGATCCCCAACTTGCGCATTATGCCTCTTCGATTGGCTCAGCGCCCGCACACTCATTTTATGGGTTGACTTATGCATACGGAGTTCATTCCCAATGTAAGATCAGACCGGACTGAGAGTTGTGGTAGCAAGATCGACAACATGCAAGGGGCGACCGACTCGATCCCCGACTTGCGCATTCTGCCTCTTCGGCTGGCTGAGCGCCCACACGCTCGTTTCGTGGGTTGGCTTAGGCATACGGAGTTCATTCCATGTCTAAGCATATGGAGTTCATTTTCAATCTAATATTTTGAGCCACAGTGCACATGCTGGGCTCGGGCATGTGCTGGTGCCACATTTTTTTCGCCCGGGGCACCATCGTCGGAGCATCGCCTGATAGCCTAACCGACGACATTAGGGGTTCCGGCGATTAGGGGGCTGGGGGGTGTGCGCACATGATGTGCGATGGGTACAGGTACTCGGCCCTTATATTGGCCCCCTATTACTCATCAAACCATGAGAACTCACACCCCCTTAAAAAGCATTTGAGATTTTATAGGTTTGCTTCCAGTAGCCGTTAAAGTGTCTGAAATGGGGACACTTTTTTCAAACGGTCACAAAATCTTCTCCACTTTGAGTTTTTAGCTGAATTTTTTTGGGCATGCCAACAAAAAAACATGGATCAACTCTACCAAATTTGGGGGCAAAACTCTTTCTAAAAAAATTTAAAAAATCCCGAACCGTAAAAGGTTTTGAAAATCGTGAAAAATAGAAAATGGGTCGTCTTGCCATGAAACTTCACATGAAGGCTTAGGGGACTATTGTATGAATTTACAAGCCATAAAAATGGCATTGGCATAGCAAAAATATGAAGACGTTGTTGAACCCACCTACCAACCATTCGATCCCCGGCTTACGCATCCTGCCTCTCTGGTCGGCTGAGCGCCCGCACGCTTATTTCGTTGGTTGGCTTAGGCATACGGAGTTCATTCCTAGTCTAAGCATACAGAGTTCATTCCCAGTCTAAGATCTGATCGGACCGAAGGTTACGACAGTAGGATCGACAGCACGCAGGGGGGATCGAGCCGATCCCTGGCTTACACATTCTGCCTCTCCGGCCGGCTGAGCGCCCGCATGCCCGTTTCGTGGGTTGGCTTAGGTAGAGGGAGTTCATTCCATGTCTAAGCCCCAGCTGGACTGAGGGTTGTGGCAGCAGGATCGACAGCCTGCAAAGGGGGATCAGGTCGATCCCCGGCTTGCGCATTATGCCTCTCCGACCGACTCAGCGCCTGTACGCTTGTTTCGTGGATTGGCTTAGGCATACGGAGTTCATTCCATGTCTAAGCCCCAGCTGGACCAAGGGTTGTGGCAGCAGGATCAACAGTGGGATCGACAGTACACAGAGGGGGACGAGGCTGATCCCCAGCTTCCGTATTATGCCTTTTCGATCGGCCTCTTCGGTTGGCTGAGCACCCGTACGCTCGTTTCATGGGTTGACTTAGGCAAATGGAGTTCATCCCCAGTCTAAGCATACGAAGTTCATTCCCAATCTAAGATCGAACCAGACCGAGGCTTGCGATAGCAGGATCGACAGCATGCAAGGGAGATCGGGCTGATCCCCGGCTTGGGCATTCTGCCTCTCTAGTCGGCTGAGCGCCCGCATGCCCGTTTCGTGGGTTGGCATAGGCATAGGGAGTTCATTCCATGTCTAAGCCCCAGTCAGACCGAGGGTTGTGGTAGTGGGACCGACAGCATGCAGAGAGGGATCGGGTCGATCCCTAGCTTGTTCATTATGCCTCTCCGACTGGCTCAGTGCCCGCACGCTCGTTTCGTGGGTTGACTTAGGCATATGGAGTTCATTCCCAGTCTAAGATCAGACCGGACTGAGGGTTATGACAGCAGGACCGATAGCACACAGGGGGGACCAGGCCAGTCCCTGACTTGTGCATTCTGCCTCTTTGGTCGGCTGAACGCTCGTATGCTCATTTCGTGGGTTGGCTTAGGCATACAGAGTTCATTCCATGTCTAAGCATACGGAGTTCATTCCCAGTCTAAGATTGGACCAGATCGAGGGTTGCAGTAGCAGGATCGATAGCATGTAGGGGGGAACCGAGCCAATCCTTGGCTTGCGCATTCTGCCTCTCCGATCGGCTGAACGCCCGCACGCTCGTTTCGTGGGTTGGCTTAGGCATACGGAGTTCATTCCATGTCTAAGCACCAACCGAACCGAGGGTTGTGGTAGCATGACCAACAACGGGATCAGCAGCAAGCAAAGAGGGACCGGCCTGATCCCCGACTTGCACATTATGCCTCTCCAACCGACCTTTTCGGTCAGTTGAGCACCCGCACGCCCGTTTCGTTGGTTGACTTAGGCATACGGAGTTTATCCCCAATCTAAGCATACGGACTTCATTCCCAGTCTAAGATCAGACCAGATCGAGGGTTGCGATAGTAGGATCAATAGCACGCAGTGGGAACTGGGCCGATCCTCAGCTTGCACATTATGCCTCTCTGACCGACTCAGCGTCCGCACGCTCACTTTGTGGGTTGGCTTAGGCATACGGAGTCCATTCAATATCTAAGCCCCAGTCGGACTGAGGGCTGTGGCAGTAGGATCGGTAGTGGGATCGGTAGCACGTAAAGGGGGACCGGGCAGATCCCTGACTTGTGCATTATGCCTCTCCAGTCGTCCTCTTCGATTGGTTGAGTGCCGGTACGCTCGTTTCATGGGTTGACTTAGGCATACGGAGTTCATCCCCAGTCTAAGCATACGGAGTTCATTCCCAGTCTAAGATCAGATCAGACCAAGGGATACGGTGCAAGATCGATAGCACGTAGGGGGGACCGAGAAGATCCCCAGCTTGCGTATTCTGCCTTTCCGGCCAATTGAGCGCCCGCACGCCCATTTCATGGGTTGGCTTAGGCATAGGGAGTTCATTCCATGTCTAAGCCCAGCTGGACCGAGGGTTGTGGCAGTGGGACCGGCAGCAAGCAGAGGGGGATTGGGTCGATCCTCGACTTGCACATTATGCCTCTTCAGCTGACTCAATGCCCGTACACTCGTTCCATGGGTTGACTTATGCATATGGAGCTCATTCCCAGTGTAAGATCAGACCGGACCGAGGGTTGTGACAGTAGGATCAGCAGCACGTAGGGGGGATCGGGTCGATCTCCGACTTGCGCATTCTACCTCTCCGGTTGGCTAAGCACCCGCACGCCAATTTCGTGGGTTGGCTTAGGCATAGGGAGTTCATGCGGGACTGGCCGCACGTAGAGGGGGATCGAGCCGATCCCCAACTTGTGCATTATGCCTCTTCTGCCGGCTCAGAGCCCGTATGCTCGTTTCATGGGTTGACTTATGCATACGAAGTTCATTCCTAGTGTAAGATCGGACCGGATCGAGGGTTGCGGCAACAGGATCGACAGCACGTAGGAGAGACCGGGTCGATCTCCGGCTTGCGCATTCTGCCTCTCCGGTTGGCTGAGCGCCCGCACGCTCGTTTTGTGGGTTGGCTTAGGCATATGGAGTTCATTCCATGTCTAAGCATACGGAGTTCATTCCCAGCCTACGATTTTGAGCCATGGTGCACATGCTGGGCTCGGGCATGTGCTGGTGCCACATTTTTTTACCTGGGGCACCATCATCGAAGCATTGCAAGAGAGCCTAACTGACGGCATTGGGTGTTCCAATGATTAGGGGGGCCGGGGGGTGTGCACACATGATGTACGATGGGTGCTGGTACTTGGCCCTTATATTGGCCCCCTATCCCTCATCAAACCTCGAGAACTCACACCCCCTCAAAGAGCATTTGAGATTTTATAGGTTTGCTGCCAGTAGCCATTAAAGTGTCTGAAATGGGGACACTTTTTCAAACAGTCACAAAATCTTCTCCACTTCGAGTTTTTAGCTAAATTGTTTTGTACAAGCCAAAAAAAATACAAAGATCACCTGTACCAAATTTGGAGACAAAAATCTTTCTAAAAAAATTTTTAAAAATCTCGAACCGCAAAAGGTTTCAAAAATCGTGAAAAATATAAAACAGGTCGTCTTGCCACGAAACTTCACATGAAGGCTTAGGGGACCATTGTATGAATTTACAAGCCATAAAAATGGCATTGGCGTGGCAGAAACATGAAGATGTGCTTGAACCCACCAACCACCCGTTCGATCCCCAGCTTGCGCATCCTACCTCTCTGGTAGGCTGAGCACCCACACGCTCATTTCGTGGGTTGACTTAGGCATACGAAGTTCATCCCTAGTCTAAGCATATGAGGTTCATTCCCAGTCTATGATCGGACCAAACCGAGGGTTACGACAGTAGGATCGGCTGCACGCAGGGGGGACCGGGCCGATCCCCAGCTTGCGCATTCTACCTCTTCGGTCAGCTGAGTGACCGCACGCCCGTTTCATGGGTTGGCTTAGGCATAGGGAGTTCATTCCATGTCTAAGCCCCAGTCAGACTGAGGGTTGTGGTAGCAGGATCGGCAGCACACAGAGGGGGATCGGACCGATCCCTGGCTTGCGCATTATGCCTCTCTCGCTGACTCAGTGCCCGTAAGCTCGTTTTGTTGGTTAGCTTAGGCATACGGAGTTCATTCCATGTCTAAGCCCTAGCCAAACTGAGGGCTGTGGCAGTAGGACCAATAGTGGGATCGGCAGCACGCAGAGGGGGACCGGGCAGATCCTCAGCTTATGCATTATGCCTCTCCAGTCGGCCTTTCTGGCTGGTTGAGCACCTGTATGCTCATTTCGTGGGTTGACTTAGGCATACAGAGTTCATCCCCAGCCTAAGCATACGGAGTTCATTCCCAGTCTAAGATTAGACCAGATCGAGGGTTGCGGTAGTAGGCTCGATAGCACGCAGGGGGGATCGAAAAGATCCCCAGCTTGTGCATTCTACCTCTCCGGCCGGCTGAGTGCCCACACGTCCGTTTCATGGGTTAGCTTAGGCATAGGGAGTTCATTCCATGTCTAAGCCCCAACTGGACTGAGGGTTGTGGCAGCGAGACTGACAGCACATAGAGGGGGATCGGGCTGATCCCTTGCTTGTGCATTATGCCTCTCCGGTCAACTCAATGCCCGCACAGTCGTTTCATGGGTTGGCTTAGGCATACGGAGTTCATTCCATGTCAAGCGCTAGCCAGACTGAGGGCTGTTACAGTAAGACTGGCAGCAAGATCAGCAACACATAGAGAGGGATCGGGTTGATCCCCGACTTGCGCATTATGCCTCTCCAGCTGGCCTCTCCGACCGACTGAGTGCCCGTACGCTCGTTTCGTGGGTTGACTTAGGCATACGGAGTTCATCCCAATCTAAGCATACGGAGTTCATTCCCAGTCTAAGATCGAACCGGACCAAGGGCTACAGCAGCAGGATCGACAGCACGCAGGGGGAACTTGGTCGATCCCCGGCTTGCGCATTCTGCCTCTCTAGCTGGCTGAGCACTCGCACGCTTATTTCGTGGGTTGGCATAGGCATACGGAGTTCATTCCATGTCTAAGCCCCAGTTGAATCGAGGGTTGTGGTAGCGGGACCGGCAGCATGCAGAGGGGGACCGGGTCGATCCCCGGCTTGCACATTCTACCTTTGCGATCGACTCAGCGCCCGCACGCTCGTTTCCTGGGTTGGCTTAGGCATACGGAGTTTATTCCATGTCTAAGCCCCATTCGAACCGAGGGCTATGGCAGTAGGATCGGTAGTGGGATCTGCAGCACACAGAGGGGGATCAGGCAGATCCCCGGCTTGCACGTTATGCCTCTCCAACCGGCCTTTTCGACCAATTAAGTGCCCATACGCTCGTTTCGTGGGTTGACTTAGGCATACGGAGTTCATCCCCAGTCTAAGCATACGGAGTTCATTCCCAGTCTAAGATCAAACGGGATCGAGGGTTACGATAGCAGGATCGGTAGCACGCAGGGGGGACCAGAAAGATCCCCGGCTTACGTATTCTACCTCTCTGATCGACTGAATGCCCGTACGACCATTTTGTGGGTTACCTTAGGCATAGGGAGTTCATTCCATGTCTAAGCCCAGTCGGACCGAGGGTTGTGGTAGCGGGACCGACAGCACACAGCGGGACTAGCTTGTGCATTATACCTCTCTGGCTGACTCAGCGCTCGCACACTCGTTTCGTGGGTTGGCTTAGGCGTACAGAGTTCATTGCATGTCTAGGCCCCAGCTAGACCAAGGCCTGTGGCAGCAGGACCGGTAGCGGGATCGGCAGCACGTAGAGGGGAATCGGGCTGATCCCTGACTTACACATTATGCCTCTCCAGCTGGCCTCTTCGGCCGGCTGAGCGCCCGTATGCTCGTTTCATGGGTTGACTTAGGCATACGGAGTTCATCCTTAGTCTAAGCATATGGAGTTCATTCCCAGTCTAAGATCAGACAAGTCCGAGGGTTGTGGTAGTAGGATCGACAGCACATAAGGGGGATCAAGTAGATCCCCAGCTTGCGCATTCCACCTCTCCGGCCGGTTGAGCGCCCGCACACCCATTTCGTGGGTTAGCTTAGGCATAAGGAGTTCATTCCATGTCTAAGCCCCAGTTGGATCGAGGGTTGTGGTAGCGGGACCGGTAACATGCAAAGGGGGACCGGGCTATCCTCGGCTTGTGCATTATGCCTCTTCGGCCAGTTCAACCCCCACACGCTCGTTTCATGGGTTGACTTATGCATATGGAATTCATTCCCAATGCAAGATCAGATCGAACCGAGGGTTACGGTAGCAGGATCGACAGCACGTAGGGGGGACCGGGTCGATCCCCGACTTGCACATTCTACCTCTCTGGTCGGCTGAGTGCCCGGAGTTCATGTGTTGGCTTAGGCATACAGAGTTCATTCCATGTCTAAGCATACGGAGTTCATTCCCAGTCTAATATTAGACCGGACTGAGGGTTGCGACAGCAGGACCAGCAGTAGGATCGGCAGCATGTAGGGGGGACTTGATTGATCCCAGGCTTACGCATTCTGCCTCTCTGGCCGATTGAGTGCCCGCACGCTCATTTTATGGGTTGGCTTAGGCATACAGAGTTCATTCCGTGTCTAAGCATACGGAGTTCATTCCCAGTCTAAGATTGAATCGGATCGAGGGTTGCGGTAGCAGGATCGACAGCACGTAGGGGGATCGGGCCGATCCCCGGCTTATGCATTCTGCCTCTCCGACCAGCTGAGCGTCCGCACGCCCATTTCGTGGGTTGGCTTAGGCATATGGAGTTCATTCCATGTCTAAGCCCCAGTCGAACTGAGGGTTGTGGCAGCGGGACTGGCAGCACGTAGAGGGGGACCGAAGCGATCCTTGGCTCGCGCATTCTGCCTCTCCGATCGACTGAGCGCCCGTACGCTTGCTTTGTGGGTTGGCTTAGGCATACAGAGTTCATTCCATGTCTAAGCATACGGAGTTCATTCTCAGTCTAAGATTTTGAGCCACGATGCACATGCTGGGCTCGGCCATGTGCTGGTGCCGCATTTTTTTCGCCTGGGGCACCATCGCCGAAGAATCATCGGAGACCCTAACCGACGGCATTGGGGGTTCCGACGATTGGGGGGCTAGGGGGTGTGCGCACCTGATGTGCAATGGGGAATGGTACTTGGCCCTTATATTGGCCCCCTATTCCTTATCAAACCTCGAGAACTCACACCCCCTTAAAGAGCATTTGAGATTTTATAGGTTTGCTGCAGTAGTAATTGAAATGTCTAAAGTGGGGACACATTTTTCAAACGATCACAAAATGTTCTCCACTTTGAGTTTTTAGCTGAATTTGTTTATGCATGCCAAGAAAAATACAAGGATCACCTCTACCAAATTTGGGGACAAAACTCTTTCTAAAAAAATTTTAAAAAATCCCGAACCGTAAAAAGTTTTAAAAATCGTGAAATATAGAAAATGGGTTGTCTTGCCACGAAACTTCACATGAAGGCTTAGGGGACCATTGTATGAATTTACAAGCCATAAAAATGGCATTGGCACGGTAGAAATATGAAGATGTGCTTGAACCCACCTACCACTCGTTCGATCCCCGGCTTGCGCATCTTGCCTCTCTGGTCGGCTGAGCGCCTGCACGCTCATTTCGTGGGTTGACCTAGGCATACGGAGTTTATCCTCAGTCTAAGCATACGAAGTTCATTCCCAGTATAAGATCGGATCGGACTGAGGGTTGCAACAGTAGGATCGACAGCACGCAGGGGGGACCGGGTCGATCCCCGGCTTACGTATTCTACCTCTCCGACCGGCTGAGCGCCCGCACACTCGTTTCATGGGTTGGCTTAGTCATACAGAGTTCAATCCATGTCTAAGCCCTAGCCAGACCGAGGGTTGTGGCAGCAGGACCGGCAGCGAGATCGACAGCAGGACCGACAGCAGGACCGACAGCGGGATCGGCAGGAGGGGATCGGCCTGATCCCTGACTTGTGTATTATACCTCTCCGGCCAGACGAGTACCCGTACGCTCATTTCATGGGTTGAATTAGGCATACGGAGTTCATCCCCAGTCTAAGCATATGGTTTTCATTCCCTGTCTAAGATCGAACCGAACCGAGGCTTGCGGTAGTAAGACCGACAGCACGTAAGGGGGACCGGTCGATCCCCGACTTGCGCATTCTACCTCTCCAGCCAGCTGACCGCTTGCACGTCCGTTTCGTGGTTAGCTTAGGGATAGGGAGTTCATTCCATGTCTAAGCCCCAGCGAGATCGAGGGTTATGCCAGTAGGACTGACAGCGAGATCGACAGCACACAGAAGGAGATCGGGCTGATCCCTGAACGTTCATTTCGTGGGTTGACTTTGGCGTACGGAGTTCATCCCCAGTCTAAGCGTACAGAGTTCATTCCCAGTCTAAGATCAGACCGGACTGAGGATTGCGGTAGCAAGATCTGTAGCACACAGGGGGAACGAAGCCGATCCTCGACTTGTGCATTCTGCCTCTTCAACCGGTTGAGCACCCATACGCCCGTTTCGTGGGTTAGCTTAGGCATAGGGAGTTCATTCCAAGTCTAAGCCCCAGCTGGATCGAGGGTTGTCACAGCGGGACCGACAGCATGCGAAGGGGGATTGAGCCGATCCCCGACTTGCGCATTATGCCTCTTTGGCTAGCTCAGCGCCCGAACGCTCATTTCATGGGTTGACTTATGCATATGGAGTTCATTCCTAGTCTAGGATCGGATCGGACCCAGGGTTGCGACAGCAAGATCGACAGCACACAAGTAGGGATCAGGCTGATCCCAGCTTGCACATTCTGCCTTTCCGACCGACTGAGCGCCTGCACGCCTGTTTCGTGGGTTGGCTTAGGCATAGGGAGTTGCTTTCATGTCTATGCCCCAGTCGAACCGAGGGTTGTGGCAGCAGGACCGATAACAGAATCGGTAACATGCAGAGAGGGATCGGGCTAATCCCCAACTTGCGCATTATGCTTTCCGGTCGGCCTCTCCGGCCGACTGTGCACCCGCACTCTTATTTTATGGGTTGACTTAGGCATACGGAGTTCATCCCCAATCTAAGATCAGATCGAATCAAGGGTTGCAGCAACAGGATCGACAGCACGCAGGGGGGATCGGGTCGATCCCTGGCTTGCACATTCTGCCACTCTGGCCGGCTGAGCGCCCGCACCCCCATTTTATGGGTTGGCTTACGCATAGGGAGTTCATTCCATGTCTAAGCCCCAGTCGAATCGAGGGTTATGGCAGTGAGACTAGCAGCATGCAGAGTGGGATTAGGCTGATCCTCGACTTGCGCATTATGGCTCTCCGATTGGCTCAGCGCCCGCACGTTCATTTCATGGGTTGACTTAGATATATGGAGTTCATTCCCAATCTAAGATCGAACCGGATCGAGGGTTGCGGCAGTAGGATCAACAGCATGCAGGGGGGATCGGGCCGATCCTCGGCTTACGTATTCTACCTCTCCGGCCGGCTAAGCGACCACACGCTCATTTCTTGGGTTAGCTTAGGCATACGGAGTTCATTCCATATCTAAGCATACGGAGTTCATTCCCAGTCTAAGATCGGACCGGACCGAGGGTTGCGGTAGCAGGACCATCAACAGGATCGACAGCACATAGGGGGGATTAGGATGATCCTTGGCTTGCGTATTCTGCCTCTCTAGTCGGTTGAGCACCCATATGCTCGTTTCCTGGGTTGGCTTAGGCATACGGAGTTCATTCCATGCCTAAGCCCCAGCTGGACCGAGGGTTGTGGCAGCAAGACCGGCAGCGGGATCGACAGCACGCAGAGGGGGACTGGGCTGATCCTAGGCTTACGCATTATGCCTCTCCGGCGAGCCTCTCCGGCAGGCTGAGCGCCTGTATGCTCGTTTCATGGGTTGACTTAGGCATACAGAGTTCATCCCTAGTCTAAGCATATGGAGTTCATTCCCAGTCTAAGATCGAACCGGACTGAGGGTTGCGGCAGCAGGATCGGCAGCACGCAGGGGGGACCGGGCCGATCCCTGGCTTGCGCATTCCACCTCTTTGGCGGCTGAGCGCCCGTACGCCCATTTCGTGGGTTGGCTTAGGCATAAGGAGTTCATTCCATGTCTACGCCCCAGTCGAACCTAGGGTTGTGGTAGTGGGACCGACAGCACGCAGAGGGGACTGGGTCGATCCTCGGCTTGCGCATTATCCCCCTTTGGCCGGCTCAGCGCCCGTACGCTCGTTTCGTGGGTTGACTTATGCATACAGAGTTCATTGCCAGTCTAAGTTCTGACCAAACCGATGGTTGCGACAGTAGGATCGATAGCACACAGAGGGGACCGGGCCGATCCCTGGCATGCACATTCAGCCTCTTCGACCGATTGAGTGCCCGCACGCTCGTTTCGTGGGTTGGCTTAGGCATACGGAGTTCATTCCCAGTCTACTATTTTAAGCCACAGTGCACATGCTAGGCTCGAACATGTGCTTGTGCCACATTTTTTTCGCCCGAGGCACCATCATCAGAGCATCGCTGGAGTATCGCTGGAGAGCCTAACCGACGGCATTGGGGGTTTCGATGATTGGGGGGGCCGGGGGGTGAGCACACATGATGTCCGATGGGTGCTGGTACTTGGCCCTTATATTGGCCACCTATCCCTCATCAAACCTCGAGAACTCACACCCTCTTAAAGAGCATTTGAGATTTTATAGGTTTGCTGCCAGTAGCCATTAAAGTGTTTGAAATGGGGACACTTTTTTCAAATGGTCACAAAATCTTCTCCACTCCGAGTTTTTAGCTGAATTTTTTTGTGCATACCAACAAAAATACAAGGATCATCTCTACCAAATTTGGGGATAAAACACTTTCTAAAAAAATTTTAAAGAATCTCGAACCGTAAAAAGTTTCGAAAATCTTGAAAAATAGAAAACGGGTCGTCTTGCCATGAAACTTCACATGAAGGCTTAGGGGACCATTGTATGAATTTACAAGCCATAAAAATGGCATTGGGATGGCATAAATATGAAGATGTGCTTGAATCCACCTACCACCCGTTCGATCCTCGACTTATGCATCCTACCTCTCTGGTTGGCTGAGCACCCGCACGCTCGTTTCATTGGTGGACTTAGGCATACAGAGTTCATCCTCAATCTAAGCATATGGAGTTCATTCCCAGTCTAAGATCGAATCGGAACGAGGGTTGCGGCAGCAGGATCGGTAGCACGCAGGGGGGACCGGGCCGATCCCCAGCTTGCGCATTCTGCCTCTCCAGTCGGCTGAGCGCCCGCACGCTCGTTTTGTGGGTTGGCTTTGGCATATGGAGTTCATTCCCAGTCTAAGATTTTGAGCCACGGTGCACATGCTGGGCTCGGGCATGTGCTAGTGCTGCATTTTTTTTACCCGGGGCACCATCATCGGAGCATCGCTTGAGAGCCTCACCAGCGGCATTGGGGGTTCCGGTGATTAGGGGGCCAGGGGGTGTGCGCACATGATGTGCGATGGGTGCTGGTACTTGGCCCTTATATTGGTCCGCTATCCCTCATCAAAGCTCTAGAACTCACACCCCCTTAAAGAGCATTTGAGATTTTATAGGTTTGCTGCCAGTAGCCATTAAAGTGTCTGAAATGGGGACACTGTTTTGAAACGGAATCTTCCCCATTTTGAGTTTTTAACTGAATTTTTTTTTGCATGCCAAGAAAAATACAAGGATCACCTCTATCAAATTTGGGGACAGACTCTTTCTAAAAAAATTTAAAAAAATCCCGAACGTCAAAAAGTTTCAAAAATCATGAAAAATAGAAAACAGGTCGTCTTGCCACGAAACTTCACATGAAGGCTTAGGGGACCATTGTATGAATTTAAAAGCCATAAAAATGGCATTGGCATGGCAGAAATATGAAGATGTGCTTGAACCCACCTACCACCCGTTTGATTCCTGACTTACGCATCCTGCCTCCCTGGTCGGCTGAGCACCCGTACGCTCGTTTCATGGGTTGACTTAGGCATACGGAGTTCATTCCCAGTCTAAGCATACGGAGTTCATTTCCAGTCTAAGATCGGATCGGACTGACGTTTACGACAGCAGGATCGGTAGCATGCAGGGGAGACCAGGCTGATCCCCGACTTGCACATTCTGCCTCTCCGATCGGCTGAGCGCCCCCACGCCCGTTTCGTGGGTTGGCTTAGGCATAGGGAGTTCATTCCATGTCTAAGCCCCAACCGGACCGAGGGTTATGGTAACGGGACCGGTAGCACGCAGAGGGGGACCGGTCCGATCCCCGGCTTACGTATTATGCCTCTTTGGTCGACTTAGCGCCCGCACACTCATTTCGTGGGTTGACTTAGGCATACGAAGTTTATTCCCAGTCTAAGATCAGATCGGACTGAGGGTTGCAGTAGTAGGATCAACAACACGTAGGGGGGATCGGGCTGATCCCTGGCTTTCGCATTCTACCTCTTCGACCGGCTGAGCGCCCGTACGCTCGTTTCGTGGGTTGGCTTACGCATGCGGAGTTCATTCCATGTCTAAGCATAAGAAGTTCATTCCCAGTCTAAGATCGAACTGGACTGAAGGTTGTGACAGTAGGACCAGCAGCAGGATAGATAGCACACAAGGGGGATCGGGCCGATCCCCAGCTTGCGCATTCTACCTCTCCAGCCGATTGAACGCTCGCACGCTCGTTTCGTGGGTTGGCTTAGGCATACGGGGTTCATTCCATGTCTAAGCCCCAACCAGACCGAGGGTTGTGGCAGCAGGACCGACAGTGGGATCGACAGCACGCAGAGGCGCACCGAGGTAATCCCCGGCTTACGCATTATGCCTCTCCGGCCGACTGAGCGCCCGCACGCTCATTTCATAGGTTGACTTAGGCATATGGAGTTCATCCCCAGTCTAACCATACGGAGTTCATTCCCAATCTAAGATGGGATTGGACCGAGGGTTGCGGTAGCAGGATCGACAGCACACAGGGGGATCGAGCCGATCCCCAGCTTGCGCATTCTGCCTCTCCGACCGGCTAAGCACCCGCACGCCCGTTTCGTGGGTTGGCTTAGCCATAGGGAGTTCATTCCATGTCTAAGCCCCAGCTGGACCTAAGGTTATGGCAGTGGGATCAGTAACACACAGAGGGGGATTCGGGTCGATCCCCGGCTTGCACATTATGCCTCTCCGGCCAGTTCAGTGTCCGCACGCTCGTTTCGTGGGTTGACTTAGGCTACGGAGTTCATTCCCAGTCTAAGATCAGACCGGATCGAGGGCTACGGTAGTAGGATCGACAGCACGTAGGGGGGACTGGGTTGATCCCTGGCTTGCGTATTTTGCCTCTCCGGTTGGCTGAGCGCCCGGACACTCGTTTCATGGGTTGGCTTAGGCAGACGGAGTTCATTCCATGTCTAAGCATATGGAGTTCATTCCCAATCTAAGATCGGATCGGACCGAGGGTTGCGCTAGCAGGACCAGCAGTAGGATCAACAGCACGTAAGGGGATCGGGCTGACCCCCAGCTTACGCATTCTACCTCTCCGACCGACTGAGCGCCCGAACGGTCGTTTCATGGGTTGGCTTAGGCATACGGAGTTCATTCCATGTCTAAGCCCCAGCCGGACCGAGGGTTGTGGTAGCAAGATCGGTAACGGGATCGGTAGCACGCAGAGGGGGATCGGGTTGATCCCCGGCATATACATTATGCCTCTCCAGTCGGCTGAGTGCCCGTATGCTCATTTCGTGGGTTGACTGAGGCATACGGAATTCATCTCCAGTCTAAGCATACAGAGTTCATTTCCAGTCTAAGATCAGACCGAACGGAGGGCTGTGACGCAGGATCGACAGCAAGCAGGGGGGACTGGGCCGATCCCCGGCTTGCGCATTCTTCCTCTCCGACCGTCTGAGTGCCCGCACGCCCGTTTCGTGGGTTGGCTTAGGCATAGGGACTTAATTCCATGTCTAAGCCCCAACCAAATTGAGGGTTATGGCAGCGGGACCGGCAGCACACAGAGGGGGACCGGGCCGATCCCCGGCTTGCGCATTATGCCTCTTTGGCCAGCTCAGTGCCCGCACGCTCATTTCGTGGGTTGACTTATGCATACGGAGTTCATTCCCAGTCTAAGATCAGATCAGACTGAGGGTTGTGGCAGCAGGATCGATAGCACACAGGGGGGACTGGGCCGATCCCCGGCTTGCACATTCTGCCTCTTCAACCGGCTGAGTGCCCGCACGCTTGTTTCGTGGGTTGGCTTAGGCATACGAAGTTCATTCCATGCCTAAGCATACAAAGTTCATTCCCAATCAAAGATTTTGAGCCACGATGCACATGCTGGGCACGGGCATGTGCTGGTGCCACATTTTTTTCGCCCGGGGCACCATCGCCGGAGCATCGCTGGAGCATCACCGGAGAGCCTAACCGGCGACATTGGAGGTTCTGGCGTTTGGGGGACCGGGGGGTGTGCGGACATGATGGGTGATGGGTGCTAGTACTTGGCCCTTATATTGGCCCCCTATCCCCCATCAAACCTTGAGAACTCACACCCCCTTAAAGAGCATTTGAGATTTTATAGGTTTGCTGCCAGTAGCCATTAAAGTGTCTTAAATGGGGACACTTTTTTCAAACGGTTACAAAATCCTCTCCACTTCTAGTTTTTAGCTGAATTTTTTTGTGCATGCCAAAAAAAATACAAGGATCACCTCTACCAAATTTGGGGACAAAAATCTTTCTAAAAAAATTTTAAAAAATCCTGAATCGCAAAAAGTTTTGAAAATCGTGAAAAATAGAAAACAGGTCGTCTTGCCACAAAACTTCACATGAAGGCTTAGGGGACCATTGTATGAATTTACAAGCCATAAAAATGGCATTGGCAGGGCAAGAATATGAAGATGTGCTTGAACCCACCTACCACTCGTTCGATCCCCAGCTTGTGAACCTGCCTCTCTAGTCGGCTGAGCTCCCGCACGCTCGTTTCGTGGGTTGACTTAGGCATACGGAGTTCATCCCCTGTCTAAGCATACGAAGTTCATTCCCAGTCTAAGATCAGACCGGACCGAGGGTTGCGACAGCAGGATCGACAGCACACAGGGGGGACTGGGCCGATCCCTGTCTTGCGTATTCAACCTCTCCGACCGACTGAGCGCCAGCACGCCCGTTTCGTGGGTTGGCATAGGCATATTGAGTTCATTGCATGTCAAGCCGCAGTTAGATCGAGGGTTCTGGTAGCGGGACTGGCAGCACGCAAAGGGGGACCGCGTCTATCCCCAGCTTGCACATTATGCCTCTTCGGTTGGCTCAGTGCCTGCAAGGTCATTTCGTGGGTTGACTTATGCATACGGAGTTCATTCCCAGTCTAAGATGGACCGGACCGAGGGTTGCGGCAGCAAGATCGACAGCACACAAGGGGGATCGGGCCGATCCCTGACTTGCACATTCTGCCTCTCCGACCAGCTGAGCGCCCGCACGCTCGTTTCGTGGGTTGTCTTACGCATACGGAGTTCATTCCATGTCTAAGCATACGAAGTTCATTCCCAGTCTAAGATTTTGAGCCACGGTGCACATGCTGGGCTCGAACATGTGTTGGCACCGCATTTTTTTTCGCCTGGGGCACCATCGCGGGAGCATCGTCGGAGAGCCTAATCAGCGACATTGGGGGTTCCGGTGATTAGGGGGGCCGGGGGGTGTGCACACATGATGTGCAATGGGTGCTGGTACTTGGCCCTTATATTGGTTCCCTATCCCTCATCAAACCTTGAAAACTCACACCCCCTAAAAGAGCATTTGAGATTTTATAGGTTTGCTGCTAGTAGCCATTAAAGTGTCTGAAATGGGGACACTTTTTTCAAATGGTCACAAAATCTTCTCCACCTCTAGTTTTCAGCTAAATTTTTTTATGCATGCCAACAAAAATATGAGGATCACCTCTACCAAATTTGGGGACAAAACTCTTTATAAAAAAACTTTAAAAAATCCCGAACCGCAAAAAGTTTCAAAAATCATGAAAAATAGAAAACGGGTCATCTTGCCACGAAACTTCACATGAAGGCTTAGGGGACCATTGTATGAATTTGCAAGCCATAAAAATGGCATTGGCATGGCAGAAATATAAAGATGTGCTTGAACCCACCTACCACTCGTTCGATCCCTGACTTGCGCATCCTGCCTCTCTGGTCGGTTGAGTGGCCGCACTTTCATTTCATGGGTTGGCTTAGGCATACGGAGTTCATCCCCAATCTAAGCATACGAAGTTCTCTCCCTATCTAAGATCAGACCGGATCGAGGGTTGCGACAGCTCGATAGGCAGCACCCAAGGGGAATCGGGCTGATCCCCAGCTTGCGCATTCTACCTCTTCGGCCGGTTGAGCGACCGCTCGCCCATTTCATAGGTTGGCTTAGGCATAGGGAGTTCATTCCATGTCTAAGCCCCAGTCAGATCGAGGGTTGTGGCAGTGGATTGACAGCACACAGAAAGGGATCGGGCCAGTCCCCAGCTTGCGCATTATGCCACTCCGATTCGCTCAGTGCCCGCACGCTCCTTTCGTGGGTTGACTTAGGCATATGGAGTTCATTCCTAGGCTAAGATCGGATCAGACCGAGGGTTGCAGCAGCAGGATCGACAGGACGCAGGGGGGACTGGGCTGATCCCCGACTTACGGATTCTACCTCTCCGACCGATTGACCGATCGTACGCTCATTTCGTGGGTTAGCTTACGCATACGAAGTTCATTCCATGTCTAAGCCCCAGCCGGACTGAGGGTTGTGGCAGCAGGACTTACAGCGAGATCGGTAGCATGTAGACGGGGATCGGGCTGATCCCTGACTTGCGCATTATGCCTCTCCGACCGGCTGAGCACCCGCACGCTCGTTTCGTGGGTTGACTTAGGCATACGGAGTTCATCCCCAGTCTAAGCATACGAAGTTCATTCCCAGTCTAAGATCGGATCAGATCGAGGGTTGTGACAACAGGATCGACAGCATGCAAGGTGGACCGGGCCTATCCCTAGCTTGCGCATTCTGCTTGTTCGGCTGGCTAAGCGCCCGCAAGCTCATTTTTTGGGTTGGCTTATGGATAGGGAATTCATTCCATGTTTAAGCCCTAGCCAGACTGAGGGTTGTGGCAGTGGGACCGGCAACACGCAGAGGGGGACCGAGCCGATCCTCGGCTTGCGCATTATGCCTCTTCGGCCGGCTCAGCACCCGTACGCTCATTTTGTGGATTGACTTATGCATACGAAGTTCATTCCTAGTCTAGGATCGGAATGGACCAAGGGTTGTGGTAGTAGGATCGATAGAACGCAGGGGGGACCAGGTCGATCCCTGGCTTGTGCATTCTGCCTCTCCGGTCGGTTGAGCACCCGCACGCTCATTTTGTGGGTTGGCTTAGGCATACGGAGTTCATTCCATGTCTAAGCATACGGAGTTCATTCTCAGTCTATGATTTTGAGCCACGATGCACATGCTGGGCTCGGGCATGTGTTGGTGTCGCATTTTTTTTGCTCGGGGCACCATCGTCGGAGCATCGTCGGAGCATCGCTTGAGAGCCTAACCGATGGCATTAGAGGTTCCGACGATTGGGGGGCCGGGGGGGTGTGCGCACATGATGTGCAATGGGTGCTGGTACTTGGCCCTTATATTGGCCCCCTATCCCTCATCAAACCTCGAGAACTCACACCCCCTTAAATAGCATTTGAGATTTTATAGGTTTGCTGCCAGTAGCCATTAAAGTGTTTGAAATGGGGACACCTTTTTCAAATGGTCACAAAATCTTCTCCACTTCGAGTTTTTAGTTGAATTTTTTTATGCAAGCCAACAAAAATACAAGGATCACATTTACCAAATTTGGGGACAAAATTCTTTATAAAAAAATTTTAAAAAATCACAAACCGCAAAAAGTTTCAAAAATCATGAAAAATAGGAAACGGGTCGTCTTGCCACAAAACTTCACATGAAGGCTGAAGGGACCATTGTATGAATTTACAAGCCATAAAAATGGCATTGGCATGGCAGAAATATAAAGATGTGCTTCAACCCACCTACCACCCGTTTGATCCCCGGCTTACACATCCTGCCTCTCTGGTCGCCGAGTGCCCGCACGCTAGTTTCGTGGGTTGACTTAGGCATACGGAGTTCATCCCCAGTTTAAGCATACAGAGTTCATTCCCAGTCTAAGATCAGATCGGATCGAGGGTTGCAGTAGTAGGATCAACAACACACAGAGGGGATCGGGCCGATCTCCAGCTTACGCATTCTACCTCTTCGACTGGCTGAGAGCCCGCACGCCTGTTTCGTGGGTTGGCTTAGGCATACGGAGTTCATTCCATGTCTAAGCCCTAGCTGGACCGAAGGCTGTGGCAGCAGGACCGGCAGCACGCAGAGAGGGATCGAGCCGATCCCCGGCTTGTGCATTATGCCTCTTCGTCTGGCTCAGCACCCGCACGCTCATTTCGTGGGTTGACTTATGCATACGGAGTTCATTCCTAGTCTAAGATCAGACCGGACCAAGGGTTACGGTAGCAGGATCGATAGCACGCAGGGGGGACCAGGCCGATCCTTGGCTTATGCATTCTGCTTCTTCGGCTGACTGAGCGCTTGCACGTACGTTTCATGGGTTGGCTTAGGCATAGGGAGTTCATTCCATGTCTAAGCCCTAGCTAGAACGAAGGTTGTGGCAGGGAGACCGATAGCACATAGAGGGGGACCAAGTTGATCCCCGGCTTATGCAATATGCCTCTTCGGCCTGCTCAACGCCCGTACGCTTGTTTTGTGGGTTGACTTATGCATACGAAGTTCATTCCTAGTCTAAGATCAAATCGGACCGAGGGTTGCGACAGCAGGATCGACAGCATGTAGGGGGGACCGGGTCAATCCCTGGCTTGCGCATTTGCCTCTATGGCCGACTGGTCGCCTGCACGTTCGTTTCGTGGGTTGGCTTAGGCATACGGAGGTCATTCCATGTCTAAGCATACGGAGTTCATTCCCAGTCTAAGATTTTGAGCCACGGTGCACATGCTGGGCTCGGGCATGTGCTGGTGCCACATTTTTTTCACCCAGGGCACCATCGTCGGAGCATCGCCAAAAAGCGTAACCGACGGCATTGGGGGTTCCGACGATTGGGGGGGCCGGGCGGTGTGTGCACATGATGTGCGATGGGTGCTGGTACTTGGCCCTTATATTGGCCCCCTATCCCTCATCAAACCTTGAGAACTCACACCCCCTTAAAGAGCATTTGAGATTTTATAGGTTTGCTGCCAGTAGCCATTAAAGTGTTTGAAATGGGGACACTTTTCCAAACGGTCACAAAATCTTCTCCACTTAAAGTTTTTAGTTGAATTTTTTTGTGCATGCCAAAAAAAATACAAGGATCACCTCTACCAATTTTGGGGACAAAATTCTTTCTAAAAAAATTTTGAAAAATCTCGAACAGCAAAATGTTTCAAAAATCGTGAAAAATAGAAAACAGGTCGTCTTGCCACAAAACTTCACATGAAGGCTTAGGGGACCATTGTATGAATTTACAAGCCATAAAAATGGCATTGGCAAGGCATAAATATGAAGATGTGCTCGAACCCACCTACCACCCGTTCGATCCCCGGCTTACGCAACCTGCCTCTCTGGTCGACTGAGCGCCCGCACGCTCATTTTGTGGGTTGACTTAGGCATACGGAGTTCATTCCCAATCTAAGATCAGACCGGACCAAGGGTTGCGACAGCAAGATTGGCAGCACGCAGGGGGGATCGGGCCGATTCCCGGCTTGCGTATTCTGCCTCTCTGACCGGCTGAGCGCCCGCCCGTCCGTTTCGTGGGTTAGCTTAGGCAAAGGGAGTTCATTCCATGTCTAAGCCCTAGCCAGACCGATGGTTGTGGCAGTAGGATCGGCAGCACATAGAGGGGGACCGCGCCGATCGCCAGCCTACGCGTTATGCCTCTTCAACTGGCTCAGCGACCGTACACTCGTTTCGTGGGTTGACTTAGGCATATGGAGTTCATTCCCAGTCTAAGATCGGATCAGACCAAGGGTTGCAGCTGCAAGATTGACAGTGCGTAGGGGGGATCGGGCTGATCCCCAGCTTGCACATTCTGCCTCTCTGGCCGGTTGAGCGCCCGTACGCTCGTTTCGTGGGTTGGCTTAAGGATACGGAGTTCATACCATGTCTAAGCATACAAAGTTCATTCCCAATCTAAGATCAGACCGGATCGAGGGTTGCAGCAGTAGGACTAGTAGCAGGATTGGCAGCACGCAGGAGGGGACCAGGGCCATCCCCGGCTTACGCATTCTGCCTCTCCGATCGGCTGAGCGCCTGCATGCTCATTTCGTGGGTTGGCTTAGGCATACGGAGTTCATTTCATGTCTAAGCCCTGGCTGGACTGAGGGTTGTGGTAGCAAGACCGGTAGCGGGATTGGCAGCACATAGAGGGGGACAGGGTTGATCCCCGGCTTGCGCATTATGCCTCTCCGACTGGCCTCTCAGGTCGGTTGAGCGCCCGTACACTCGTTTCGTGGGTTGACTTAGGCATACGGAGTTCATCCCCAGTCTAAGCATATGGAGTTCATTCCCAGTCTAAGATTGGATCGGATCGAGGGTTGTGGTAGCAGGATCGGTAGCACGCAGGGGGGACCGAGTCGATCCTCGGCTTGCACATTCTGCCTTTCTGACCGGCCGAACGCCCGCACGCCTGTTTCGTGGGTTGGCTTAGGCATAGGGAGTTCATTCCATGTCTAAGCCCCAGCCAGACCAAGGGTTGTGGCAGCGGGACTGACAGCACGCAGGGGGGACTGGGTCGATCCCCGGCTTGTGCATTCTACCTCTCCGGCCGACTGAGCACCCGCACGCTCGTTTTGTGGGTTGGCTTAGGCATACGGAATTCATTCCATGTCTAAGCATACGAAGTTCATTCCCAGTCTAAGATTTTTAGCCATGGTGCACATGCTGGGCTCGGGCATGTGCTAGTGCCACATTTTTTTCGCTCAGCGCACCATCGTCGGAGCATCACCGGAGAGCCTAACTGGCGGCATTAGGGGTTCCGATGATTAGGGGGCCGGGGGATGTGTGCTCATGATGTGCGATGGGTGCTGGTACTTGGCCCTTATATTGGCCCCCTATCCCTCATCAAACCTCGAGAACTCACACCCCCTTAAAGAGCATTTGAGATTTTATAGGTTTGCTGCCAGTAGCCATTAAAGTGTCTGAAATGGGGACACTTTTTTCAAACAGTCACAAAATCTTCTCCACTTCGAGTTTTTAGGTGAATTTTTTTGTGCAAGCCAAAAAAAATACAAGGATCACTTGTACCAATTTTGGGGACAAAAATCTATCTAAAAAAATTTTAAAAAATCCCGAACAGAAAAAAGTTTTGAAAATCGTAAAAAATAGAAAATGGGTCGTCTTGCCACGAAACTTCACTTGAAGGCTTAGGGGACCATTGTATGAATTTACAGGCCATAAAAATGGCATTGGCATGGTAGAAATATGAAAATGTGCTTGAACCCACCTTTCACCCGTTTGATCCCCGGCTTTTGCATCCTGCCTCTCTGGTCGGCTGAACGCCCGCATGCTCATTTCGTGGGTTGACTTAGGCATACAGAGCTCACCCCTAGTCTAAGCATACAGAGTTCATTCCCAGACTAAGATCAGACCAAACTGAGGGTTGCAGCAGTAGGATCAACAGCATGCAGGGGGGACTGGGTCGATCCCCGACTTACGCATTCTGCCTCTCCGGTCGACTGAGCACCCGTACGCTCGTTTCGTCGGTTGGCTTAGGCATACGGAGTTCATTCCATGTCTAAGCCCCAGCCGGACCGAGGGTTGTGGCAGCAGGACCAACAACGGGATCGGTAGCACGCAAAGGGGGACCGAGCTAATCCTCGGCTTGCGTATTATGCCTCTCCGATCGGTTGACCACAGGCACACTCATTTTGTGGGTTGACTTAGGCATACGGAGTTCATCCCCAGTCTAAGCATATAGAGTTCATTCCCAATCTAAGATCAGACCGGATCGAGGGTTGCGGTAGCAGGATCGACAGCACGTATGAGGGCCCGGACCGATCCCCGGCTTGCGCATTCTGCCTCTTCGGTCGGTTGAGTACCCGCACACCCGTTTCGTGGGTTGGCTTAGGCATCGGGAGTTCATTCCATGTCTAAGCCCCAGTCAGACCGAGGGTTGTGGCAGTGGGACCAGCAGTATGTAGAGAGGGATCGGGCTGATCCCTGGCTTGCACATTATGCCTTTTCGGTTGGCTCAATGCTCGCACGCTCGTTTTGTGCGTTGACTTATGCATACGGAGTTCATTCCCAGTCTAACATCAGACTAGACTGAGGGTTGCGGCAGCAGGATCGACAACACGTAAGGGGACTGGGCCGATCCCCGGCTTAAGTATTCTACCTCTCTAATCGGCTGAGCACCCACACGCTTGTTTCGTGGGTTGGCTTAGGCATACAAAGTTCATTCAATTTCTAAGCATACGGAGTTCATTCCTAGTCTAAGATTTTGAGTCACAATGCACATGCTGGGCTCAAGCATGTGCTGGTGCCGCATTTTTTTTCGCCCGGGCCACCATCGTCGGAGTATCACCGGAGAGCCTAACCGTCGGCATTGGGGGTTCCGATGATTGGGGGGGCCAGGGGGTGTGCACACATGATGTGCGATGGGTGCTGGTACTTGGCCCTTATATTGGCCCCCTATCCCTCATCAAACCTCGCGAACTCACACCCCCTTAAAGAGCATTTGAGATTTTATAGGTTTGCTGCCAGTAGCCATTAAAGTGTCTGAAATGGGGACACTTTTTTCAAATGGTCACAAAATCTTCTCCACTTCAAGTTTTTAGCTGAATTTTTTTGTGCATGCCAATGAAAATACAAGGATCACCTCTACATAATTTGGGGACAAAACTCTTTCTAAAAAATTTTAAAAAATCTCGAACCGTAAAAAGTTTCAAAAATCATGAAAAATAGAAAATGGGTTGTCTTGCCACAAAACTTCATATGAAGGCTTAGGGGACCATTGTATGAATTTACAAGCCATAAAAATTGCATTGGCAGGGCAGAAATATGAAGATGTGTTTGTGTCATGAGCTCCGACTTTAGGCTTAGAATCTGTGCAGCCTTAGGCTTGGAATCTCCTCATTTGTGCCTAAGTCAGCCTAAAACACAAGCGTGTGGGCACTAGAACAATGGGAAGGGTTGATTACGCAAGTTAAAGAGAAACAAGATGAACAACATAGAATTCTAGAAATGCTCTTGTATTCACTGAAACAGAAGTGTTTGATGGTGTACAAATGAAGGTAAAGCAGCCCTCTATTTATAGTTGAGGCTCCAGCTGCAACTTAATGGCAATATCCCTAGAATAAAGGCTAAAATCATGGGATTACAATCAATTAGGATGCTAACTCCTGATTTTCAGGGTCAACCAAATCTACCAGGATGCTCCTGCTAATCCTACCTATTTTTAGAAGCTTCCCTTGGGTGTCCAGCACCTTGGGCCCTTCTGGATATGGTGTGGGTAGCTTATATGCCAAGCCTTGGTCTCACGGGTTGGCCTGCAAGTCAGGCAGATGTTTTGAACTCATTTGCTAGGCTTTGTACACTGATACCCGCCAGCACGCTTGGTCTGCGAGCCTTAACTTCTAAGTAGCCAGCTGGTGCGTCTGATGTGCCTGGCGCGCCCGCCCAGGGTGTGACATTCTCCCCCACCTGATTGCACAACACCCTCATTGCATCTTCTGCATGGTACTGCCTGATCTGGTCCCTAAACTACCATAAGTCATCTGCTAGTTCCCAGTTCACCTCACTGTCTGGAAGTCCCTTTCAGTGCACCAAGTACTCTTATCTTGGCTGATAATTCTTCCATCTCACCTCTCGGTCAGTTATGATGCTATGGACCTCCTTCTCATATGAGGCCCTTGCTCCCAATGGCGCATGCTTTGACTTTGCCCATCCTAGATCTCCCTCATCTTCATGGAACGGCTTGAGCATGCTCACATGGAAGGTGTACCCTCAGCTTGGGTGGCATATCCAGCTTGTAGGCAACCTTGCCTACCCTCTTGACTACTCGGAAGGTCCCTCATACCTCTGGACTAGGCCTTTGTGTAGCCCCTTATGGCATACAATGGGATGTAGCTTAACCAACACTAAGTCTCCAACCTAGAACTACACATCCCGCCTCTTCTGGTCTGCCCACTTCTTCGACCTCTTGGCTGCCTTGTGTAGACAAACTCTGGCCAAGTCAGTTTGCTCCTGCCATGCCTTGGCAAACTTGTATGTTGCTGGATTTGACCCTGTATAACCTGCAGCAATCGAATCGGGTTTTAGTGGTTGTTGCCTCGCTCCTTTGCAAGTTGTAGGAAAACTGTGCAATATCTAGCAGCTTTGGCCTACCCCTTTGTGTGGCACTCACATAGTGCCTGAGGTTGACCTCTAATAGTCCATTCACTCGTTCTGTTTTCCCATCGGTCTACGGATGCATGCTTGTGGAAAACTTCAAGTCTGACCCCAACAGCTTGAACAACTCAGTCCAGAACCTGCCCGTGAAACGCCCATCCCAATCACTAACAATGGTCCTCGGCACTCCCTAGTACTTAACCATGTTCTTCAGGAACAATCGAGCTGCCTCCTCAGTTGGGCACTCCTTGGTTGCTGGAATGAAAATTCCATACTTGGAAAACCTGTCCACCACTACCATGATGCTTCCAAACCCTTCTACTTTGGGTAGACTGACTATAAAGTCTAGAGAAACACTCTCTCATGGTCGTTCTGGCACTGGCAATGGCTCCAAGAGACCTCCTGATTTCTTGAGCTCTACCTTATCCTGTTGGCACACAAGACAAGTCTAACCATAGGCCTCCACATTGTCCCTCATGTACGGCCAGTAGTACCGGTCCTCGATCAGCACCAAGGTGTGGCTCACTCTGAGGTGTCCAGCCCACCTTGCATCATGGCATTCTTGCAAAACTTCCTTGCGGAGCTTCTCATGCTGTGGCACAAACAGTTTACTACCTCTAGTGTACAGTAAGCCATCCTGCAACCAAAATTGCCTAGTCTTACCTTGTTGGGCGTACTCTATCAAAGCCTTGGCTGTAGGATCATGCACAAGTCCCTCCTTGATGCGCGGCACCAGTGACCCCTCTGGTTGGCTAATGGCAGCAAGGTTAGCCTTTCTACTCAGGGCGTCTACCACTGGGTTCACCTGTCCTGGCTTGTACTCCATCTGGAAATCAAATTCTACAAGAAAATCTTACCATCTCACCTGCTTGAGAGATACCTTCTTCTGCATCTGAAAGTAGTTGGTCACCACATTGTCTATCCTCACCACGAACCTCGACCCCAACAGGTAATGGCACCAAGTGCGCAAGCAGTGCACCACTGCAGTCATCTCCTTCTCTTGGACCGTGTACCTACATTCAGTCTCGTTCAGCTTCCTACTCTCGAACGTGACTGGATGTCCCTCCTGCATCAACACGCCCCCTATGGCAAAGTCTGATGCATCCGTATGTACCTCATATGGCTTGGCATGGTTTGGCAAGGCCAAGACTAGCCCCTCGGTCACAGCCCACGTCAACCTGTCAAAGGCTTCCTGGCACCCTGCGCTCTACTCCCATGCTCTCTCTTTCTTGAGCAAGTTGGTCAATGGCGTGGCTATCTCTGAGTGACCTTTGATGAAGCACCTGTAGTAGTTAACCAGCCTAAGGAATGATCTCAACTCAGTGACCTTGGCTGATGGTTGCCACTCCAGGATGGCGTGTATCTTGCCTTTATCCATGCGTATCCTATCACCTCCCACTATGTGCCTAAGGAACGGGATCTCCTGCTAGGTGAATGAGCACTTCTCCCTCTTGACAAACAGCTTGTGCACCCGCAACACCTCAAACACTTGTCTCAAGTGGTCTACATGCTCTCCCAAAGTCTGGCTGTAGATCACAATGTCATCCAAATAAACCACAACAAATCGATGAAAGAATAACTGAAGTACCTTGTTTATAAGGGTGTAGAATGTTGCTAGGGCATTCGTAAGTCCGAAAGGCATCACCAAGAACTCATACGAACCAACCGAGTGACACATGCTGTCTTTGGCTCATTTCCCTCCACGATCCTGACTTGATAGTAGCCTGACCTCAAATCCAGCTTGGTGAACCACCTTGCACTCCCAAGTTGATCAAACAAGTCCGCAATGAGTGGGATGGGGTACTTGTTCTTGATGGTCAGCTTGTTCAAAGCCTGGTAGTCTATGCACAGCCGCAATGACCCATCATGCTTGTGCTGAAATAGAACCGGTGCACCATAGGGTGCCTTCGATGGCCTGATGAAGCCAACATCAACTAACTCCTTGAGCTACTTCCTTAACTCCTTCAACTCTAGTGGAGACATTCAGTAAGGGGCTCTGACTGGTGGCTTGGCCTCGGACACCAGCTCGATCTTATGGTCCACCTCCCTTTTAGGTGGTAGCTTACTAGGCAGCTTTACGGGCATCACATCACTAAAGGTCTTCAGCACCTTTAGCACCTCCAAGGGTGACTCGGTCTCCTTCTCCCTTGGCTCATCATATTTCAGGGTTGCCAAGAAGGTGTCCTCTTGTCTGCTTACCACCTTGGCAAATTGGATGGTTGACACCACCTGCGACCCAACTCCAGACCCTCTCTTCAATGGCACTAGGCATTGGCACCATGCATCTAAGATGCAAACACAATCGGTAAAAGGCACAAGGAGGGCGTTAATCCAAACAAGGAAATCCAACCCAATCACAAACTCATAGTCGTCAAGGGGTATTACCTCAATGGTCTCTTTGCCTTTCTAGTCTCCAAGCTGTAACTCCACTCCCCGTGCTACCCCAAGGGGTATTACCTCAATGGTCTCTTTGCCTTTCTAGTCTCCAAGCTATAACTCCACTCCCCGTGCTACCCCAATGGTTGGAACCTCTTTGGAGTTCATTGTTTTAATGGTACCAGTCCCTTTCTGCACCTTTAGTTCGAGCTTTCAGGCTCCATCACCTAAAATAAAAAGATGTGAGGCACCTGTGTCCACTAGTGCGCTCACCTTCTGACCTGCAACCATTAGATCCATAAACATCAAGCCTTTTAGCTTACGGCTCCCCTTACTCTGGATAGCATTGAGCACTAATGACCCAAGCTTTGCTGCCCCTGACTCTGGCTCCTCGTCAGACTCCTTGTCTATAGCAGCCAGCTTGCCCTTCTGTGGGTAATTACGTACTATGTGGCTCCCTCAACATAGGTAGTATGCTAGTGGCTCTTGGTCCCACTTTGCTTTCCACTTGCCTGCTGGTGGCTTCCTCTCGCCATCCTTGGTTGAACGGTCTCGGTCCCCATCCTTGGACTCTCGATCATGGTCCTTCCCCTTGGACTGCTTCTTTCCATCCCTATCGTCCCTGCCCTTACCCTTGGGCTTGGAAGACTCAAACTTGTTCAAAGGCTTGAACTTTATCAAGGCCTCGGCAGTAGTTATGGCTTTAGCCAAGTCATGAACTCCCCTCCTTTGTAGCTTATACTTCACCCACGGCTTCAACCCATCCATGAAAGCAAATAAGACATCCTTCTCACCTAGATCCGAGATCTGTAGCATCAGTTCAGAGAATTTTTGGATATACTCCCTTATGTCCCCTTGTTGGCTCAGCCTGCGCAACTTTGCCCGCACCTCATCATCGGCATACTCCGGGTAAAATTATTCTCTAAACTCCTTTGGGAACTCTGCCCAGGTTCCAATCTTAGCGCTCTCATGCCTGACATCATCACACCTGTGCCTCTACCACAATAAGGCTACATCAGTGAGATACATAGCAACGATGCTTACCTTTATCACCTCGTCTTGCATGCCCATGGCCTGGAAGTACTGTTCCATACCACAAAGGTAGTTGTCTACTTCCTTAGCCACCCTAGTCCCCTTGAACTCCTTAGGCTTGGGGACATCCAATCTGGACTTGGACACTCCAGCAAACATGCCATTCCCAATGGCAGTTTTGCAAGCAATGAGCTCATCGGTAAGCTCTTCCATCCGTTGGCCCATGGCGTCCATGCCATCGCGCAAGGTCAGCACTTCAGCCTTCAAGGCCTTATTCTTTTGGGTGATCACATCCATGCCTTTGTTGAGAGTAGCTTTCAGCTCACTTTAGATCTTCTCCCCCATGGAGTCTAGCGATGCAACGTGAGTCTCTACCTCTTCAAGCTTCTCCCCCATGTCGCCCAGGGTCACCTCCACCTTGGCCAGCCTACCATCCATGGTAAACCAGATATCTCTAGAATCGGCTTTCTTACCTCTTCCACGCCCATGCTCCTGGGCCTCTGGTTGTTGGCTAGCAACGTTGCTTTGGGATGCCATCTCCTCAATCACGATCTAACCTGCACAACACAAACACACAGAATCGAACTTGCTCTGATACCAACTATCATGGGCTCCGACTTAGACTTAGAATCCGTGCGGCCTTAGGCTTGGAATCTCCTCTTTTGTTTCTAAGTTAGCCTAAAACACAAGCGTGCGGGCACTAGAACAATGGGAAGGGCTGATTAGGCAAGTTAAAGAGAAGCAGGATGAATAAGACAGAATTTTGAAAATTCTCTTGTATTCACTGAAACAGAAGTGTTTGATGGTGAACAAATAAGGGTGGAGCAGCCCTCTATTTATAGTTGAGGCTCCAGCTACAACTTAATGGCAATATCCCTAGAATAAAGGCTAAAATCATGGGATTACAATCAATCAGGATGCTAACTCCTAATTTTTAGGGTCAACCAAATATGCCAGGATGCTCCTGCTGACCTACCTGCTTCCAGAAGCTTCCTTGCATGTCTAGCACCTTGGGCCCTTCTGGATGTAGTGCAGGCAACTTGTATGCCAGGCCTTGGTCTCACAGGCTGGCCTGCAAGTCGAGCAGGCATTTTGAACTCATTTACTAGGCTTTGCATACCCGCCGGTACGCCTGGTCTGCGGGCCTTAACTTCTGGCTCACCTGCTGGTGCACCTGATGTGCCTGGCGTGCCCGCCCAGGGCACGACATTCTCCCCCACTTGATTATGCAATGCCCTTGTTGCGTCTTTTGCATGGTACTGCCTGATCTGGTCCTCGAACTACCATAAGTCATCTGCTGGTTCCTAGCTCACTTTACTGTCTAGAAGTCCCTTCCAATGCACCAAGTACTCTTGTCTTGGCTGATAATTCTTTCGTCTCACCTCCCGATCAGCTATGATGCTGTGGACCTCTTTCTCATATGAGGCCCTTGCTCCCAATGGCACACACTTTGACTCTGCCCGTCCTGGATCTCCCTCATCCTCATGGAACGGCTTGAGCATGCTCACATGGAACATCGGGTGTACCCTCGGCTTGGGTGGCATATCTAGCTTGTAGGCAACCTTGCCTACCCTCTTGACTACTCGAAAAGTTCCCTCATACCTCCGAACTAGGCCTTTGTGCAGCCCCCTATGGCGTACAATGGGATGCAGCTTCACCAACACCAAGTCTCCAACCTGGAACTGCATATCCCACCTCTTCTGGTCTGCCCACTTCTTCGACCTCTTGGTCGCCTTGTGTAGACAAACTCTGGCCAAGTTAGTTTGCTCCTGCCATGCCTTGGCAAACTTGTATGCTACTAGATTCGGCCTTGTATAACCTGCAGCAATCGAACTAGGTGTTAGTGGTTGTTGCCCTGTCATAACCTCAAATGGGCTCTGGTTCGTTGCCTCGTTCCTTTGCAAGTTGTAGGAAAACTGTGTAATATCTAACAGCTTTGGCTAGTCCCTTTGTGTGGCAGTCATATAGTGCCTGAGGTAGACCTCCAATAGTCCATTCACTCGTTCTGTTTGCCTATCAGTCTGTGGATGCATGCTGGTGGAAAAGTTCAAGTCTGACCCCAATAGCTTGAACAACTCAGTCCAGAACCTGCTCATGAAATACCCGTCCCGATCACTAACAATGGTCCTCGGCACTCCCAAGTACTTAACCATGTTCTTCAGGAACAATCGAGCTGCCTCCTCGATTGGGCACTCCTTGGTTGCTGGAATGAAAATTCCATACTTGGAAAACCTGTCCACCACTACCATGATGCTTCTAGCTTTGGGTAGACCGACTATAAAGTCTAGAGAAACACTCTCCCATGGTCGCTCTGGCACTGGCAATGGCTCCAAGAGACCGCTTGGTTTCTTAAGCTCCACCTTATCCTGTTGGCACATAAGACAAGTCTTCCCATCGGCCTCCACATTATCCCTCATATGCAGCTAGTAGTACCGATCCTCGATCAACGCCAAGGTACGGCTCACTCTGGGGTCCAGCCCACCTTGCATCATGGCATTCTTACAAAACTTCCTTACGGAGCTTCTCATGCTGTGGCACAAATAGTCTACTGCCTCTGGTGTATAACAAGCCATCCTGCAACCAAAATTGCCTAGTCTTACCTTGCTGGGCGTACTCCATCAAAGCCTTGGCTGTAGGATCATGCGCAAGTCCCTCCTTGATGCATGGCACCAGTGACCCCTCTGGTTGGCTAATGGCAGCAAGGTTAGCCTTTCTGCTCAGGGCGTCTACCACTAGGTTTGCCCGTCTTGGCTTATACTCCATCTGGAAATCAAATTCTACAAGAAAATCTTGCCATCTCACCTACTTGGGGGACAGCTTCTTTTGCATCTGGAAGTAGCTGGTCGCCACATTGTCTGTCCTTACCATGAACCTTGACCCCAACAGGTAATGGCACCAAGTGCACAAACAGTGCACCACTGCAGTCATCTCCTTCTCTTAGATCGTGTACCTACATTCAGTCTCGTTCAGCTTCCTACTCTCGAAAGTAACTGGATGTCCCTCCTGCATCAACACACCCTCTATGGCAAAGTTTGATGCATCCGTATGTACCTCATACGGCTTGGCATGGTCTGGCAAGGCCAAGACTGGCTCCTTGGTCATAGCCCACTTCAACCTATCAAAGGCTTCCTGGCACCCTGCGCTCCACTCCCATGCTCTCCCTTTCTTGAGCAAGTCGATCAATGGCGTGGCTATCTCTGAGTGACCTTTGATGAAGCGCTTGTAGTAGTTAACCACCCCAAGGAACAATCTCAACTCAGTGACCTTAGCTGGCGGTTGCCACTCCAGGATGTCATGTATCTTACCTTCATCCATGCGTATCCTACCACCTCCCACTATGTGGCCAAGGAACGGGATCTCCTGCTGGGCGAATGAGCACTTTTCTTTTTTAACAAACAGCTTGTGCACCCGCAACACCTCGAACACCTGTCTCAAGTGGTCTACATGCTCTCCTAAAGTCTTGCTGTAGGTCACAATGTCATCCAAATAAACCACAACAAACCAATCAAGGAATGACTGAAGTACCTTGTTCATAAGGGTGCAGAATGTTGCTGGGGCATTCGTGAGTCCGAAAGGCATCACCAAGAACTCATACGAACCATACCGAGTGACACATACTGTCTTTGGCTCACCATTTTAATGGTATCAGTCCCTTTCTGCACCTTTAGTTTGAGCTTTTAGGCTCCATCACCTGAAATAAAAAGATGTGAGGCACCTGTGTCCACTAGTGCACTCACCTTCTGACCTGTAACCATCAGATCCATAAACATCAAGCCCTTTGGCTTGTGGCTCCCCTTACTTTGGACAGCATTGAGCACCAATGACCCAAGCTTTGCTGCCCCTGACTCTAGCTCCTTGTCAGACTCTTTCTCTACAGCAGCCAGCTTGCCCTTCTGCGAGTAATTACGCGTTATGTGGCTTCCTCCACATAGGTAGCATGCTAGTGGCTCTCGGTCCCCCTTTGCTTTCCACTTGCCTGCTGATGGCTTCCTCTCGCCATCCTTGGTTGAACGGTCTCAGTCCCCATCCTTGGACTCCCGATCACGGTCCTTCCCTATGGACTGCTTCTTTCGATCCCTATCATCCCTGCCCTTACCCTTGGGCTTGGAAGACTCGAACTTGTTCAGAGGCTTGAACTTTATCAAGGCCTCGACATTAGTCATGGCTTTAGCCAAGTCATGAACTCCCCTTCTTTGTAGCTCATGCTTCACCCACGGCTTCAACCCATGCATGAAAGCAAATAAGGCACCCTTCTCACCTAGATCCAAAATCTGTAGCATCAGTTCAGAGAATTTTTGGACATACTCTCTTATGTCCCCTTGTTGGCTCAGCCTGCGTAACTTTGCCCGCGCCTCATCATTGGCATACTTCGGGTAAAATTGTTCTCTGAACTTCTTTTGAAACTCTGCCCAGGTTCCAATCTTGGCACTCCCACGCCTGACATCATCACACCTGCGCCTCCACCACAATAAGGCTACATCAGTGAGATACATAGCAGTGGTGCTTACCTTTATCACCTTGTCTTGCATGCCCATTGCTTGGAAGTAGTACTCCATACCCCAAAGGTAGTTGTCTACTTCCTTAGCCACCCTAGTCCCCTTGAACTCCTTAGGCTTGCGAACATCCAATCTGGACTTGGACACTCCAGCAAACATGCCATTCCCAATGGCAGTCTTGCAAGGAACGAGCTCACCGGTAAGCTCTTCCATCCGCTGGCATATGGCCTCCATGCCATCACATAAGGTCAGCACTTCAGCTTCCAAGGCCTTATTCTTTTATGTGATCACGTCCGTGCCTTTGTTGAGAGTAGCTTCCAGCTCACTTTGGATCTCCTCCCCCATGGAGTCTAGCGATGCAATGTGAGTCTCTACCTCTTCAAGCTTCTCCCCCATGTCGCCCATGGTCACCTCTACCTTGGCCATCCTACCGTCCATGGTAGACCAGATATCTCTAGAACCGACTTTCTTGCTTCTTCCACGCCTATGCTCCTAGGCCTCTGGTTGTTAGCTAGCAGCGTCGCTTTGGGATGCCATCTCCTTAATCACGATCTAACCTGCACAACACAAACACGTAGAATCAAACTTGCTCTGATACCAACTATCACAGGCTCTGACCTTAGACTCAGAATCTGTGTGGCCTTAGGCTTGGAATCTCCTCCTTTGTGCCTAAGTCAGCCTAAAACACAAGCGTGCGGGCCTAGAACAATGGGAAGGGCTGATTACCCAAGTTAAAGAGAAACAGGATGAACAAGATAGAATTCTGGAAATGCTCTTGTATTCACTGAAATAGAAGCGTTTGATGGTGTACAAATAAGGGTGGAGCAGCCCTCTATTTATAGTTAAGGCTCCAGCTACAACTTAATGGCAATATCCCTAGAATAAAGGCTAAAATCATGGGATTACAATCAATCAGGATGCTAACTCCTGATTTTCAGGATCAACCAAATCTGCCAGGATGCTCCTGCTGATCCTACTTGCTTCCAGAAGCTTCCTTTGTGTGTCCAGCACCTTGGGCCCCTCTGGATGTGGTGCGGGCAGCTTGTATGCCAGGCCTTGGTCTCACGGGCTGGCCTGCAAGTTGGGCAGAAGTTCTGAACTCGTTTGCTAGGCTTTGCGCACAGATACCCGTCAGCACGCCTGGACTGCAAGCCTTAACTTTTGGCTCGCCTGCTGGTGCGCCTGATGTGCCTGGCGCGCTCGCCCAGGGCATGACACTTGAACCCACCTACCACCTGTTCGATCTCCGGCTTGGGTATCCTACCTCTCTGGTCGGTTGAGCACCAGCACGCTCGTTTTGTGCATTGACTTAGGCATACGGAGTTCATCCCCAGTCTAAGCATACGGAGTTCATTCCCATTCTAAGATCGGATCGGACCAAGGGTTGCAGCAGCAGGATTGGTAGCATGCAGGGGGGCCAGGCCGATCCCCGACTTGCGCATTTTGCCTCTCCAGCCGACTAAGCGCCCGCACGCTCGTTTTGTGGGTTGGCTTAGGCATACGGAGTTCATTCCATGTCTAAGCCCCAGTCGGACTAAGGGTTGTGGCAGCAGGACCGACAGTGGGATTGACAGCACGCAGAGGGGGACCGAGCTGATCCTCGACTTGCGCATTATGCCTCTTCGGTCAGCCTCTTTGGCCGGTTGAGCACCCGCACGCTTGTTTCGTGGGTTGACTTAGGCATACGGAGTTCATCCCCAGTCTAAGCATACGGAGTTCATTCCCAGTCTAAGATTGGACCGGATCAAGGGTTGTGACAGTAGGATCGGCAGCACGCAAGGGGGACCGGGTCAATCCCTGGCTTGCGCATTTTGCTTCTCCGATCGATTGAGTCCCACACGCTCATTTCGTGGGTTGGCTTAGGCATAGGGAGTTCATTCCATGTCTAAGCCCCAGCCGGACCGAGGGTTGTGGCAGCGAGACCGGCAGCACACAGAGGGGGACCGGGTCGATCCCCGGCTTACGCATTATGCCTCTTCGGCCGACTAACCGCCCGTACGCTCATTTTATGGGTTGACTTAGGCATACAGAGTTCATCCCCAGTCTAAGCATATGGAGTTCATTCCCAGTCTAAGATCGGATCGGACCGAGGGTTGCGACAGCAAGATCGGCGGTATGCAGGGGGGACCGCGCTGATCCCCGGCTTACGCATTCTGCCTCTCCCGTCGGTTGAGCGCCTGTACGCCTGTTTTGTGGGTTGGCTTAGGCATATGGAGTTCATTCAATGTCTAAGCCCCAGCTGGACCAAGGGTTGTGGCAGCGGGACCGGTAGCACACAGAGGGGGACCGGGCTGATCCCCGGCTTGCACATTATGCCTCTTCGGCCGGCTCAGCGCCCGCACGCTCATTTCGTGGGTTGACATATGTATACGGAGTTCACTTCCAGTCTAGGATCAGACTGGACCGAGGGTTACGGTAGCAGGATCGACAGCACACAGAGGGGATCGGGCCGATCCCTGGCTTGCGCATTCTGCCTCTCCAGTCGACTGAGCGCCCGCTCACTCGTTTCGTGGGTTGGCTTAGGCATACGGAGTTCATTTCATGTCTAAGCATACGGAGTTCATTCCCAGTCTAAGATTTTGAGCCACGGTGCACATGATGGGCTCGGGCCTGTGCTGGTGCCGCATTTTTTTCACCCAGGGCACCATCATCAGAGCATCGTCGGAGAGCCTAACCGGTGGTATTGGGGGTTCCGAGGATTGGGGGGCCGGGGGGTGTGCTTACATGATGTGTGATGGGTGCTGGTACTTGGCCATTATATTGGCGCCCTATCCCTCATCAAACCTCGAGAACTCACACCCCCTTAAAGAGCATTTGAGATTTTATAGGTTTGCTGCCAGTAGCTATTAAAGTGTTTGAAATGGGAACCCTTTCTTCAAACGGTCACAAAATCTTCTCCACTTTGAGTTTTTAGCTGAAATTTTTTGTGCATGCCAACAAAAATACAAGGATCACCTCTACCAAATTTGGGGACAAAACTCTTTCTAAAAAAATCCTCGGCTTGCGCATTATGCTTCTTCGACCGGCTCAACGCCTACACACTCGTTTCATGGGTTGACTTATGCATACGAAACTCATTCCCAGTCTAAATTGGATCAGACCGAGGGTTGCAGTAGCAGGATCGACAACATGTAGGGGGGGATCAGGTCAATCCCTGGCTTGCGCATTCTACCTCTCTGGCCGGTTGAACGCCCGTACGCTCGTTTCCTGGGTTGGCTTAGGCATACAGAGTTCATTCCATGTCTAAGCATATGGAGTTCATTGCCAGTCTAAGATTCTGAGCCACGGTGCACATACTGGGCTCGGGCATGTGCTGGTGCCAAACTTTTTTGCTCGGGCCACCATCGTCGGAGCATCACCGGAGAGCCCAACCGACGGCATTGGCGGTTCCGACGATTGGGGGGGCTGGGGGGTGTGCGCACATGATGTACGATGGGTGCTGGTACTTGGCCCTTATATTGGCCCCCTATCCCTCATCAAACCTCGAGAACTCACACCCACTTAAAGAGCATTTGAGATTTTATAGGTTTGCTGCCAGTAGCCATTAAAGTGTCTTAAATGGGGACACTTTTTTCAAACGGTCACAAAATCTTCTCCACTTCGAGTTTTTAGCTGAATTTTTTTTTGCATGCCCAAAAAAATAAAAGGATCACCTCTACCAAATTTGGGACAAAACTCTTTCTAAAAAAATTTAAAAAAATCTCGAACTGCAAAAGGTTTCAAAAATCGTGAAAAATAGAAAATAGGTCGTCTTGCCACGAAACTTCACATGAAGGCTTAGAGGACCATTGTATGAATTTACAAGCCATAAAAATGGCATTGGCATGGCAGAAATATGAAGATGCGCTTGAACCCACCTAGCACCCGTTCGATCCCCGGTTTGCGCATCCTGCCACTCTGGTCGGTTGAGCACCTGCACGCTCATTTCGTGGGTTGATTTAGGCATACGGAGTTAATCCCCAGTCTAAGCATACAGAGTTCATTCCCAGTCTAAGATCGGCTCAGATCGAGGGTTGCAGCAGTAGGATCGGCAGCACATAGGGGGGACCAAGCCGATCCCCGGCTTGCGCATTCTGCCTCTTCGATCGGTTGAGCGCCCGAACGCCCATTTCGTGGGTTGGCTTAGGCATAGGGAGTTCATTCCATGTCTAAGCCCCAGCCAGATGGAGGGTTGTGGCAACGGGACCGACAGCTCGCAGAGTGGGACCGAGCCAATCCTCGGCTTGCGCATTATGCCTCTTCGGCCAGCTCAGTTCCCAAACGCTCGTTTCATGGGATGACTTATGCATATGGAGTTCATTCCCGGTCTAAATCAGACCAGATTGAGGGTTGTAGTAGTAGGATCGACATCACACAGGGGGGATCAAGTCAATCCCTGGCTTGTGCATTCTGCCTCTTCGACCGGCTGAGCGTCCGTACGCTCATTTCGTGGGTTGGCTTAGGCATACGGAGTTCATTCCATGTCTAAGCATATGGAGTTCATTCCCAGTCTAAGATTCTAAGCCACGGTGCACATGCTGGGCTCGGGCATGCGCTGGTGCCGCATTTTCTTCGCCTGGGGCACCATCGTCGGAGCACCGCCGGAGAGCCTAACCGACGGCATTAGGGGTTCCGGTGATTGGGGGGCCCGGGGGTGTGCACACATGATGTACGATGGGTGCGGGTACTTGGCCCTTATATTGGACCCCTATCCCTCATCAAACCTCAAGAACTCACACCACCTTAAAGAGCATTTGAGATTTTATAGGTTTGCTGCCAGTAGCCATTCAAGTGTCTTAAATGGGGACACTTTTTTCAAACGGTCACAAAATCTTCTCCACTTCGATTTTTTAGCTGAATTTTTTTGTGCATGCAAAAAAAAAAATAAAAGGATCACCTCTACCAAATTTGGGGATAAAACTCTTTCTAAAAAAATTTTAAAAAATCTCGAACTGCAAAAAGTTTCCAAAATCGTGAAAAATAGAAAACGGGTCGTCTTGCCATGAAACTTCACATGAAGGCTTAGAGAACCATTGTATGAATTTACAAGCCATAGAAATGGCATTGGCACGACAGAAATATGAAGATGTGCTTGAACCCTCCTACCACCCGTTCGATCCCCGGCTTACGCATCTGCCACTCCAGTCGGTTGAGTGCCCGAACGCTCATTTCATGGGTTGACTTAGGCATACGGAGTTCATCCCTAGTCTAAGCATACGAAGTTCATTCCCAGTCTAAGATCAGATCAGACCAAGGGTTGTGACAGCAGGATCGGTAGCACGTAGGGGGGACCGAGTCGATCCCCGGCTTGCGTATTCTACCTCTCCGGTCGACTGAGTGCCCACACGCTCGTTTCGTATGTTCGCTTAGGCATATGGAGTTCATTCTATGTCTAAGCCCCAACCAGACCGAGGGTTGTGGTAGTGGGACTGACAGCACGCAGAGGGGGATCAGGCCAATCCTCGGCTTGCGTATTCTGCCTCTCCAATCGGCTGTGCACCCACACATTCATTTTGTGGGTTGACTTAGGCATACGGAGTTCATTCCATATCTAAGCCCCAGTCTGACCAAGGGTTGTGGCAGCAGGACCAGCAGCGGGATCGACAGCATGTAGAGGGGGATCGGGCTGATCCTCGGCTTGCGTATTATGGCTCTCCAAAGCCAGCTGAGTGCACGCACGCTCGTTTTGTGGGTTGACTTAGGCATACGGAGTTCATCCCCAGTCTAAGCATAAGAAGTTCATTCCCAGTCTAAGCATAAGAAGTTCATTCCCAGTCTAAGATTGGACTGGATCGAGGGTTGCGGCAACAGGTTCGACAGCACGCAGGAGGGATCGGGCTGATCCCCGGCTTGCGCATTCTGCCTCTTCGATCGGTTGAGCGCCCGCACGCCCATTTCGTGGGTTGGCTTCGGCATAGGGAGTTCATTCCTTGTCTAAGCCCCAACCAAACAGAGGGTTGTGGCAGCGCGACTGGCAGCACGCAGAGGGGGACCGGGCTGATCCCTAGCTTGCGCATTATGCTTCTTCGACCGACTCAGTGCCCGTACGCTCGTTTCATGGGTTGACTTATGCATACGAAGTTCATTCCTAGTCTAATATTGGAATGGACCGAGGGTTGTGGTAGCAAGATTGACAGCACACAGGGGGGACCAGGTCGATCCCCGGTTTGCGCATTCTACCTCTCTGACCGGCTGAGCGCCCGCATGCTCGTTTCGTGGCTTGGCTTAGGCATACAGAGTTCATTCCATGTCTAAGCATATGGAGTTCATTCCCAGTCTAAGATTTTGAGCCACAGTGCACATGCTGGGCTCGGGCATGTACTGGTGCCGCATTTTTTTCGCCCAGGGCACCATCATCGGAGCATCGTCGAAGAGCCTAACCGATGGTATTGGGGGTTCCGACGATTAGGGGGGTCAGGGGGTGTGCTTACATGATGTGTGATGGGTGCTGGTACTTGGCCATTATATTGGCACCCTATCCCTCATCAAACCTCGAGAACTCACAACCCCTTAAAGTGTTTGAATGGGGACACTTTTTTCAAACGATCACAAAATCTTCTCCACTTCGAGTTTTTAGCTGAAATTTTTTGTGCATGCCAACAAAAATACAAGGATCACCTCTACCAAATTTGGGGACAAAATGCTTTCTAAAAAAGTTAAAAAAATCCAGAACCGAAAAAAGTTACGAAAATCATGAAAAATAGAAAACGGGTCGTCTTTCCATGAAACTTCACATGAAGGCTTAGGGGACCATTGTATCAATTTACAAGCCATAAAAATGGCATTGGCATGGAAAAAATATGAAGATGTGCCTGAACCCACCTACCACCTGTTCGATCCCCGGTTTACGCATTCTGCCTCTCTGGTCGGCTGAGCGCCCGCACGCTCGTTTCATGGGTTGACTTAGGAATATGGAGTTCATCCCCAGTGTAAGCTTACAAAGTTCATTCCCAATCTAAGATCGAACCGGATCGAGGGTTACGACAGTAGGATCGATCGCACATAGTGGGGACCGAGTCGACCCGACTTGCACATTCTGCCTTTTCGGTCGGTTGAGCGGCTGCACGCACGTTTCGTGGGTTGGCTTAGGCATAGGGAGTTCATTCCATGTCTAAGCCCTAGCCAGATTGAGGGTTGTGGCAGCGAGACTGGCAGCACGCAGAGAGGGACCAGGCTGATCCCTGGCTTGCGCATTATGCCTCTTCGACCAGCTCAGTGCCCGCACGCTCATTTCTTAGGTTGACTTATGCATACGGAGTTCATTCCTTGTCTAAGATCAGACCGGACAGAGGGTTGCGGTAGCAGGATCGACAACATGAAAGGGAGGACCCGATCTATCTTCGGCTTGCGCATTCTACCTCTCCGGTCGGCTGAGCACCGCACGCTCATTTCATGGGTTGGCTTAGGCATACGGAGTTCATTCCATGTCTAAGCATACAGAGTTCATTCCCAGTCTAAGATCAAACCAGATCTAGGGTTGCGATAGTAGGACCAGCAACAGGATCGACAGCATGCAGGGGGGACTGGGCCGTTCCCCAGCTTGTTCATTCTGCCTCTCCGGTCGGCTGAGCGCCCGTATGCTCATTTCATGGGTTGGCTTAGGCATACGGAGTTCATTCCATGTCTAAGCGCCAGTCGGATCGAGGTTGTGGTAGCAGGACCGGTAGTGGGATCGGCAGTAAATAGAGTGGGACTAGGTTGATCCATGGCTTGCGCATTATGCCTTTCCGACCGGAGCTCCGACCGATTGAGCGGCCGTATGCTGGTTTCGTGGGTTGACTTAGGCATACGGAGTTCATGCCCAGTCTAAGCATATGGAGTTCATTCCTAGTCTATGATCAGACCGAATCGAGGGTTACGGCAACAGGATCGATAGCATGCAAGGGGGATCGGGCTGGTCCCCGACTTGCGCATTATGCTTCTTCTGCTGGCTCAGCTCCCGCACGCTCATGGGTTGACTTATGCATATGGAGTTCATTCCTAGTCTAAGATCAGATCGGATTGAGGGTTGTGGTAGCAAGATCAACAGCTCGTAGGGGAGGACTGGGCCGATCCCCGGCTTGCGCATTCTACCTCTCCGACCGACTGAGCACCCGCACGCTCGTTTCGTGGGTTGGCTTAGGCATACGGAGTTCATTCCATGTCTAAGCATATGAAGTTCACTCCCAGTCTAAGATTTTGAGCCATGATGCACATGCTGGGCTCAAGCATGTGCTGGTGCCGTATTTTTTTCACTTGGGGCACCATCGTCGGAGAGCCTAACCGATCGTATGGGGGTTCCGGCGATTAGGGGGCCTCGGGGTGTACGCACATGATGTGCGATGGGTGCTGGTACTTGGCCCTTATATTGGCCCCCTATCCCTCATCAAACCTCGAGAACTCACACCCCCTTAAAAAGCATTTGAAATTTTATAGGTTTGCTGCTAGTAGCCATTAAAGTGTCTAAAATGGGGACACTTTTTTCAAATGGTCACAAAATCTTCTCCACTTTGAGTTTTTAGCTGAATTTTTTTTTTGCATGCCAAAATAAATACAAGGATCCCCGCTTCCAAATTTGGGGACAAAACTCTTTCTAAAAAAATTTTAAAAAATCCTGAACCAAAAAAAATTTCAAAAATCATGAAAAATAGAAAACGGGTCGTCTTGCCATGAAACTTCACATGAAGGCTTAGGGGACCACTGCATGAATTTACAAGCCATAAAAATTTCATTCGCATGGCAGAAATATGAAGATGTGCTTGAACCCACCTACCACCCGTTCGATCCCCGGCTTGCGCATCCTGCCTCTCTGGTCGGTTGAGCACCTGCATGCTCATTTCGTGGGTTGACTTAGGCATACGAAGTTCATCCCCAGTCTAAGCATACGGAGTTCATTCCCAGTCTAAGATCGAACCGGACCAAGGGTTACGGTAGCAGGATCGACAGCACGCAGGATGGATCGGGCCGATCCTCGGCTTACGCATTCTGCCTCTTCGACCGTCTGAGTGCCTGCACGCCCATTTCATGGGTTGTTTAGGCATAGGGAGTTCATTCCATGTCTAAACCCCAGCCAGATCGAGTGTTGTGGCAACGGGACTAGTAGCACGCAGTTGATCCCCGGCTTGCGCATTATGCCTCTCCGATCGGCTCAGCGCCCGCATACTCATTTCATGGGTTGAGTTAGGCAAACGAAGTTCATTCCTAGTCTATGATCAGATTGGATCGAGGGTTGGGACAGCAGGATCGATAGCACATAGGGGGTACCAGGCAGATCCCCTACATCTGTATTCTGCCTCTCCGGCCTGCTGAGTGGCCGCATGCTCGTTTTATGGGTTGGCTTAGGCGTACGTAGTTCATTCCATGTCTAAGCATATGGAGTTCATTCCCAATCTAAGATTAGACTAGACCTAGGTTTGTGATAGCAGGACCAGCAGCAGGATTAGCAGCATACAGGAGGGGCAAGGCTGATCCCTGGCTTGCGCATTCTACCTCTCCAACCGGTAGAGCACCCACACGCTCGTTTCATGGGTTGGCTTAGGCATACAGAGTTCATTCCATGTCTAAGCCCCAGTCAGACCGAGGGTTATGGCAACAGGACCAACAATGGGATCGATAGCATGTAGAGGGGAATCGGGCTGATCCACGGCTTGCGCATTATGCCTCTCCAGCCGATTGAACGCCCGCACGCTCGTTTCATGGGTTGACATAGGCCTACGGAGTTCATCCCCAGTCCAAGCATACAAAGTTCATTCCAGTCTAAGATCAGACCGGACCGAGGGTTGCGATACCAGGATCGATGGCACGCAGGGGGGACAAGGCCGATCCCCAGCTTACGCATTCTGCCTCTCCGGTCGACTGAATGCCCGTATGCCTGTTCCGTGGGTTGGCTTAGGCATAGTGAGTTCATATGTCTAAGCCCCAGTTGGACCGAGGGTTGTGGCAGTGGGATCAACAGCACGCAGAGGGGGACCAGGCCATTCCCCGGCTTGTGCATTATGCCTCTTCAGTTGGCTCAGCGCCCGTACGCTCGTTTCATGGGTTGACTTATGCATACAAAGTTCATTCCTAGTCTAAGATTAAACTGGACTGAGGGTTGCGGTAGCAGGATCGACAGCACGTAGGGGGGATCGGGCCAATCCCCAACTTGCTCATTCTGCCTCTCCGACCTGCTGAACGTCTGTACCCTCGTTTCCTGGGTTGGCTTAGGCATACGGAGTTTATTCCATGTCTAAACGTACGGAGTTCATTCCCAGTCTAGGATCGGATCGGACCGAGGGTTGCGATAGTAGGACCAGCAGCAAGATCGACAGCATGCAAGGGGGGACCGGGCCTATCCCTGGCTTACGCATTCTGCCTCTCTGGCCGGTTGAGCACTCGCACGCTCATTTCGTGGGTTGGCTTAGGCAAACAGAGTTCATTCCATGTCTAAGCCCCAGCCGAATCGATGGTTGTGGTAGTAGGACCAGCAGTGAGATCGACAGCATACAGAGGGCGATCGGGCTGATCCTCGGCTTATGCATTATGCCTCTTCAGCTGACCTCTCCGACTAGCTAAGCACCTGCACACTCGTTTCGTAGGTTGACTTAGGCATACGGAGTTCATCCTCAGTCTAAGCATAAGGAGTTCATTCCCAGTCTAAAATCGAACCAGATCGAGGGTTGCGGCAGCAGGATCAGCAGCACGCAGGGGGGATCGAGCCGATCCCCGACTTGTGCATTCTACCTCTCCAGTCGGCTGAGTGCCCACACGCTCGTTTCGTGGGTTGGCTTAGGCATAGGGAGTTCATTCCATGTCTAAGCCCCAGCTAGACCGAGGGTTGTGGCAGTAGGACTGGCAGCACGTAGAGGGGATCGGGCCGGTCCCCGGCTTGTACATTATGCCTCTTCGGTCAGCTCAGCACCCGCATGCTCGTTTCGTGGGTTGACTTATGCATACAGAGTTCATTCCCCTTCTAAGATCAGACCAGATCGAGGGTTGCGGCAGTAGGATCGACAGCACGCAGGAGGGAGCTGGCTGATCGTCGACTTGTGTATTCTGCCTTTCTGGTCGGTTGAGCGCCCGCACGCTCATTTCATGGGTTGACTTAGGCATACAGAGTTCATCCCCAGTCTAAGCATAAGGAGTTCATTCTTAGTCTAAGATCGGACCGAAGCAAGGGTTGCGACAGTAGGATCGACAGAACGCAGGGGGGACCAGGCCGATCCTCGGCTTGCGTATTTTGCCTCTCTGTGCCCGCACGCTCGTTTCCTGGGTTGCCTTAGGCATAGGGAGTTCATTCCATGTCTAAGCCCCAACTAGACCGAGGGTTGTGGCAGCGGGATCGGCAGCTCGTAGAAGGGGACCCGGCCGATCCCCTGCTTACGCATTATGCCTCTCCGGTTAGCTCAGCTCCCGTATGCTCATTTCGTGGGTTGACTTAAGCATACGGAATTCATTCCTAGTCTAAGATCAGACCGGATCGAGGGTTACGGTAGTAGGTTTGACAGCACGTAGGGGGATCGGGTTGGTCTCTGACTTGCGCATTCTGCCTCTCCAACCGGTTGAACACCCGCACGATCGTTTCATGGGTTGGCTTATGCATACGAAGTTCATTCCATGTCTAAGTATACGAAGTTCATTCCCAGTCTAAGATCGGACCAAATCGAGGGTTACGACAGTAGAACCAGTAGCAGAACAGACAGCACACAGTGGGGGACCGACTCAGCTCCCGCACGCTCGTTTTGTGGGTTGGCTTATGCATTCAGAGTTCATTCCCAGTCTAAGATAAGACCAGACTGAGGGTTGTGGCTATAGGATCAGCAGCACATAGGGGGGATTGGGCTGATCCCCAACTTACGCATTCTGCTTCTTTGGCTGACTGAGCGCTCGCACCTTCATTTCGTGGGTCGGCTTAGGCATACAAAGTTCATTCCATGTCTAAGCCCCAGCCAGACCGAGGGTTGTGGCAGTAGAACTGGCAGCGGTATCGGCCTTACGCAGAAGGGGACCGGGTTGATCCTTGGCTTGCGCATTATGCCTCTTCGGTCGGCCTCTCCGATCGGCTGAGTGCCCGCACGCTCGTTTCATGGATTGACTTAGGCATATAGAGTTCATCCCCAGTCTAAGCATACGGAGTTCATTCCCAGTCTAAGATTGGACCGGATTGAGGGTTGCGGCAGCAGGACCAACAGCACGTAGGGGGTGACCGGGCCGATCCCTAACTTGCGCATTCTGCCTCTCCGGTCGACTGAGCGCCCGCACGCTCGTTTCATGGGTTGGCGGAGTTCATTCCATGTCTAAGATCAAACCGGACTGAGGTTTGCGGTAGCAGGATCGATAGCACAGAGGGGGGACTGGGCCAATCTCCAGCATGTGCATTCTACCTCTCCAACCGGTTCAGCACCCGTATGCCCATTTCGTGGGTTGGTTTAGGCATAGGGAGTTCATTCCATGTCTAAGCCCCAGTTGAACTGAGGGTTGTGGCAGCGGGACCGGCAGCAAGAAGAGGGGGACCGGGCCGGTCCCTGGCTTGTGCAATATGCCTCTCCGACCAGCTCAGCGCCTGCACGCTCATTTTGTGGGTTGACTTAGGCATACGGAGTTCATTCCCAGTCTAAGATCAGACCAGACTGAGGGTTGCAGCAGCAGGATCGATAGTATGCAGGGGGGATCGGGCCGATCCCCGACTTGCGCATTCTGCCTCTCCGGCTGACTGAGCATCGCACGCCCATTTCGTGGGTTGGCTTAGGCATAGGGAGTTCATTCAATGTCTAAACCCTAGCCGGATCGATGGTTGTGGTAGCGGGACCGGCAGCACGCAGAGGGGGACTGAGTCGATCATCGGCTTACGCATTATGCCTCTCCGGTCGGCTCAATGCCCGTATGCTCATTTTGTGGGTTGACTTAAGCAGACAAAGTTCATTCCTAGTCTAAGATCGAACTGGACCAAGGGTTGCAGTAGTAGGATCGACAGCATGCAGGGGGGACCGGGCCGATCCTCGGCATGTGCATTCTGCCTCTCCGATCGGCTGAGCGCCCGAACGCTCATTTCGTGGGTTGGCTTAGGCGTACGGAGTTCATTCCATGTCTAAGCATACAGAGTTCATTCCCAATCTAAGATTAGATCGGACTGAGGGTTGCGGTAGTAGGACCAGCAGCAGGATTGGCAGTATGCAGGGGGGGATCGGGCCGATCCCCGGCTTGCGCATTCTGCCTCTCCAGCCGACTGAGCTCTCGCACACCCGTTTCATGGGTTGGCTTAGGCATACGGAGTTCATTCCTAGTCTAAGATCAGACCGGATCGAGGGTTGTGGTAGCAGGATCGACAGCACGTAGGGGGGACTGGGCCGGTCCTCAGCTTGCGCATTCTGCCTCTCCGGCTGAGCTCCCACACTCTCATTTTATGGGTTGACTTAGGCATACAGAGTTCATCCCCAGTCTAAGCATACAGAGTTCATTCCTAGTTTAAGATCAGACTGGACCGAGGGTTGCAGCAGTAGGATCAATAGCACGCAGGAGAGATCGAGCCGATCCTCGGCTTGCGCATTCTACCTCTCCGACCGACTGAGCACCCGTATGCCCATTTCATGGGTTGGCTTAGGCATAGGGAGTTTATTCCATGCCTAAGCCCTAGTCGGACCGAGGGTTGTGGCAGCGGGACCGATAGCACATAGAGGTGGATCGGGCCGATCCTCAGCTTACGCATTATGCCTCTCCGGTCGGCTCAACGCCCACACGCTCGTTTCGTGGGTTGACTTAGGCATACAGAGTTTATTCCCAGTCTAAGATCAGACCAGATCGAGGGTTGTGGCAGCAGGATCGACAGCACGTAGGGGGCGACCGGGCCAGCCCCCAGCTTGCACATTCTGCCTCTCCGGTCGGCTGAGCTTCTGCACGCTCATTTCATGGGTTGGCTTAGGCATACGGAGTTCATTCCATGTCTAAGCATACGGAGTTCATTCCCAATCAAAGATTTTGAGCCATGGAGCACATGATGGGTTCGGGAATGTGCTGGTGCCACATTTTTTTTGCCCGGGGCACCATCACCTGAGCATCGCCGGAGAGCCTAACCGGCGGCATTGGGGGTTCCGATGATTGGGGGGCTGGGGGCTGTGCGCACATGATGTGCGATGGGTGCTGGTACTTGGCCCTTATATTGGCCCCCTATCCCTCATCAAACCTCAAGAACTCACACCCCCTTAAAGAGCATTTGAGATTTTATAGGTTTCCTACCAGTAGCGATTAAAGTGTCTGAAATGGGGACACTTTTTTCAAATGGCCACAAAATCTTCTCTACTTCGAGTTTTCAGCTGAATTTTTTTGTGCATGCCAACAAAAATACTAGGATCACTTCTACCAAATTTGAGGACAAAACTCTTTCTAAAAAAATTTAGAAAATCCCAAACCGAAAAAAGTTTCAAAAATCGTGGAAAATAGAAAATGGGTCATCTTGCCACGAAACTTCACATGAAGGCTTAGGGGACCATTGTATGAATTTACAAGCCATAAAAATGGCATTGGCATGGCAGAAATATGAAGATGTGCTTGAACCCACCTACCACCCGTTCGATCCCCAGCTTACGCGTCCTGCCTCCCTGGTCGGCTTAGCATCCAGACGCTCATTTCGTGGGTTGACTTAGGCATACGAAGTTCATCCCCAGTCTAAGCATACAGAGTTCATTCCCAACCTAAGATTAGATCGGATAAAGGGTTGCGGCAGTAAGACCGACAACACGCAGGGGGGTCGGGCCGATCCCCGGCTTGTGCATTCTGCCTCTCCGATCGATAGAGCGCCTGCACGCCCGTTTCGTGGGTTAGCTTAGGCATAGGGAGTTCATTCCATGTCTAAGCCCCAGCTGGACTGAGAGTTGTGGCAGTAGGATCGGCAGCACCCAGAGGGGGATCGGGCCAATCCCCGAGTTGCGCAATATGCTTCTTCGACTGGCGCAGCGCCCGCACGCTCGTTTCGTGGGTTGACTTATGCATACGGACTTCATTCCCAAACTAAGATCAGATCGGACCGAGGGTTACGATAGCAGGATCGACAGCACGTAGGGGGGATCGGGTCGATCCCCAGCTTGCGCATTCTGCCTCTTCGATTGGCTGAGCACCTGTACGCTCGTTTCGTGGGATGGTTTAGGCATACGGAGTTCATTCCATGTCTAAGCATATGGAGTTCATTCCCAGTCTAAGATTTTGAGCCACGGTGCACATGCTGGGCTCGGGCATGTGCTAGTCCCCCTTTTTTTTGCCTAGGGTACCATTGCCGGAGCCTCGCAGGAGAGCCTAACCGACGGCATTAGGGGTTCCGATGATTGGGGGGCCGGGGGGGTGTGCGCACATGATGTGCGATGGGTCGTGGTACTTGGCCCTTATATTGGCCCCTTATCCCTCATCAAACCTCGAGAACTCACACTCCTTAAAGAGCATTTGACATTTTATAGGTTTATTGCCAGTAGCCACTAAAGTGTCTGAAATGGGGACACTTTTTTCAAAGGTCACAAAATCTTTTCCACTTCGAGTTTTTAGCTGAATTTTTTTGTGCATGCCAACAAAAATACAAGGATCACCTCTACCAAATTTGGGGACAAAAGTCTTTCTAAAAAAATTTTAAAAAATCTCGAACCACAAACGGGTCATCTTGCCACGAAACTTCACATGAAGGCTTAGGGGATCATTGTATGAATTTACTAGCCATAAAAATGGCATTGGCATGGCAGAAATAGGAAGATCTGCTTGAACGCACCTATCACCCATTCGATCCCCGGCTTACGCTCGTTTCGTGGGTTGACTTAGGCATACGGAGTTCATCCCCAGTCTAAGCATATGGAGTTCATTCCCAGTCTAAGATCAGACCGGATCGAGGGTTCCAGCAGCAGGATCGGTAGCACGCAGGGGGGACCGGGCCGATCCTCGACTTGTGCATTCTGCCTCTCCGATCGGCTGAGTGCCCGCACGCCCGTTTCATGGGTTGGCTTAGGCATACAGAGTTCATTCCATGTCTAAGCCCCAACCGGACCGAGGGTTGTGGCAGCAGGACCGACAGCATGCAGAGAGGGACAGGGTCGATCCCCGGCTTGCGCATTATGCCTCTTCGACCGGCTCAATGCCCGCATGCTCGTTTCATTGGTTGACTTAGCAATACGGAGTTCATTCCCAGTCTAAGATTGGCAATACGTGGGAGGGACCGGGCCGATCCCTGGCTTGCGCATTTTGCCTCTCCGATTGGCTGAGCGCCTGTATGCCCGTTTCGTGGGTTGGCTCAGGCATAAGGAGTTCATTCCATGTCTAAGCCCCAGTTGAATCGAGGGTTGTGGCAGCACGACCGGCAGCATGCAGATGGGGATCGGGCCGATCCCCAGCTTGTGCATTATGCCTCTTTGGTCGGCTCAACGCTCGGACGCTCGTTTTGTGGGTTGACTTATGCATACGGAGTTCATTCCCAGTCTAAGATCGAATCGGACCGAGGGTTGCTGGAGCAGGATCGACAGCACATAGGGGGACCAGGCCAATCCCTGGCTTGCACATTCTACCTCTCTGGTCGGCCGATCCCCGGCTTGCGCATTATGCCTCTCCTATCGACTGATCCCCGGCTAGCGCATTATGCCTCTTCGGTCGGCTCAGCGCCTGCGCGCTCATTTCGTGGGTTGACTTATGCATATGGAGTTCATTCCCAGTCAAAGATCAGACCAGACCGAGGGTTGTAGGAGCAGGATCGACAGCACGCAGGGGAGACTGGGCCGATCCCCGGATTGCGCATTCTACCTCTCCGGTCGACTAAGCGCCTGCACGCTCGTTTCGTGGGTTGGCTTAGGCATATGGAGTTCATTCCATGTCTAACCGGCGGCATTGGGGGTTCCGATGATTGGGGTGGCCAGGGGGTGTGCGCACATGATGTGCGATGAGTGCTGGTACTTGGCCCTTATATTGGCCCCTTATCCCTTATCAAACCTCAAGAACTCACACCCCTTAAAGAGCATTTGAGATTTTATAGGTTTGCTGTCAGTAGCTATTAAAGTGTCTGAAAAAGGGACACTTTTTTCAAACGGTCACAAAATCTTCTCCACTTTGAGTTTTTAACTGAATTTTTTTGTGGATGTCAACAAAAATACAAGGATCACCTCTACCAAATTTGGAGACAAAACTCTTTCTAAAATAATTTTAAAAAATCCCAAACCGTAAAAAGTTTCAAAAATCATGAAAAATAGAAAATGGGTCATCCTGCCATGAAACTTCACATGAAGGCTTGGGGAACCATTGTATGAATTAAAGCCATAAAAATGGCATTGGCATGGCAGAAATATGAAGATGTGCTTGAACCCACCTACCACCCGTTCGATCCTCGGCTTGCACATCCTGCCTCTCTGGTCGGCTAAGCACCCGTACGCTCATTTTGTGGGTTGACTTAGGCATATGGAGTTCATCCCCAGTCTAAGCATACGGAGCCCATTCCCAGTCTAAGATCAGACCGGATCGAGGGTTGCGACAGCAGGATCGACAGCATGTAGGGTAGACCGGGCTGATCCTCGGCTTACGAATCCTGCCTCTCCGGTTGGCTGAGCGCCCGCACGCCCGTTTCGTGGGTTGGCTTAGGCATAGGGTGTTCATTCCATGTCTAAGCCCTAGCCATACTGATGGTTGTGGCAGCGGGACCGGTAGCACGCAGAGGGGGACCGGGTCAATCCCCGACTTGCGCATTATGCCTCTCCGGCTGGCTCAGTGCCCGTACGGTTGTTTCATGGGTTGACTTATGCATACGGAGTTCATTCCCAGTCAAAGATCAAACCGGACCGAGGGTTACAGCAGCAATATCGACAGCACGCAGGAGGGGACTGGGTCGATCCCCGACTTGCGCATTCTGCCTTTCCAGCCGGTTGAGCGCCCGCACGCTCGTTTCGTGGGTTGGCTTAGCCATACGGAGTTCATTCCATGTCTAAGCTTATGTAGTTCATTCCCAGTCTAAGATTTTGAGCCACGGTGCACATGTTGGGCTCGGGCATGTGCTGGTGCCGCATTTTTTTCGCCTGGGGCACCATCACTGGAGCATCACCGGAGAGCCTAACTGACGGCATTGGGGGTTTCGGCGATTGGGGGGGCCGGGGGGTGCACGCACATGATGTACGATGGGTGGTGGTACTTGGCCCTTATATTGGCCCCTTATCCCTCATCAAACCTCGAGAACTCACACTCCTTAAAGAGCATTTGAGATTTTATAGGTTTGCTACCAGTAGCCACTAAAGTGTCTGAAATGGGGTCACTTTTTTCAAAGGTCACAAAATCTTCTCCAGTTCGAGTTTTTAGCTGAATTTTTTTGTGCATGCCAAAAAAAATACAAGGATCACCTCTACCAAATTTGGGGACAAAAATCTTTCTAAAAAAATTTAAAAAAATCTCGAACCGTAAAAAGTTTCAAAAATCGTGAAAAATAGAAAACGGGTCGTCTTGCCATCAAATTTCACATGAAGGCTTAGGGGACCATTGTATGAATTTACAAGCCATAAAAATGGCATTGGCATGGCAGAAATATGAAGATGTGCTTGAACCCACCTACCACCCGTTCGATCCCTGGCTTACGCATCCTGCCTCTTTGGTCGGCTGAGCACCCGCACGCTCGTTTCGTGGGTTAACTTAGGCATACAGAGTTCATCCCCAGTCTAAGCGTATGGAGTTCATTCCTAGTCTAAGATCAGACCAAATCAAGGGTTGAGGCCATAGAATCGGTAGCACGCAGGGGGGATCGGGTTGATCCCCGGCTTACGCATTCTACCTCTCCGACCGGTTGAGCGCCCGCACGCCCGTTTCGTGGGTTAGCTTAGGCATAGGGAGTTCATCCCATGTCTAAGGCCCAGCCAGACTGAGGGTTGTGGCAGCGGGACCGACAGCATGCAGAGGGGGACCGGGTCGATACCCGGCTTGCGCATTATGCCTCTCAGATCGACTCAATCCCCGTATGCTCGTTTCGTGGGTTGACTTAGCCATACGGAGTTCATTCGCAGTCTATGATCAGACCAGACCGAAGGTTGCAGTAGCAGGATTGACAGCACGCAGGGGGGATCGAGCTAATCCCAGGCTTGCGCATTCTACCTCTCCGATCGGCTGAGTGCCCGCACACTCATTTTGTGGGTTAGCTTAGGCATACGGAGTTCATTCCATGTCGAAGCATACGGAGTTCATTCCCAGTCTAAGATTTTGAGCCACGGTGCACATGTTGGGCTCAGGCATGTGCTGGTGCCACATTTTTTTCACTCGGGGCACCATCATCGGAGCATCATCGGGGCATCGCCGAAGAGCCTAACCGACAGCATTGGGAGTTCCGACGATTGGGAGGGCCGAGGGGTGTGCACACATGATGTGCGATGGGTGCTGGTACTTGGCCCTTATATTGGCCCTTATCCCTCATCAAACCTCGAAAACTCACACCCCTTAAAGTGCATTTGAGATTTTATAGTTTTGCTATTAGTAGTCATTAAAGTGTCTGAAATGGGGACACTTTTTTCGAATGGTCACAAAATCTTCTCCACTTTGAGTTTTTAGCTGAATTTTTTTGTGCATGCCAACAAAAATACAAGGATCACCTCTACCAAGTTTGGAGACAAAACTCTTCCTAAAAAAATTTTAAAAAATCCTGAACCGCAAAAAGTTTCAAAAATTGTGAAAAATAGAAAACGGGTCATCTTGCCATGAAACTTCACATGAAGGCTTAGGGGACCATTGTATGAATTTACAAGCCATAAAAATGGCATTGGCATGGCAGAAATATGAAGATGTGCTTGAACCCACCTACCACCCGTTCGATCCTCGGCTTATGCATCCTGCCTCTTTGGTCGACTGAGCGCCCGAACGCTCGTTTCATGGGTTGACTTAGGCATACGGAGTTCATCCCCAGTCTAAGCATACAGAGTTCATTTCCAGTCTAAGATCAGACTGGACCGAGGGTTACGGTAGCAGGATCAGCAGCACACAGGGGGGACCGAACCGATCCCCGGCTTGCGCATTCTGCCTATTCGGCCGGTTGAGTGCCCGCACACCTATTTTGTGGGTTGGCTTAGGCATAGGGAGTTCATTCCATGTCTAAGCCCCAGTCGGATCGAGGGTTGTGGCAGCGGGATCGGTAGCACACAGAGGGGGATCGGGTCGATCCTCGGCTTTCGCATTATGCCTCTCCGACCAGCTCAATGCCCGTACGCTCGTTTCGTGGGTTGACTTAGGCATACAAAATTCATTCCCAGTCTAAAATCAGACCGAATGGTGGGTTGCGGTAGCAGGATCGACAGCACGCAGGGGGGATCGGGTCGGTCCCCGGCTTGCGCATTCTGCCTCTCCGGTCGGCTAAACACTTGCGCGCTCGTTTCATGGGTTGGCCTAGGCATATGGATTTCATACCAAGTCTATGAATACGAAGTTCATTCCTAGTCTAATATCAGACCGGATCGAGTGTTACGGTAGCAGGACCAGCAACAGGATCGACAGTACGTAGGGGGGACCGAGTCGATCCTCGGCTTACGCATTCTGCCTCTCCGACCGGCTGAGCGCCCGCACACCCGTTTCATGGGTTGGCTGAGGCATAGGGAGTTCATTCCATGTCTAAGCCCCAGTCGGACCGAGGGTTGTGGCAATGGGATCGGCAGCACGTAGAGGGGGACCGGGTCAATCCCCAGCTTGCACATTATGCCTCTTCGGTCAGCTAAGCGCCTGCACGCTCGTTTCGTGGGTTGACTTATGCATATGGAGTTCATTCCCAGTCTAAAATCAGACCAGTCTGAGGGTTATAGTAGCAGGATCAATAGCACGTATAGGGGAACCGGGCCGATCTCCGACTTGCACATTCTGCCTCTTCGACCGGTTGAGCGCCCGCATGCTCGTTTCATGGGTTGGCTTAGGCATACGAAGTTCATTCCATGTCGAAGCATACGGAGTTCATTCCCAGTGTAAGATTTTGAGCCACGGTACACATGTTGGGCTCGGGTATGTGCTGGTGCTGCATTTTCTTCACCCAGGGCACCATCGTCGGAGCATCATCGGGGCATCGCCGAAGAGCCTAACCGGCAGCATTGGGGGTTCCGGTGATTGGGGGGTCGGGGGGTGTGCACACATGATGTGCGATGGGTGCTGGTACTGAGCCCTTATATTGGCCCCTTATCCCTCATCAAACCTTGAGAACTCACACCCTTTAAAGAGCATTTGAGATTTTATAGGTTTGCTGCCAGTAGCCATTAAAGTGTCTGAAATAGGGACACTTTTTTTAAATGGTCACAAAATCTTCTCCACTTTGAGTTTTTAGCTGATTTTTTTGTGCATGCCAACAAAAATACAAGGATTACCTCTACCAAATTTAGAGACAAAACTCTTTCTAAAAAAATTTTAAAAAATCTCGAACCGTAAAAAGTTTCAAAATGCATGAAAAATAGAAAGCAGGTCATCTTGCCACGAAACTTCACATGAAGGCTTAAGGGACCATTGTATGAATTTACAAGCCATAAAAATGGCATTGGCATGGCAGAAATATGAAGATGTGCTTGAACCCACTTACCACCCTTTCGATCCCTGGCTAACGCATCCTGCCACTCTGGTCGGCTGAGTGCCCGCACGTTCGTTTCGTGGGTTAACTTAGGCATATGGAGTTCATCCCTAGTCTAAGCATACGGAGTTCATTCCCAGTCTAAGATCAGATCAGACCGAGGGTTACGGTAGCAGGATCGGCGGCACGTAGGGGGAATCAAGCCGTTCCCCGACTTATGTATTCTGCCTTTCTGGTCGATTGAGCTCCCGCACGCCCGTTTCATGGGTTGGCTTAGGCATGGGAGTTCATTCCATGTCTAAGCCCCAACCGGATCGAGGGTTGTGGCAGCGGCACCGATAGCACGCAGAGGGGGATCAGGCCGATCCCTGGCTTGCGTATTATTCCTCTTCGATCGACTTAGTGCCCACACGCTCATTTCGTGGGTTCACTTATGCATACGGAGTTCATTCCCAGTCTAAGATGGGACCGAACCGAGGGTTGCGGTAGTAGGATCGATAGAACGCAGGGGGGATTGGGCTAATCCCTGGCTTGTGCATTTCGCCTCTCTGACCGGGTGAGTGCCCGCACGCTCGTTTCATAGGTTGACTTTGGCATACGGAGTTCATCCCTAGTCTAAGCATACAGAGTTCATTCCCAGTCTAAGATCGGATTGGATCGAGGGTTGTGGTAGCAAGATCGACAGCACGTAAGGGGGACCGGGTCGATCCCTGGCTTGCGCATTCTGCCTCTCCGGCTGGCTGAGTGCACCCATGCCCGTTTCTTGGGTTAGCTTAGGCATAGTGAGTTCATTCCATGTCTAAGCCCCAGCCAAACCAAGGGTTGTGGCGGTGGGACCGGCAGCACGCAGATGGGGACCGTACCAATCCTCGACTTACGCATTATGCCTCTTCGATTGGCTCAGCGCTCGCACGCCTGTTTTGTGGGTTGACTTATGCATACAGAGTTCATTCCCAGTGTAAGATCAGACCGAACCAAGGGTTGTGGCAGCAGGATCGACTGTACGTAGGGGGGACCAAGTCGATCCCCGACTTGCGCATTCTGCCTCTCCGGTCGGCTGAGCACCCGCACACTCTTTTCGTGGGTTGGCTTAGGCATACGGAGTTTATTCCATGTCTAAGCATACGGAGTTCATTCCCAATCAAAGATTTTGAGCCACGGTACACATGCTGAACTCGGGCTTGTGCTGGTGCCACATTTTTGTCACCTGGGGCACTATCGTCGGAGCATCGTCGAAGAGCCTAACCAGCGACATTGGGTTCCAGCGATTGGGCGGGCCGGGGGGTGTGCGCACATGATGTGTGATGGGTGCTGGTACTTGGCCCTTATATTGGCCCACTATCCCTCATCAAACCTCAAGAACGCACACCCTCTTAAAGAGCATTTGAGATTTTATAGGTTTGCTGCCAGTAGCCATTAAAGTGTCTGAAATGGGGACACTTTTTTCAAACAATCACAAAATCTTTTCCACTTTGAGCTTTTAGCTGACTTTTTTTATGCATGCCAAAAAAACTACAAGGATCACCTCTACCAAATTTGGGGACAAAACTCTTTCTCAAAAAATTTTAAAAAATCTCGAATTGTAAAAAGTTTAGAAAATCGTGAAAAATAGAAAATAGGTTGTCTTGCCACGAAACTTCACAAGAAGGCTTAGGGGACCATTGTATGAATTTACAAGGCATAAAAATGGCATTGGCATGGCAGAAAGATGAAGATGTGCTGAAACCCACCTATCATCCGTTCGATCCCCGGCTTGCGCATCCTGCCTCACTGGCCGGCTGAGCGCCCGCACACTCATTTCGTGGGTTGACTTAGGCATACGGAGTTCATCCCCAGTCTAAGATCAGATCGGACCGAGGGTTGTGACAATAGGATTGATAGCACGGAGGGGGAATCGAGCTAATCCCTGGCTTACACATTCTGCCTCTCCGACCGACTGAGCGCCCATACGCTCGTTTCGTGGGTTGGCTTAGGCATACGGAGTTCATTCCCAGTCTAGGATCAGACCAGATTGAGGGTTACGGTAGTAGGACCAGCAGTAGGATCGACAGCATGCAGGGGGTCCGGACCTATCCCCGGCTTGCGCATTCTACCTCTCCGACCGGTTGAGCACCCGCACGCTCGTTTCATGGGTTGGCTTAGGCATATTGAGTTCATTACATGTCTAAGCATACAGAGTTCATTCTCAGTCTAAGATTTTGAGCCACGGTGCACATGCTGGGCTCGGGCATGTGCTGGTGCCACATTTTTGTCGCCCGAGGCACCATCGCCGGAGCCTCGTCGGAGAGCCTAACCAGCGGCATTGGGGGTTCCGATGATTGGGCGGGCGGGGGGTGTGCACACATGATGTGTGATATGTGCTGGAACTTGGCCCTTATATTGGCCCCCTATCCCTCATCAAACCTCGAGGACACACACCCCCTTAAAGAGCATTTGAGATTTTATAGGTTTGCTGCCAGTAGCCATTAAAGTGTCTGAAATGGGGACACTTTTTTCAAACAGTGACAAAATCTTTTCCACTTCGAGTTTTTAGCTGAATTTTTTTTTGCATGCCAAAAAAAATACAAGAATCATCTCTACCAAATTTGGGGACAAAACGCTTTCTAAAATAATTTTGTAAAATCCGGAACCATAAAAATTTCAAAAATCATGAAAAATAGAAAACGGGTTGTCTTGCCATGAAACTTCACATGAAGGCTTAGGGGACCATTGTATGAATTTACAAGGCACAAAAATGGCATTGGCATGGCAAAAATATGAAGATGTGCTTGAACCTACCTACCACCCGTTCGATGCCCGACTTGCGCATCCTGCCTCTCTGGTTGGCTGAGTGCCCGCACGCTCATTTCCTAGGTTGACTCAGGCATACGAAGTTCATTCCATGTGTAAGCCCCAGTCGAACCGAGGGTTGTGGCAGCGGGATCAGCAGCGGGATCGACAGCATGTAGAGGGGGATCGGGCTGATCCCCGACTTGCTCATTATGCCTCTCTCGTCGACTGAGCTCCCGCACGTTTGTTTCATAGGTTGACTTAGGTATACGAAGTTCATCCCCAGTCTAAGCATACGGAGCTCATTCCCAGTCTAAGATCGAATCGGACCGACGGTTGCGATAGTAGGATCGATAGCACGCAGAGGGGACCAGATTGATCCCCGACTTGTGCATTCTGCCTCTTCGACTGGCTGAGCACCCGCATGCCCGTTTCATGGGTTGGCTTAGGCATAGGGAGTTCATTCCATGTCTAAGCCCCAGTCGGACCAAGGATTGTGGCAGCGGGACCGGTAGCATGCAGAGGGGGATCGGGTCGATCCCCGACTTGCGCATTATGCCTCTTCGGTCGGCTCAGCACTTGCACGCTCGTTTCATGGGTTGACTTATGCGTACGAACTTCATTCCCATTCTAAGATCAAACCGGATCAATGGTTGTGGGAGCAAGATCGATAGCACACAGGGGGGGACCGGGTCGATCCCCGACTTGCACATTTTGCCTCTCCGGCTGGTTGAGTGCCCGCACGCTCGTTTCGTGGGTTGGTTTAGGCATACGGAGTTCATTCCATGTCTAAGCTTACAGAGTTCATTCCCAGTCTAAGATTTTGAGCCATGGTGCACATGCTGGGCTTGAGCATGTGCTGGTGCCGTATTTTTTTTGCCTGGGGCACCATCGTCAGAGCATTGTCGAAGAGCCTAACCGGTGGCATTGAGGGTTCTGACGATTTGGGGGGCGGGGGGGTGTGCGCACATGATATGCCATTGGTACTGGTACTTGGCCCTTATATTGGCCCCTATCCCTGATCAAACCTTGAGAACTCACACCCCCTTAAAGAGCATTTGAGATTTTATAGGTTTGCTGCCAGTAGCCATTAAATTGTCTGAAATGGGGACACATTTTTCAAACGGTCACAAAATCTTCTCCACTTCGAGTTTTTAGCTGAATTTTTTTGTGCATGCGAACAAAAACACAAGAATCATCTCTACCAAATTTGGGGACAAAACTCTTTCTAAAAAAATTTTAAAAATCCCAAACCGCAAAAAGTTTCAAAAATCATGAAAAATGGAAAACGGGTCGTCTTGCCACGAAACTTCACATGAAGGCTTAGGGGACCATTGTATGAATTTACAAGCCATAAAAATGGCATTGGCATGGCAGAAATATGAAGATGTGCTTGAACCCACCTACCACTCGTTCGATCCCCGGCTTACGCGTCCTGCCTCTCTGGTCAGCTAAGCGCCCGCACGCTCATTTCGCGCGTTGACTTAGGTATACGGAGTTCATCTATAGTCTAAGCATATGGAGTTCATTCCCAGTCTAAGATCAAACTAGGCCGAGGGTTACGATAGCAGGATCGGTAGCATGTAGGAGGGATCGGGCCGATCCTTGGCTTACGCATTCTACCTCTCCGGCCGACTGAGCACCCGTACGCCTGTTTCATGGGTTGGCTTAGGCATAGGGAGTTCATTCCATGTCTAACCCCCAGTCGGACCGAGGGTTGTGGTAGCGGGACTGACAGCACGCAAAGGGAGAGCGGGTCGATCCTCGACTTGCGCATTCTACCGCTTCGACTGGCTGAGCGCCCGCATGCTCGTTTTGTGGATTGGCTTAGGCATACGGAGTTCATTCCATGTCTAAGCCCCAGCCGGACCGAGGGTTGTGGCAGCAGGACCGGCAGTGGGATCGGCAGCACGCAGAGGGGGATTGAGCTGAACCCCAACTTACGCATTATAACTCTCCGGCCAGCCTCTCTGGCTGACTGAGCACCCGCACGCTTGTTTCATGTGTTGACTTAGGCATACGGAGTTCATCCCCACTCTAAGCATACGGAGTTCATTCCCAGTCTAAGATCGGATCAGACCGAGGGTTGCGACAGCAGGATCGGCAGCAAGTAAGGGGGATCGGGTCGATCCCTGGCTTGCGCATTCTACCTCTCCGATCAGCTGAGCACCTGCATGCCCGTTTCACGGGTTGGCTTAGGCATAGGGAGTTCATTCCATGTCTAAGCCCCAACCGGACCGAGGGTTGTAGCAGCGGGACCGACAGCACACAGATGGGGATCGGGTCGATCCTCGACTTGTGCATTATGCCTCTTCGATTGGCTCAGCGCCCGCACGCTCGTTTCATGGGTTAACTTATGCATACAGAGTTCATTCCCAATCTAAGATCGAATCGGATCGAGGGTTACGGCTGCAGGATCGACTGCACGTAGGTGGGACTGGGCCGATCCCCAGTGTCACGGTCCATGCGTTCCTCCTACTGAAATCACATGACTGTGCAGCACCAAGACTACTCTTAGTCAAGGTCAACCTTCATCATGCCCATTTGTCTTCGCAAACAGACCAATTTTGATCCTTCAAGCTGCATACCTACGAGCCTTTTCAGGCTTTGACCCCATAGGGTCGCTCATTCCAAACTCTATGGAGAGGAACCCAACTCTCATCGCGCATCAGCCTGCAGTATTTCTAGTGACCCGGAGTGCCCAGTTCAGGCCGCAAGGCTTAAAGCCTCGAGCGTCGACCCGTGAATCCCTATAGGGGCACACAGCCCACGATTCTCAAAGTAGCCCTGAGCACCCAACACTACCCGCAGGGCGTTGGACCTCAACCATCGATCCTCTGATGCCCGTAGGGACACACAGTCCCGATTCCCATGATATTATGGCTTCTTGACATGGTAAGAACCCAACACCGTGCCTGCCTGTATGATACACAAGCTCCTGTATCAAGTTTACGCAAGCATCACATTTACGCTGGTTAGCAGCCAGCTCGGAGCCTCTAGGCTCAACTCGTCCCACAGGACTTGGTTCTTAGGGCTTGCACCCTTGGCATCAATATCGGCTGCCCGCACTCCTGACTGACACCCAACATCATGCTACTCCCGCAAGGGGCTTGGATGGACCACCCCTGCTGCAGCACATCAACCGCCCGACTGCCACAGGGGTCTAGCAGCGTGCCTGCCCGCTAGCCCACGCATCCCTTTGGCTCAATGGTATCCCTCTTACATAAACACCATCACATGATCCTTCCGGCTCGAGGAGGGGAAACCGAGGGGCCTAACGATCTCTACCGTCTAACCTCATGGTTCAATGCAAAGGCGTGATACGAGGCCCGCCGACCCCAATCGCCCCTGAGTTTACTGTGACCCAAGGAAACATCGTGCCACGCTCGTGACCCTACAATACCCACCCACCTAGCCACCACTAGTGACTAGGAGTAGCTCATTTTAGACTAGCCAGGCCCCCTCCTACCAGCTAGCCAAAGGGGTGGTGGAGAGCTGACACCAGTCGTCCCCTATAAAAAGCGTTAGAGATTTTCCTAATCTGCTACCAATGACCATAAGAATGTTTGAAATGGGGACACTTTTCTGCCTAGCCATCTTAGGGCCTTTCTCCAGCTAACTCAGGGCCTCATAACCTTTCTCTTAGTTACCATTGCTCCTTGATTCTGCTTGTTGCTCCACCAACCCACTCGAAGGTGCCCGTACATGGCTTAGACCGCCAGCACCTGACTGGCTAGCTGGTCCTAATCTAAGCATACGGAGTTCATTCCCAATCTAAGATTGAACCGTATCGAGGGTTGCCGCAGTAGGATCGACAGCACGCAGGGGGGACCAGGCTGATCCCCGGCTTGCACATTCTGCCTCTCCAACAGACTGAGTGCCCGCATGCCCGTTTCATGGGTTGGCTTAGGCATAGGGAGTTCATTCCATGTCTAAGCCCCAACCAGACCGAGGGTTGTGGTAGTGGGACCGGCAGCACGCAGAGGGGGAATGGGTCAATCCCTGACTTGCGCATTATGCCTCTCCGGCTGGCTCAGCGCCCGCAAGCTCATTTCGTGGGTTGGCTTATGCATACGGAGTCATTCCCAGTCTAAGATCGGACAGGATCAAGGGTTGCGATAGTAGGATTGACAGCACATAGGGGGGAATGGGCTAATCCCCGGCTTACACATTCTGCCTCTCCGGTCGGCTGAGTGCTCGCACGCTCGTTTCGTGGGTTGGCTTAGGCATACGGAGTTCATTCCATGTCTAAGCATATGAAGTTCATTCCCAGTCTAAGATCGGATCAGACCGAGGGTTAGATGACAGGACCAGCAGTAGGATCGACAGCACATAGGGGGGATCGGGCCGATCCCCAGCTTACGCATATTGTCTCTCTGGCCAGCTGAGCGCCCGCACGCTTGTTTCGTGGGTTGACTTAGGCATACGGAGTTCATCCCTAGTCTAAGCATACAGAGTTCATTCCTAGTCTAAGATCATATCAGACCGATGGTTACGGCAGCAGGATCGGTAGCACACAGGGGCATCGAGCCGATCCCCAGCTTACGCATTCTGCCTCTCCGATCGGTTGAGCGCCCGCACGCCCATTTCATGGGTTGGCTTAGTTACAGGGAGTTCATTCCATGTCTAAGCCCCAACCAGACTGAGGGTTGTGGCAACGGGACCGACAGCATGCAGAGGGGGACCAGGCCGATCCCTGGCTTTCTTATTATGCCTCTTCAACCTGCTTAATGCCCGCACGCTCGTTTCGTGGGTTGACTTATGCATACGGAGTTCATTCCCAATCAAAGATCAGACCGGACCGAGGGTTGCGACAGCAGGATCAATAGCATTCAGGGGGGGACCGAGCCAATCCCCGGCTTACGCATTCTGCCTCTCCGGTCGACTGAGTGCCCGCACGCTCGTTTTGTGGGTTGGCTTTGGCATACGGAGTTCATTCCATGTCTAAGCATACGGAGCTCATTCCTAGTCTAAGATTTTGAGCCACGGCGCACATACTGGGCTTGGGCATGTGCTTGTGCCGTATTTTTTTCACCCGGGGCACCATCGTCGAAGCAACGCCGGAGCATCACTGGAGAGCCTAATCGACGGCATTGTGGGTTCCGATGATTGGGGGGGCCGAGGGGTGTGCGCACATGATGTGCGATGGGTGCTGGTACTTGGCCCTAATATTGGCCCCCTATCCCTCATCAAACCTCGAAAACTTTAACCCTCTTAAAGAGCATTTGAGATTTTATAGGTTTGCTGCCAGTAGCCATTAAAGTGTCTGAAATGGGGACACTTTTTTCAAACGGTCACAAAATCTTCTCCACTTCGAGTTTTTAGTTGATGTTTTTTGTGCATGCCAACAAAAAAACAAGCATCACCTCTGCCAAATTTGGGGACAAAACTCTTTCTAAAAAAATTTTAAAAAATCATGAACCACAAAAAGTTTTGAAAATTGTGAAAAATAGAAAATGGGTCATCTTTAAACGAAACTTCACATGAAGGCTTAGGGGACCATTGTATGAATTTACAAGCCATAAAAATGGCATTGGAATGGTAGAAATATGAAGATGTGCTTGAACCCACTTACCACCCGTTCGATCCCTGACTTACGCATCCTGCCTCTCTGGTCGACTGAGCGTCGGGACGCTCATTTCATGGGTTGACTTAGGCATACGGAGTTCATCCCCAGTCTATGCATATAGAGTTCATTCCCAGTCTAAGATCAGATCGGACCGAGGGTTACGATAGCAGGATCGATAGCACGCAGAGGGGACCGACCCTATCCTCGGCATACCCATTCTGCCTCTCCAGTCGGCTGAGTGCCCGCACGCCCATTTTGTGCGTTGGCTTAGGCATAGGGAGTTCGTTCCAAGTCTAAGCCCCAGTCGGACCGAGGGTTGTGGCAGCGGGATCGACAGCAAGCAGAGGGGGATCGAGCCAATCCCCGACTTGCGCATTATGCCTCTCCAGCTGGCTCAACGCCCACACGCTCATTTCATGGGTTGGCTTAGGCATACGGAGTTCATTCCCAATCTAAGATCAGATCAAACTGAGGGTTGCAGCAACAGGATCGACAGTACACAAGGGGGGATCGGGTCGATCCCTGACTTATGCATTCTGCCTCTCCGACCGGCTGAGCGCTCGCACGCTCATTTTTTGGGTTAGCTTAGGCATACGGAGTTCATTCCATGTCTAAGCATACGGAGTTCATTCCTAGCCTAAGATTAGACTGGACCGAGGGTTGCGACAGTAGGACCAGTAGTAGTATCGATAGCACGCAGGGGGTCCTTGGCTTACGCAATCTGCCGCTTCGTCTAGCTGAGTACCCGCACACTCATTTCGTGGGTTGGCTTAGGTATACGGAGTTCATTCCATTTCTAAGCCCTAGCCAGACTAAGGGTTGTGGCAGCGGGATCGACAGCACACAGAGAGGGACTGGGCTGATCCCCGACTTACGCATTATGCCTCTCTGATCGGCCTCTCCGACTGACTGATCGCCTGCACGCTCGTTTCATGGGTTGATTTAGGCATACGGAGTTCATCCCCAGTCTAAGCATGCGGAGTTCATTCCCAGTCTAAGATCGGACTAGATCGAGGGTTACGACAGCAGGATCGGTAGCATGCTGGGGGGATCGAGTCGATTTTCGGCTTACGTATTCTGCCTCTCCAACCGGTTGAGCACCTGCACACCTGTTTCGTGGGTTGGCTTTGGTATAGGGAGTTCACTCCATGTGTAAACCCTAGCCGGACTGAGGGTTGTGGTAGCGAGACTGGTAGCATGCAGAGGGGGACTGAGCCAATCCCCGACTTGTGCGTTATGCCTTTTCGGCCAGCTCAGCGCCCGTCCGCTCGTTTCGTGGGTTGACTTAGGCATATGGAGTTCATCCCCAGTCTAAGCATACGGAGTTCATTCCCAGTCTAAGATCAAACTAGACTGAGGGTTGCGATAGTAGGATCGACAGCACGTAGGGGGGGATCGAGCCGATCCTTGGCTTGCATATTCTGCCTCTTCGGTCGGCTGAGCGCCCGCACACTCGTTTCGTGGGTTGGCTTAGGCATACGGAGTTCATTCCATGTCTAAGCATAGGAGTTCATTCCCAGTCTAAGATTTTGAGCCACGGTGCACATGCTAGGCTCGAGCATGTGCTGGTGCCACATTTTTTCACCCGCGGCACCATCGTCGGAGCACCGTCGGAGCATCATCGGAGAGCCTAACCGGTGGCATTGGGGGTTCCCTACGATTGGGGGGGCCAGGGGGTGTGCGCACATGATGTGTGATGGGTGAAGGTACTTGGCCCTTATATTGGCCCCCTATCCCTCATCAAACCTTGAGAACTCACACCCCCTTAAAGAGCATTTGAGATTTTATAGGTTTGCTGCTAGTAGCAATTAAAGTGTCTGAAATTAGGACACTTTTTTCAAACGGTCACAAAATTTTCTCCACTTTGAATTTTTAGCTAAATTTTTTTGTGCATGCCAAAAAAAATTAATCGATCACCTCTACCAAATTTGGGGACAAAACTCTTTCTAAAAAAATTTTAAAAAATCATGAATCGTAAAAAGTTTTAAAAATCGTGAAAAATAGAAAACAGGTCATCTTGCCATGAAACTTCACATGAAGGCTTAGGGGACCATTGTATGAATTTACAAGCCATAAAAAGGGCATTGGCATGGCAGAAATATGAAGATGGGCTTGAACCTACCACCCGTTCAATCCCCAGCTTGTGCGTCCTGCCTCTCTGTTCGGTTGAGCGCCTGCACGCTCATTTTGTGGGTTGACTTAGGCATATGGAGTTCATCCCCAGTCTAAGCATACGAAGTTCATTCCCAGTCTAAGATTGGACCAGACCGAGGTAGGGGGGATCAGGTCATTCCTTAGCTTGTACATTCTGCCTCTCCTACCGGCTGAGTGCCCGTACGCTCGTTTCATAGGTTGGCTTAGGCATACGGAGTTCATTCCATGTCTAAGCATATGAAGTTCATTCCCAGTCTAAGATCAAAATGCACCGAGGGTTGCGACAGCAGGACCAGCAGCAGGATCGGCAGCACGTAGGGGGAACCAGGTCGATCCCTGACTTGCGCATTCTGCCTCTTCAGCCGGCTGAGGGACCACACACTCATTTCGTGGGTTGGCTTAGCCATACGGAGTTCATTCCATGTCTAAGCCCCAGCTGGACTGAGGGTTTTGGTAGCAGGACTGACAGCGGGATCGGCAGCATGCAAAGGGTGATCGGGCTGATCCTCGACTTACGCATTATGCCTCTCCGTCCGACCTCTTTGGTCGGCTTAGCGCCCATACGCTCATTTCATGGGTTGACTTAGGCATACGGAGTTCATCCCCAGTCTAAACATACGGAGTTCATTCCCAGTCTAAGATTGAACCAGATCGAGGGTTGCGACAGCAAGATCGACAGCACGCAGGGGGACCAGGTCAACCCTGACTTACGCATTCTGCCTCTCTGATCGGCTTAGCGCCCGCACGCTTGTTTCGTGGGTTAGCTTAGGCATAGAGAGTTCATTCCATGTCTAAGCACTAGCCGGACTGAGGGTTCTGATAGTGGGACTAGCAGCACACAGAGGGGGATCGGGCTGATCCCTGGCTTGCGCATTATGCCTCTCCGGTCGGCCTCTCTGGTCAGTTGAGCACCCGTACGCTCGTTTCATGGGTTGACTTAGGCAAATGGAGTTAATCCCCAGTCCAAGCATATGGAGTTCATTCCCAGTCTAAGATTGGACCTGACTAAGGGTAGCGGTAGCAGGATCGATAGCACGCAGGGGTGACCGGGCCGATCCCCGAATTACGCATTCTGCCTCTCCAGTCGGTTAAGCATCCGTATGCCCATTTCGTGGGTTAGCTTAGGCATAGGGAGTTCATTCCATGTCTAAGCCCCAGCCAGACCGAGGGTTGTGGTAGGGAGACCGGTAGCACGTAGAGGGGGACCAGGTCGATCCTCGGTAACACGCAGAGGGGGACTAGGCTGATCCCCGACTTGCACATTATGCCTCTTCGGTCGGCTCAGCACCTGCATGCTCATTTCGTGGGTTGACTTATGCATACGGAGTTCATTCCCAGTCTAAGATTGGATCGAACCCCTTATATTGGCCCCCTATCCCTCATCAAACCTTGTGAACTCACACCCCCTTAAAGAGCATTTGAGATTTTATAGGTTTGTTGCCAATAGCCATTAAAGTGTCTGAAATTGGGACACTTTTTTCAAAGGATCACAAAATCATCTCCATTTTGAGTTTTTAGCTGAATTGTTTTGTGCATGCCGACAAAAATACAAGGATCACCTCTACCAAATTTGGGGGCAAAACTCTTTCTAAAAAAATTTTAAAATATTCTGAACCACAAAAAGTTTTGAAAATCGTGAAAAATAGAAAACGGGTCGTCTTGCCATGAAACTTCACATGAAGGCTTAGAGGACCATTTTATGAATTTACAAGCCATGAAAATGGAATTGGCATGGCAGAAATATGAATATGTGCTTGAACCCATCTACCATCCGTTCGATCCCCGGCTTGCACATCTTGCCTATCTGGTCGGCTGAACGCCCGCACGCTCGTTTCATGGGTTGACTTAGGCATACGGAGTTCATCCACAGTCTAAGCATACAAAGTTCATTCCCAGTCTAAGATCGGACCAGATCGAGGGTGGCAGCAGTAGGATCGACAGCACGCAGGGGGGACTGGGTCGATCCTTGGCTTGCGCATTCTGCCTCTTTGGCTGGCTGAGCACCCGTACGCCCATTTCATGGGTTGGCTTAGGCATAGGGAGTTCATTCCATGTCTAACCCCAGCCGGACCGAGGGTTGTGGCAGCGAGACCGGCAGCACACAGAGGGGGATCGGGTCGATCCTCAACTTGTGCATTATGCCTCTCCGGCCAGCTCAGTGCCCGCACGCTCATTTCGTGGGTTGGCTTAGGCATACGGATTTCATTCCTAGTCTAAGATTGGACCAGACGGAGGGTTACGGTAGTAGGATCAACAATACGACAGGAGGGACTAGGCCAATCCCCGGCTTATGCATTCTGCCCCTCTGACCGACTAAACGGTCGCATGTTCGTTTCGTGGGTTGGCTTAGGCATACGGAGTTCATTCCTTGTCTAAGCATACGGAGTTCATTCCTAGTCTAAGATTGGACCAGACCGAGGGTTGTGACAGCAGGACCGGATCGAGGGTTGCGACTGTAGGACCAGTAGCAGGATCGCCAGCACATAGAGGGGATCGAACCGATCCCCGGCTTGCACATTTTGCCTCTCCAGCCCGCTGAGCGCCCACACACCCATTTTGTGGGTTGGCTTAGGCATACGAAGTTCATTCCATATCTAAGCCCCAGCCGGACCAAGGGTTGTGGCAGCAGGACCGGTAGCGGGATCGACAGCACGCAGAGGCTGATCGGTACCTAGCTTATGCATTATGCCTCTCTGTCTGGCCTCTCCGACCGGCTAAGCGCTCACACGCTCGTTTCATGGGTTGACTTAGGCATACGGAGTTCATCCCTAGTCTAAGCATACGGAGTTCATTCCCAGTCTAAGATTGGACCAGACCAAGGGTTGTGGCAGCAAGATCGATAGCATGCAGGGGGGACTGGGTCGGTCCCCAACTTGTGCATTCTGCCTCTCCGATCGGCTGAGCGCCCGCACGTCCGTTTCGTGGGTTGGCTTAGGCATAGGGAGTTCATTCCATGTCTAAGCCCCAGCCGGACCGAGGGTTGTGGCAGCGGGACCAGCAGCACGTAGAGGGGGACCGGGTTGATCCCTGGCTTGCGCATTATGCCTCTTCGGTCGGCTCAGCGCCCGTACGCTCGTTTCGTGGGTTGAATTATGCATACGGAGTTCATTACCAGTCTAAGATCAGATCGGACCGAGGGTTGCAGTAGTAGGATCGACAGCACGTAGGGGGGACCGGGTCGATCCCCGGCTTGCGCATTCTGCATCTCTGATCAGATGAGTGCCCTTACGCTCGTTTCGTGGGTTGGCTTAGGCATACACAGTTCATTCCATGTCTAAGCATATGGAGTTCATTCCCAGTCTAAGATTTTGAGCCACCGTGCACATGCTGGGCTCGGGCATGTGCTGGTGCCGCATTTTTTTCGCTCGGGGCACCATCGTCGGAGAATCGCCGGAGGGGGTGTGTGCACATGATGTGTGATGGGTGCTGGTACTGGGCCCTTATATTGGCCCCCTATCCCTCATCAAACCTCGAGAACTCACACCCCCTTAAAGAGCATTTGAGATTTTATAGGTTTGCTGCCAGTAGCAGTTAAAGTGTCTGAAATAGGGACACTTTTTTCAAACGGTCGTAAAATCTTCTCCACCTCGAGTTTTGAGCTGACTGTTTTTGTGCATGTCAACAAAACTACAAGGATCACCTCTACCAAATTTGGAGACAAAACTCTTTCTAAAAAAATTTTAAAAAATCCCAAACCGTAAAAAGTTTCAAAAATCGTGAAAAATAAAAAACAGGTCGTCTTGCCACGAAACTTCACATGAAGGCTTATGGGACCATTGTATGAATTTACAAGCCATAAAAATGGCATTGGCATGGCAGAAATATGAAGATGTGCTTGAACCCACCTACCACCCGTTCGATCCTCGACTTGCGCATCCTGCCTCTCTGGTCGGCTGAGCGCTCGCACGTTCGTTTCATGGGTTGACTTAGGCATACGGAGTTCATCCCCAATCTAAGCATACGAAGTTCATTCCCAGTCTAAGATCAGACTGGACCGAGGGCAGTGACAGTAGGATCGGCAGCACGTAGGGGGACCCGATCGATCCTCGGCTCGCGCATTCTGCCTCTTCGGTTGGCTGAGCGCCCGCGCACCCGTTTCATCGGTTGGCTTGGGCATAGGGAATTCATTCTATGTCTAAGACCCAACCGGACTGAGGGTTGCGGTAGCAGGACCGACAGCATGCAGAGTGGGACTAGGTCGATCCTCGGCTTGCGCATTATGCCTCTCCGACTGACTCAGCGCCCGCACGCTTGTTTCATGGGTTGACTTAGGCATACGAAGTTCATTCCCAGTCTAAGATCAGACCAGACCGAGGGTTGCAGAAGCAGGATTGACAGCATACAGGGGGGGACTGGGTTGATCCCTGGCTTACACATTCTACCTCTCCAGTCAGCTGAGCGCCCGCATGCTCGTTTCGTGGGTTGGCTTAGGCATACGGAGTTCATTCCATGTCTAAGCATACAAAGTTCATTTCCAATCAGTTGAGCACCCGTACGCTTGTTTCATGGGTTGGCTTAGGCATACGGAGTTCATTCCATGTCTAAGCCCCAATCGGATCGAGGGTTATGGCAACAGGACCGGCAACGCGATCGGCAGCACGTAGAGGGGGACCAGGTTGATCCCCAGCTTACGCATTATGCCTCTTCGACCAGCCTCTTCGGTCGACTGAGCACCCGTACGCTCATTTCATGGGTTGACTTAGGCAAATGGAGTTTATCCCCAGTCTAAGCATATAGAGTTCATTCCCAGTCTAAGATCGGATCGGATCGAGGGTTACAACAATAGGATCGACAGCACGTAGGGGGGATCGAGGGGATCCTCAACTTGGGCATTCTGCCTGTCCGACCTGCTGAAGGCCCACATGCTCATTTTGTGGTTAGGCTTAGGCATATAGAGTTCATTCCATGTCTAAGCCCTAGCCGAACTGAGGGTTGTGGTAGTAGGACCAGTAGCAGGATCGGCAGCACGTAGAGGGGGATCGGGTTGATCCTCGACTTCTGCATTATGCCTCTCCAATCGGCCTCTCCGATCGGCTAAACGCCCGCACGCTCGTTTCATGGGTTGACTTAAACATACGGAGTTCATCCCCAGTCTAAGCATACAAAGTTCATTCCCAGTCTATGATCAGACTGGACTGAGGGTTGCGGTAGTAGGATCGACAGCACGCAAGGGGGACCGAGCCGATCCTCGGCTTGCGCATTTTGCATCTCCGGCCGACTGAGTGCCTGCACGCCCATTTCATGGGTTGGCTTAGGCGTAGGGAGTTCATTCCATGTCTAAGCCCCAGCCAGACTGAGGGTTGTGGCAGCGGGACCGACAGCATGCAGAGGGGGATCGAGCCAATCCCGGCTTGTGCATTCTGCTTCTCCGATCGGTTGAGCGCCCGCACGCTCGTTTCGTGGGTTGGCTTAGGCATACGGAGTTCATTCCATGTCTAAGCATACGGAGTTCATTTCCAGTCTAAGATTTTGAGCCACGATGCACATGCTAGGGTCGGGCATTTGCTGGTGCCGTATTTTTTTTGCTCGGGGCACCATCGTCGGAGCATCGTCGGAGAGCCTAACCGACGGCATTGGGGGATCCGACGATTGGGGGGCCGGGGGGTGTGCGCACATGATGTGAGGTGGGTGCTGGTACTTGGCCTTATATTGGCCCCCTATCCCTCATCAAACCTCAAGAACTCACACCCCCTTAAAGAGCATTGGAGATTTTATAGGTTTACTGCCAGTAGCCATTAAAGTGTAAGAAATGGGGACATTTTTTTCAAATGGTCACAAAATCTTCTCCACTTCGAGTTTTTAGCTGAATGTTTTTGTGCATGCCAAAAAAATTAAAAGGATCACCTCTACCAATTTTGGGGACAAAACTCTTTCTAAAAAAATTTTAAAAAATCTCAAACCGTAAAAAGTTTCCAAAATCGTGAAAAATAGAAAACGGGTCGTCTTGCCACGAAACTTCACATGAAGGCTTAGGGGACCATTGTATGAATTTACAAGCCATAAAAATGGCATTGGCATGGCAGAAATATGAAGATGTGCTTGGAGCCACCTACCACCCGTTCGATCCCCTGCTTGCGCATCCTGCTCTCTGGTAGGCTGAGCGCCCGCGTGCTCATTTCTTAGGTTAACTTAGGCATACGGAGTTCATCTCCAGTCTAAGCATACGGAGTTCATTCCCAATCTAGGATCGAACCAGATCGAGGGATGCGACAGCAGGATCGGCAGCACGCAGGGGGGACCAGATCGATCCTCGACTTGCGCATTCTTCCTCTTCGGCTGGCTGAGCACCCACACGCCCGTTTCGTGGGCTGGCTTAGGCATAGGGAGTTCATTCCATGTCTAAGCCCCAGCTGGACCGAGGGTTGTGGCAACGGGATCGATAGCACGCAGAAGGGGACTGGGCTGATCCCCGGCTTGCGCATTATGCCTCTCCGACCGGCTCAGCGCCCGTACGCTTATTTCGTGGGTTGACTTAGGCATACGAAGTTCATTCCCAGTCTGAGATCAGACTGGACCATGGGTTTTTGGAAGTAGGATCAACAGCATACAGAGGGGACTGGGTCGATCCCCGGCTTGCGCATTTTGCCTCTCCGGTCAGCTGAGCGCCCGCACGCTCGTTTCGTGGGTTGGCTTAGGCATATGGAGTTCATTCCATGTCTAAGCATACGAAGTTCATTCCCAGTCTAAGATCAGACCGGATTGAGGGTTTTGGTAGCAGGACCAGCAGCAGGATCGACAGCACACACGGTGGATCGGGCCAATCCTTGGCTTAGGCAATCTACCTATCCGACCGACTGAGTGCTTGCATGCTCGTTTCATGGGTTGGCTTGGGCATGCGGAGTTCATTCCATGTCTAAGCCTCAGCCAGACTGAGGGTTGTGGCAGTAGGACCAGGAGCGGGATCGGTAGCATGCAAAGGGGTACCGGGCTGATTCCCGGCTTGCGCATTATGCCTCTCCGGTCGGCTGAGTGCCTGCACGCTCGTTTCGTGGGTTGACTTAGGCATACGGAGTTCATCCCAAGTCTAAGCATACAGAGTTCATTCTCAATCTAAGATCAAAACAGATCGAAGGTTGTGGTAGCAAGATCGATAGCACGTAGGAGGGACCGGGTCGATCCCCGGCTTGCACATTTTGCCTCTCCGGCTGACTGAGCGCCCGTACGCCCGTTTATGGCTTGGCTTAGACGTAAGGAGTTCATTCCATGTCTAAGCCCCAGCTGGACAGAGGGTTATGGTAGCGGGACTGATAGCACGCAGAGGGGGATCGGGCCGATCCCGGCTTGCGCATTATGCCTCTTCGGCCTGGTCAACGCCCGCACGCTCATTTTGTGGGTTGACTTATGGATACGGAGTTCATTCCCAGTCTAAGATCGGATCAGATTGAGGGTTGTGATAGCAAGATCAATAGCACGCAGGAGGGACCAGGCCGATCCCTGGCTTGCACATTCTACCTCTCCGACCGGCTGACCGCCCGCACGCTCGTTTTGTGGGTTGGCTTAGGCATACGGAGTTCATTCCATGTCTAAGCATACAGAGTTCATTCCCAGTCTAAGATTTTGTGCCGTGATGCACATGCTGGGCTTGGGAATGTGCTGGTGCCACATTTTTTTCACCCAGGGCACAATCACCGGAGCCTCGTCGGAGCATCGTCGGAGAGCCTAACCGGCGGCATTAAAGGTTTCGGTGATTAGGGGTTCCGGTGATTGGGGGGCCGGGGGGTGTGCGCACATGATCTGCGATGGGTGCTGGTACTTGGCCCTTATATTGACCCCCTATCCCTCATCAAACCTCAGGAACTCACACCCCCTTAAAGAGCATTTGAGATTTTATAGGTTTGCTGCCAGTAGCCATTATAGTGTCTGAAATGGAGACACTTTTTTCAAACGGTCACAAAATCTTCTCCACTTCGATTTTTTAGCTAAATTTTTTTGTGCATGCCAACAAATATACAAAGAGCACCTCTACCAAATTTGGGGACAAAAATCTTTCTAAAAAATTTTTAAAAAATCTCGAACGACAAAAAGTTTAGAAAATTGTGAAAAATACAAAACGGGTCGTCTTGCCACGAAACTTTACATGAAGGCTTAGGGGACCATTGTATGAATTTACAAGCCATAAAAATGGTATTGGCATAGCAAAAATATGAAGATGTGCTTGAACCCACCTACCACCCGTTCGATCCTCGACTTTTCGCATCCTGTCTCTCTGGTCGGCTGAGTGCCTGCACGCTCGTTTCATGGGTTGACTTAGGCATATGGAGTTCATCCCCAGTCTAAGCATATGGAGAGGCATAATGCACAAGCCGGGGATCAACCCGGTCCCCCTCTATGTGCTGCTGCCACAACCCTCGATCCGGCTAGCACTTAGACATGGAATGAACTCCATATGCCTAAGCCAACCCACAAAACGAGCGTGCGGGCACTTAGCCGACCTGAGAGGCAGAATGCGCAAGCCGTGGATTGACCTGGTCCCCCCTACGTGCTGTCGATCCTGCTATCATAAGCCTCGATCCAGTCTGATATTAGACTAGGAATGAACTCCGTATGCATAAGTCAACCCATGAAATGAGCGTGCGGGCACTGAGCTGGCCGAAGAGGCATAATAAGCAAGTCAGGGATCCGCCCGGTCCCCCTCTGCATGCTGTCGGTCCCACTACCATGACCCTCTGTCCGACTAGGGCTTAGACATGGAATGAACTCCCTATGCTTAAGCCAACCCATGAAACGGGCATGTGGGTGCTCAACCGGCCAGAGAGGCAATATGCGTAAGTCGAGGATCGGCCTGGTCCCTCCTGCGTGCTACCGATCCTACAGTCGCAACCCTCAGTCCAGTCTGATCTTAGACTGGGAATGAACTCCGTATGCTTAGATTGGGGATGAACTCCGTATGCCTCTGTCAACCCATGAAACGAGCAAGCGGGTGCTCAACAGGCCGGAAAGGCATAATGCGCAAGCCGAGTATCTGCCCAGTCCCCCTCTGCGTGCTGCCGATCCCACTGGCGGTCCTGCTGCCACAATTCTCGGTCCAACTAGGTCTTAGACATAAAATGAACTCCGTATGCCTAAGCCAACCCATGAAATGAGCGTGCGGGTGCCCAATCAGCCGAAGAGGCAGAATACGCAAGCTGGGGATCAGCCCGATCCCCCCTACGTGTTGTCGATCCTACTGCTGGTCTTGCTACCGCAACCCTCGGTCCAATATGAGCTTAGACTGGGAATGAACTTTGTATGCTTAGACATTGAATGAACGCCGTATGCCTAAGCCAACCCACGAAACGAGTGTTCGGGCACTCAGCCAGTCGAGAGGTAGAGTCCGTAAGTCGGGGATCAGCCCAGTCACCCCTGCGTGCTATCGATCCTACTGCTGGTCCTGCTGTCGCAACCCTCAATCTGATTCGATCTTAGACTGGGAATGAACTTTGTATGCTTAGGTATAGAATGAACTCCGTATGCCTAAGCCAATCCATGAAATGAGCGTGCGGGCGCTCAATCAACCGTAGAGGCAAAATGCGCAAGTCGGGGACCCGCTCGGTCCCCCCTACATACTGTTGATCCTGCTGCGCAACCCTCGGTCCGATCTGATCTTAGACTGGGGATGAACTACATATGCCTAAGTCAACCCATGAAATGAGCGTGCGGGTGCTGAGCCAGTTGGAGAGGCATAATGCGCAAGCCGGGGATCGGCTCGGTCCCCCTCTGCGTGCTGCCGGTCTCGCTGCCACAACCATCAGTCCGGCTAGAGCTTAGACATGGAATGAACTCCCTATGCCTAAGCCAACCCACGAAACGGGCGTGCGGGCGCTCAACCGACTGAAGAGGTGAAATGCGCAAGTCGGGGATGGCCCGATCCCCCCTGTGTGCTGCCGATCCTACTAAGCCAACCCATGAAATGGACATACGGGTGTTCAGTCGGCCGGAGAGGTAGAATGCTCAAGCCATGGATCGGCTCGGTCCCCCTGGCGTGCTGTCTATCCTGCTACTGCAACCCTCGGTCCGGTTCGATCATAGACTAGGAATGAACTCTGTATGCTTAGACTGGGGATGAACTCTGTATGCCTAGGTCAACCAACGAAATGAGCATGCGGACGCTCAACCGACCAGAGAGGCAGTATCCACAAGCCAGGGATCGGATGGGTGGTAGGTTGGTTCAAGGACATCTTCATATTTCTGCCATGCCAATGCCATTTTTATGGCTTGTAAATTCATACAATGGTCCCCTAAGCATTCATGTGAAGTTTCGTGGCAAGACGACCCATTTTCTATTTTTCACGATTTTTGAAACTTTTTACGGTTAAGGATTTTTTAAAATTTTTTTAGAAAGAGTTTTGTCCCCAAAGTTGGTAGAGGTGATCCTTGTATTTTTATTGGCATGCACAAAACAATTCAACTAAAACTCAAAGTGGAGAAGATTTTGTGACCGTTTGAAAAAAATGTCCCCATTACAGACACTTTAATGGCTACTCGCAGCAAACCTATAAAATCTCAAATGCTTTTTAAGGGGGTGTGAGTTCTTGAGGTTTGACGAGGGATAGGGGGCCAATAAAAGGGCCAAGTACCAGCACCCATCGCACTTCATGTGCGCACACCCCTCGGCCCCCCCAATCGCTAGAACCCCCAATGCCGTCGATTAGGCTCTTTGACGATACCTCGGTGATGGTGCCCCGGGAGAAAAAAAATGTGGCACCAACACATGCTTGAGCCTAGCATGTGCACTGTGGCCCAAAATCTTAGACTGGGAACGAACTCCGTATGCCTAGACATGGAATGAACTCCGTATGCCTAAGTCAACCCACAAAACGAGCGTACGGGCACTCAACCAATCGGAGAGGTAGAATACGCAAGTTGGAGATCGACCCGGTCCCCCCTGTGTGCTGTCGATCCTGCTACTGCAACCCTCGATCTGGTCCAATCTTAGATTGGGAATGAACTCTGTATGCATAAGTCAACCCACAAAACGAGCGTGCGGGCACTGAGCCAGTCGAAGAGGCATAATGCACAAGCCGGGGATTGACCCAGTCCCCCTCTGCGTGCTGTCAGTCCTGCTGCCACAACCCTCGGTCTGACTAGGGCTTAGACATGGAATGAACTCCTTATGCCTAAGCCAACCCATGAAACGGGCATGCGGGTGCTCAGTCGGTCGGAGAGGCATAATGTGCAAGCCTGGGATCAAGCCGATCCCCCCTGCATGTTGTCGATCCTACTGCAGGTCCTGCTGCCACAACCCTCGGTCTGACTGGGGCTTAGACATGGAATGAACTCCGTATGCCTAAGCTAACCCATAAAATGAGTTAGCGGGTGCTCAGCCGGCTGGAGTGGCAAAATGTGCAAGCCGGGGATCGGTTCAGTCCCCCCTGCGTGCTGTCGATCCTGCTGCCCCAACCCTCGGTCCGGTTCGATCTTAGACTAGGAATGAACTCTGTATGCATAAGTCAACCCACGAAATGAGCTTGCGGGCACTGAGCCAGCCAAAGAGGCATAACGCGCAAGTCGGGGATTGACCCGGTCCCCCTCTGCGTGCTACCGGTCCCGTTGCTACAACTCTCGATCTAGCTAGGCCTTAGACATGGAATGAACTCCCTATGCCTAAGCCAACCCACGAAACGGGTGTGCGGGCTCTCAGCCGGTTGGAGAGGCAGAATGCGCAAGTAGGGGATCGATCCGGTCCCCCCTGCGTGCTGTCAATCCTGCTACCATAACTCTCAGTCTGGTCTGATCTTAGATTGGAATGAACTTCGTATGCCTAAATCAACCCACGAAATGAACATGCAGGTGCTCATCCGACTAGAGAGGCAGGATGCGCAAGCCGGGGATCGAACAGGTGGTAGGTGGGTTTAAGCACATCTTCATATTTTTGCCGTGCCAATGCCATTTTTATGGCTTGTAAATTCATACAATGGTCCCTTAAGCCATTGGAGAAGTGGAGAAGATTTTGTGACCGTTTGAAAAAGTGTCCCCATTTCAGACACATTAATGGCTACTGGCAGCAAACCTATAAAGTCTCAACCGTGTCCCCAAAAACCTTCGTATGCTTAGACATGGAATGAACTCTGTATGCCTAATTCAACCCATGAAATGGGCGTTCGGGCACTCAGCCGATCGAAGAGGCAGAATGCGTAAGCCGAGGATCAGCTCGGTCCCCTCTGCGTGCTATCGATCCTACTGCTGCAACCCTTGGTCCAGTCCGATCTTAGACTAGGAATGAACTTCGTATGCTTAGACTGGGGATGAACTCTGTATGCCTAAGTAAACCCATGAAACAAGCATGCGGGCGCTCAGCCGGTTGGAGAGGTCAGTCGAAAAGGCATAATGCGCAAGTCAAGGATCGAACGGGTGGTAGGTGGGTTTAAGCACATCTTCATATTTTTGCTGTGCTAATGCCATTTTTATGGCTTGAAAATTCATACAATGGTCCCCTAAGCCATTGGAGAAATGGAGAAGATTTTGTGACCATTTGAAAAAAGTGTCCCCATTTCAGACACATTAATGGCTACTGGCTGCAAACCTATAAAGTCTCAAGCCTGTCCCCAAAAACCTTCGTATGGCTAGACATGGAATGAACTCCGTATGCCTAATTCAACCCATGAAACGGGCGTTCGGGCACTCAGTCGATCGGAGAGGCAAAATGCACAAGCCGAGGATCGACTCGGTCCCCTCTGCGTGCTACCGATCATACTGCTGCAACTCTTCGTCCAGTCTGATCTTAGACTGAGAATGAACTTCGTATGCTTAGACTGAAGATGAACTCTGTATGCCTAAGTAAACCCATGAAACAAGCATGCGGGCGCTCAACCGGTCGAAGAGGCCGGTCGAAAAGGCATAATGCGCAAGCCGAGGATTAGCCCGATCACCCTCTGCGTGCTGTCGATCCCGCTGTCGATCCTGCTACGATAACCCTCGGTCCGGCTGGGGCTTAGACATGGAATAAACTCCGTATGCCTAAGCCAACCCATGAAATGAGCGTGCGGGCACTCAGCCGACCGGAGAGGTAGAATACGCAAGCTGGGGATCGGTCAGAACCCTCCTTACGTGCTGCCGTAACCCTCGGTCCGGTCCGATCTTAGACTGGGAATGAACTCCGTCTACTTAGAATGGGGATGAACTCTGTATGCCTAAGTCAACCCACGAAACGAGCATACGAGTGCTGAGCCGGCTGGACAGGCATAATGCGTAAGCCGAGGATCAGCTCGGTCCCCCTCTACGTGCTGTCGGTCCCGCTGCCACAACCCTCGGTCTGACTGGGGCTTAGACATGGAATGAACTCCCTATGCCTAAGCCAACCCATGAAACAGGCGTGTAGGTCTTAGTCGATCGGAGAGGCAGAATGCGCAAGCCGGGGATCGGCCCGGTCCCCCCTGCATGCTACTGATCCTACTGTCGTAACCCTCGGTCTGGTCCGATCTTAGACTGGGGATGAACTCCGTATGCTTAGACTAGGGATGAACTCTGTATGCCTAAGGCAATCCACGAAACGGGCGTGCGGGCCCTCAACCGACCGGAGAGGTAGAATTCGTAAGATGGGGATCGGCCCGATCCCCCCTGTGTGCTGTCAATCCTGCTGCCACAAGCTTTGGTTCGATCCGATCTTAGATTGGGAATGAACTCCGTATGCATAAGTCAATCCATGAAACAAGCGTGCGGGTCTGAGCCGACCGAAGAGGCATAATGCGCAAGTCGGGGATCGACCCGGTCTACCTCTGCATGCTACCAGTCCTACTGCCACAACCCTCGGTCTGGTTAGGGCGTAGACATGGA